>NW_025767733.1:0-350879 GCF_003918875.1 Haliotis rubra
GCTGACTGGCTATCGTTTCCTCCCTTTCTTCAATATTTAATATATTGAGTTGTATGTTTGAGTATTGTTTGTTACTATCAAAATTATATACATTCAGAGACTAAGCGTTAGTCTACTTTTCCCCCAAATTCCCACCCAACTGCAGAACACTATATTTGTAAATGTTAGTTTACATCGAAGTAATTAAATCTGGCTTGAGACTGCTTTAAAAAACCAGTTTACATATATCACACCGCGTCGGAGAAGAGGCAAAGCGAGACACATAGAGACGAGCCGTGAGGCTGTGCGTTCGTTTACCCCAACATGCTTCACTGAACAAGCAACAGAATATAACCAATGCAGTATGCGTCTTTGTGAACGGGAACAAACTATGCTATAGGTTAACCTGACCTTACTGTGAGTTTGTCGTAGGGGGAAGTAGGTCAGGTTGATTTATGTGTGTCTCTGTCCTCAGCGTAGTAGCTATTGTGATTGTTGTCGTTAGGGACTTGGCACGTCACGCGAGATTGACAAGTTCATTGACATCGGCAGCCTTTCAGTTCGCTCGTTCAGTGAACCGAGCAGTATGGCAGTTATCGTACGCCCTTGCATAGTATAATAATATGTGCATTATTACAACGCATCTATTCACGAAGTAGCATGCTCTGTGCGCTGCTCAGACAAGGTGAATGTTAGAGAAAAGTCTTTTGAAAGAGATAAGTCTTTAGATTATATTTGAAGGAAGGAACGGTTTCAGCTATTTTGAGGGATGTTGGCAGGTCATTCCACAAGGCTGAAATGTTTCATGGAAGACATTACCAAATTTGACTTAGATCAGTGACAATATGTATGGCCGTTGCATTTCTTTGATTTTTATCATATATTCCCGTGTGTTTTTCAGGTGGACAATTTACATGCCTTTGTGTTACTCTTGAGGCAGGACACGCTCACCGAAATGCAACGCCCAGTTTCATGTTAATTTTGATGTAGCGCGAATGAGTACACTCATACTATTCTCCTCAGATATATTATCAACTTAATTGTACTACTCCAGTAACTTTCAGGAGGAAATGTCTTGTCTGGACTATATATACTTTTATTTTATGAGTGGGTGAGTTTTTAGCAGCTTTTAGCAATATTCTGGCAACATCACGGCGGGGGACACCAGAAATGTACTTCACACACTGAACCCATGTGGGGAATTACACCCGGGTCTTCGGCGTGACGAGCGAACGCTTTAAGCACTAGGTAAGCCCACCGCCCCTGCTCAAGGGAAATACTGAAAAAAAGGAAATAGGATACACTGGTGGACGATCTGGTCCCTGTATTACGAAGCAATGCAATCACTACGGCGGCCGGGCTAGACTTACGATCGCTTTGTGGACTGACTGACTGAGTTTGGTTTTACGCCGCTTTTAGCAATATTCCAGCAACATCACGACGGGGGACACCAGAAATGGGCTTCACACATTGTACCCATGTGGGGATTCGAACCCGGGTCTTCGGCGTGACGAGCCAACGCTTTAACCACTAGGCTACCCCACCGCCTCTCGCTTTGTGGAAGGTGAATCGAAGGAAAGTGGGTTATTCTGGAATATAGCGACATACATGCACACACCTGTGTGACTCTTTGTACACAAAGTACATGGACTGGATTACCAGTTGCCGGGCTTTCATATTTTGTTTTTGAAATCACGGTGGCTGAGTGGGTAAGATCGCAGAATTTGTGTAGTCACTATTAGGTGCCTTACTGGTGAGAGTGTGAAGGTGAATCCCTGTGCGTAATAGAATTTTCACTTTAGTAAGAAAGAATAATCCCAACTATAACATTTGTGGCATTAGATCACTTTCTATATGGTAACGTGCATTTACAGATCGCATTTTGTCAGCTATTGGACAGACGTTCTCAACGTGTATTCAGAACTACAATCCGTTTGAGTAACGTAGCATCACAAGTGAACTTGTATGAGATGAATCAATCGCTCAACCAGTAGGATAAACAGTCACGTGACAAGTTTGCACGTGTCTCACGCTTAAATGGCTGTCACCTGAGCTGTCGCTACACCCTTGTCACAAATCGTGATATAGCAAATGAAAACAATGATGGCTTGTTAAACGACTTTTTCTATTTTGTAGACAGAAATTATGACACAATTCTGCAGCGTTGGTGTGTTTTTCCTATTTACCTTTCCGTTGGTTTGAGTCATTTACGATTCTTTGTTTTTGAGTGAGAGTGCAATTCATTGGGGAGACTTTTACTCAAACGGACTGTATATCTGTCGTTTGTTCGTTTATCAGAAACATTCCAACCATGACGGCGGTCTGTTAATATTCGAGTCTGGACCAGACAATCCAGTGACCAAGAGCATGAACATCGAATTACGCAACTGGGATACGATGACATGTGTCAAACAAGCCAGCGATCCACTTACGACAAGCATGTTTTGTTCAATTCTACTTTTTTACCCGGATCTTCACCGGTTATATCTGTTGTTAAACCAGCAGGCCATGGCAATATTGTGGTAAAACAGAAAAGCTCTCGATATGAATTAGTTACACTGTGATGTTAACAAAGCAAATAGTCATAGATATTTCATATGTTATTCCATTTCTGAATTCTCCTGAAGAGAAAAAATACAAACAAACAAAAATGTTGTTTTTGAATATTCCATAATTGTATCATGAAGATGCGTTAACTATTCTTTCTGTCGCACATTTCGACCGATCATGTATTGGCAAGGCAACTGATGAGGTAGCATTGGTGTCATTGCTGCATTGGCAGCCACCTTGTGGAGCGGAGCTCTTTGAACGTCAACTCAGACTTGCTGTGGATATCACCCATCCTATCACTTTGGAGACTCTTCAATAGCCTCTTGAACTTCCTCAGACTTGTGAATATTTTGCATCTGTTGCGATTGTTTCCCAAAGATTCCCACTAAGGCACCAAAGAATGCCCCAAGCAGGAGAATAGTTCCTGCAAAACCAAAAACAGCTTTGTACGTTTCCAATCAAGTGGTCAAGAGAAACCATTTTTGAATCATTATCACTTCTAGGTTTGTTAGTTATTTGGTTTGGCACTATGTGACGTGGCTTTAGTTCCGCATTCAGATTGCATGCATAATCAATGCCAGGGATTCTACAAAACCAACCAAAAACGAGAAACATACACAAATGTTTATATACACATGAAAAAAAAAAAAGCATTGCTTATGATTTTAATTCTCATTTTAAATTCAAATCGTAAGTATGTTTGTATGAGTATTTGCAACCATCGGGCACAACCATACATTGTTCTTAGATATGCACTTGCTACGATCAAATATGAACATCATAGATTTTAATTATTTCCTTTTCTATTGTTAAGGCAGTATATTAAATCTGGGAAAACTATCGGGTGTTGCCATACTTTTAAAGCTTCATGTTTTCAAGCATCGAAATACTTTATTTTGAATCACATATTTTAAATATATTTTGGAAATTACGTTATTTCTCTCAGTGTTCTAAGTGATTTATTGAATTTACCTGCAAATACGAACGTAAAGTCATAACGCCTTGTCGCTGAATATATGAAACCTGAAATGGAGAAGTTTTCCAAAAGTTAATGCAAATGGGCAAAATGGCCATTCGTAACATAGGTTATCAGATAACAGCAGCTAATCAGCGTTTATGATACAATATCCACCTGGGTAAGGTCAACCTGAATCATCCACTTAGACTTGTGCTTTCACGACTGCCACGTGTTCTCTGAGTGTCACAAGATAAAATCAAATAAAAAGAATCATATTCTGTTTTCAGAGGTCTCTTAATGGTTGCAAAAAAATGCGTATTCATTTCCATTTGATTTTTTTCAAATAAAATATAATATTGCGAGAAAGGTCAAACTTAAATGAAAGGAAAATACTAACTTGAAAGAGGAGGGCCAGCGAAGAAACCAATTCCACGAAAGAAGTTCCCGATGCCTGATCCAATAGCTAAATGCTTCAAGCCCATTAGTTCTATGGTTATTGGACTGATAAGAGTGTTAAGACCACCACTATACAGCCCATATGCAGCACTAAATGTCATCTGAAGAACGTAGGAGTTTGAGTAAAGAGGAAAACACAGTGTTAGGAGTCCAGAGATTCCCAAAAGTCCCATGTGAAGTGTCACATAATCCACCGAGGCATCACTTCCAGCAAACCCTGTCAGAAGTCTAGAAATGACACTTCCCACTCCCATGACCGTGAACAGACTAGCTGCTTCAGTTTCTGTACTGCCTTTATGTTCGGCATAGTTGGGAAGGTGGAAGAGACACGCGCCTTCCCCGAGTGCCCAGAACAGAAAACTAAGACAGTAGCTGATGAATCCATATTTGTTTAGTATAGTTATTCTCCTTATGCGTTTGAGGCAATTTCTGAAAGGGTTCGGCGATCCTTTCTCGTAACATGAACTACAGTGTGTGTTATTGTCTTTGGTCATCTTACCAGAATTGTTGGATGCACCTATGAAGCATTCTTCGTCATCAGTGGATGTCAAAGGGAGAAACTTCCCTTCTAACGTGTTACCTTTATGTTTCGATTTAATGTGGTTTTCCTGATGATTCATGGAATGTTGTGCAGTCCCACCACTACAATTGTCAGTCACCAGTGGTTCTACTGCAGACATAAATTCTACACTGTCGACAGAACATTCTTCTCTTGATATTGCTGTATGTTCGAAAGATGTTTCTGAAATGCATGTGCCCGCTTGATGGTTGGTGTCATCTGTCATTTTCTTTCTGGTGCTTGGGACGGGTCTCAGGAGGCAGGCTGCAACACACATATTGGAGGCGATGGCGCCCAAGATAAGAAGACAGCCACTGAGACTGTACTCCTGGATCAGCATCTGACTTAGAGGACCTCCAGTAAACATGCCCATACCAGCACCTGATACAGTCACACCAAACGCCAGACTTCGTTTTTTGACAAAATAATGGCCAGGAGCTACACCCGAGGAATTCAGTCCCAGTCCAACTCCGAACCCTGCCAATTTATAGGACAATGAATTACGAACAGACGGAATGAACGAGTCAACTAACAACCGAATACAGATTGAGGTAAAACAGTAGTTGTTCTTTTTGTGTACTTTTTCTGGCATTATAATGAAATTCTTTAGCACTTTGTTAAATTAATGGATAATAACAAAACGATACATCGATTACCTATGCATATGTCAAATGTTGTTGCGTAAAATGTACTTAATTAACGTAGTATGGTAATAAGTAGCTCTGCTGTACTTAAGACGATGGAACGTTCATCTTTGTATACCTTTGCCGAAGCTTCATGTGTAACAATCTGTGACCCTTCAACGTACTTTTAGCCCCATAATTACTGAAGCGACAACTTGCTTTCCAAGAAATTCATTACTGACTATACATCTCGTGATCACCTCCAATAACTCCATATGTTATGATGAGTCCGGTGACGTCATGAACAAAGGATGCTGCAGCGAGTCCCATTAGGATGAGTACTCCTCCCCCCGAAACAGGCTAACCTGTAGCCCAGTTTCTTGGTGATCAGACCCGCCAAAGGACCTGGAGAATAGTTCACAGTGAATGTATGGTTTTTGTTTGAATGTTTTTTCTCTTGGTTCGTTTTCACCCCGTTGCGTAAGAAGTGTTGCTCGTAATAGTTGATAGATGTCATCGTATACCAACTCCGAACATCGATGCTTATAATGTCAATCACTAGATTGCTTGTTCCAGACTTGGTTATTTTGATTATACTATCTTCATTAGCCAGTGATGAGAGGCGTTAAACAACAAAGAAACAAAGAGTGCTTACTCACATAAGCCACAGAAATACTGGGCAAGGTGAATTGTGATTATAGAGTTACAGTTGTAATCGGAAATTAATTGCGAATATAAGTAAACTTTCAACGAAAATGTCGAAAATGATTTCTTAATAATAAAGGAGGGATAACTGCAGTGTATCTAAAAAAAAAGAGTTAATAAAATGCATTCCATGTACAATGGAGTGGGTGACGAATTCAAAGACACATCAACAGTACTTAGTGAGTGAGTGAGTTTAGTTTTACGCCGCTTTTAGCAATATTCCAGCATTATCACTACGTGGACACCAGAAGTGTATCTATGTGGGGAATCAACCCGGGCCTTCGGCGTGACTAGCGAACTAGAAGAAGTTAATTCGAATCATTTCGTATCATCAAACTAACTTCACTATCTTTAAGAACCTACAGCGGGCGGAGATGACCTTGTATAAAATGCATTTAGGTCCACAAGGAAGTTAGACCTACAGTGTATTATGAAAGTATCTTATTAATCATACCCATGAAGGTGAAAGTCCCTAGCATTGTCGAGCCAACCCATGACGTCCGCGAGAGGTCGCTGTCAACCTCCTCCAAGATGGCGGTATTGATGACCCCAGTCGAATACACCATCATCCCACAGATGAACATCGCACAGAATGAGGCGAACAGAACGACCCAGGCATATCCACGGTCTACATCATGTGTTGGCTTCATTCTGACAAGTGAAAGCGGGAAAACATTTCAAGACGTTTGCATACACAACTGCATTTTAGTTTAATAGTTTAAAATACCATGCTATCACGCCCTTCAGTCCACTCAGTAAACACTAGACGTATATGTGGGAAGAAAACTTGTGAACTAAAATATACTAATTTGCAAAAGGTATACACAGCCTGCCCAAACAACAGACACCAGACTGTTACGTGGTCATTGTAAAACCTGTGATTCATGGCTTCACCGTGTTTTTCTACATTATTTCTCATGTGCAATGTGACCACCATTGCCTCCTACATACGAGATACTAAAACGACAATTCTCCTTTGGATAATCCTATAGAGTCACTAATTAAAGGAGATGCATGTCCAAGCGTTATTCAAAATAGAAGATAGTACATACGTAGACGATACTTTTATCTATCTTGAAGATTATTTCCTTTGTGTGAAAGATACTCTCTTCTTCGGAGAAGATACTTTCATGTCCTTAATATATGACATTATAATGGTGACGTTACTGAGACTTACGATTCTAGTTGGGTATAGTTTAAGCATGCGTTAGATATAGATTTTTCAAATATGTGTGTGTGTGTGTGTGTGTGTGTGTGTGTGTATGCGTGTGTGTGCGTGTGTGTGTAAGGAGAGAGTTTCATGGTTTTCATTTGGCCTTTTCTGTATTTTATTTTACAATTATAATCGTTTCAAAGTATCAGCGTTATGGTGGAAAAAGCCGAGCCCAGATAAATTGATCTAAGTACATGTGAGTATCATATATGCATAGAGAAATATCGTGTACATAGTTGAAAGTATCATCTACACAGATGCAGTATTTTCCCGTGGATAAAAGTATCTCCTAAGTAGATGTTAGTACCGTTCACGTAGATGTAAGTGGATGTATATGTCGATATACAGTGGTATTAATGTGCTTCCGTACACTCTCGATATATTCGGAGACAATAACAAAGTCTATTTCACCTAAATCCACTGCGTTCTATCTCGCCAATACGATTATTGAGATTCATAAACCATGTCGCCATACACACTATATTTCACTATTGTCGACACATACACATTCAGAGTCAGACACTATCCCGCCAGGTAGATGCTATAATCCCCCAGCCTGAGACCTCTGTTTACAGAGACTCAACCACTATGATGCAGGGACGGATAATACGATGTGCCGTTGAGACTGACATCCAATGATCGAGGGAAAAATACCAGCGCCTTGAGCATGCACTAGTTGCCTGGATATGTGCGCTTTATAAATATCCTACAATCATAAAATAAAAAAAATAACATATATGCACATAGAACATCCTTATTACAATATGAACGAAGTTTTCTGCTTGGTAACGGTGTCAGAACCAACACCAAAACGTCCCACCTATTGCAATGAGGTTATGCTACCGTACATCTAATACTTTCTTGTACTCCTACTTCTAAATGCCTCTCAAAGAAGTCACTACACTGAAAAAGTACGAACTTTGCCACCTGACGTAGGTCCCTTCTCAGTAGCAGCTGCCGTCTCGCCCCCTACCCACTATTCACCTGCATTGGAAACTGACTCACCTCCGATTCAATCTCGTTCTCCCCCGTGCACATTGACATTCAACAATAACGTCCCTTCACAGATAGTCAGCCGCTGTCTTGTCGACGAACACACGCCTGCTACTCAATACACTACACCTTGTGGATCCCCTTGGGTGATTCCATGTTATTTATGTAGTCATCCATTTGAACACCACATCTCTGTTTCAGATAACAACAAACAAATCGTGTGTACATTCGAATATCATAACTAAATCTTGCGATTCAACAAACATCTTCATCGTGTGAAATGTGAAGCTAAAAGTATAGACCAACCTTTAGCAGTGACCCACTTGTCTTTCAACCATGACGTTGTGAACACGCCAGTCCTACACATTCCATGTGACACAGCTAAGACTTCCACCCGATTTATCCTCGCCGACTGGGTATCCACCCGATTTATCCTCGCCGCCTCGGTATTCTGGACTTCTGGCAAGTCTTCACATGTATTATGATTTATCCATAAGTATTCACGAGCCCAAGTGTCGGTTTAATAAACTAACTACACCTCTACTGTATGTATGGCATTCATTGCAAACAAATGACTGGCGTCATCGGTAAATCGAGACTTGGTATTATTAGACATTGACGTGGATATGTTTACGCTTCAATGCCCTTTATTCCAGGTTCCATGGTCTGTTGGTAGGGTAGCCCGATGGTTACAGCGTTCGCTTGTCTGATCGTTTAAGACCCGGGTTCGATTCCCTACATGGATACATTCCAGCTGTGTGAAACCCATATCTGGTGTACTCGAACGCTCAGTCCAGTGATTGTGCCTGTGAGAGGTGAATGGAACAAAGGAAACAATTGACACACAGGAATCGTTTCTTTCTTTTCATTGTTTAATCATCAATATTCCCGCTTCAATGCGCTCTCTCCAGCTTCAGAGATCGTGTTTGTAAGAGGTGATCTGCTCTGTGAACAAAGGAAACACTTCTTAACGTATAACATAGGATTCCCTGTATGGACTACCTTGAAAACTTTAACGTATCCTCTTTTTGGAACAACATACAAACATTGATTGTTACGCTAAAGAGTAATATTTCGCTTTGTATTCCATTATTATTATTATCTGATTTCTTTTGTAGAGAAAAGAAACAACGTGATTTGAGGTCATTTCATAATTGTTTTATAAATTGAATTGTTAACTGTTAATCATGTCATACATTTCGACCTACGGTGTCCTTGCTAGGTAAAGGCATTGGTAGTAGGGGTTGTCATGGAGGAGCAGCCTCTCGACTGTCACTTCCTTGAACGTCAGCTCATATGTTGTGGCAATCCTTGTCAATCCTTTCAAAGACACATCCACAGCCTATTTTACTTCATGTGGTGCCTGAACACCTTGCATCTGTTGCCTGTGCTTCCCAAATATTGCCACAAGGGCACCAAAGAATGCCGCAAGTAGCAGAAGTAATCCTAAAAAACAACAGTCAGCTTTGTACATGTATAATCAAGTTGAAAATGATACATAAAATACCTACCATTTCATTGCCCTAAAATTCGTTTGAATAATCATAGCTGTTTGGTTGGCAGTTCAAGGAAGTGGTTTGTGTGAAAAACATTATTCATGTCGCACGAACAGTTAATAACAATTTTAAGATCTTGAATACCATGTTATAGTGAAAAGAAAATCTCAAAACACTGTCATAATATTTTAAGTGTAATTATCTTTGTGCAAGTTAACAGGCCATACGTTAACATATTCCAAACCATGAGACTCACACGAAACAGTATATATATTGGAATTGTCACGATGCTTTTATAAATGTATTTCAACTTGCTTCTTGCAAATAGATAATGAGTCTACCAAATTAAAATTAGCCCATCCTAGTTAAGCTCAAATATAGCATATCTAACTACTTGTTCAGACACCGATAGCTGCCGCATGAACTACAAATAGGCTGGAACAAACAGCACCATTTTCTGGCACATGAATGAACAAGGGACAACAACAACAATATTCCAGCTTTATGGCGGCGGTCTGTAAATAGTGAGTTAGTGAGTTTAGTTATACGCCCACACAGCAATATTCCAGCTTTATGACGGCGGTCTGTAAATAACCAAGTCTGGACCAGACCATCGAGTGATCAACAGCATAAGCATCGATCTGCGCAATTGGAAACCGATGACATGTGTCAACCAAGTCAGCAAGCCTGACCCCCGATCCCGTCCGTCGCCTCTTACGACAAGCATGGGTTACTGAAGATCAATATTCTGTAAATAATCGAGTCTGGACCAGTGGTTGACACCATGAGCATCTATCTACGCAAATGGGATACTATGATCCAGCGATTCTGATCACCCGCTCCCGTAAATCCGCTCTTACGACAAGCATGGGGTGCTGGATGTTAGGATCTTGATTTGTATGTGTTTAATGAAGTGGACAAAGGAAGACTGAACTTTGACAGACCTACCTCGTTTTCGTGGAAGCTACATGTATTTGGTTCCAGGATATGATGTACATGTAAGTTGTGATCTGCACGTACATGAACTAACAAGGGAGGACTGTTATTCACTAAATTTCCAAAAGTACCATAAACTGCTGCCAACAGCTTTCAATTCTCCCAAACTTTCAACACCTCCCTAAACTGAAGGACAACGTTCCAGATATTGTGAAGCCTGGGAATATCATCTCTCGAAGCTTTCTAAACATAGTATTATAAATTCCTTGTTTTCTTAATAGATTTTAAAAACTGTTTGGAAAGAACTTTATGTCTTTAGTGTATTGATCTCACCTGCAAATACGAACGTGAAGTCGTAACACCTTGTCGCTGAATATATGAAACCTGAAATACAGAATTTATTCGAAAGATAGTGCCAATCGAAATGGTTATTCATTTTGGAAAAAATGCGTTCATAACAACATATCCTCTGGTAACCGATCAGCTATTTTTCAGAGGAAGTCCCCACGTTATCATTACTCGTTTATGACTGCCGTTCGTTTTCCTACCTTGAGTAACAAATTGAAAACATATTCAAAGTGAAATTTAACATTCGAAATATATAGGTTATTATTAAAGACATTTCTCAATATTTAGAGTACTCTTCTTTGCAAGAATTATTGCAAAGAATTATCAAGAATTCATAAAACATACAATTAGCGAGAAATTTAACGGTATACCAACTTGCAATAGGAGGGCCAGCGAAGAAACCAATTCCACAAAAGAAGTTTTCGATCCCTACTCCAACAGCTAAATGCTTCAAACCTACAAGCTCTATCGTTATTGGGCTGACAAGAGAGTTAGGGCCGCCACTATACATCCCATATGCAGCACTAAATGTCATCTGAAGAACGTAGGAGTTTGAGAAAAGTGGAAAACACAGTGTTAGGAGTCCAGTGATTCCCAGAAGTCCCATGTGAAGTGTCATGTAATCCACCGAGACATCATTTCCTGCAAACCCTGTCAGGAGTCTTGAACTAAGACTTGTCACTCCCATGACCGTAAAAAGACTAGCTGCTTGAGTTTCTGTACTGCCTTTATGTTCGGCATAGTTGGGAAGGTGGAAGAGACACGCTCCTTCCCCGAGTGCCCAGAACAGATAACTGACACAATAGCTCATGAAACCATATTTGTTTAGTAAAGTTATTCTTCTAATCCGTTTGAGGCAAATTCGGAAAGGATCAGGTGATTTTTCCTCATAAACCGAACTATTGTGTGAACGATATTCTTTGGATTCCATGCCCATGTAGTTACGCGGGTCAAGGAAGCCTTCATCCTCATTACTTGAAGTGAACAGCTCATTCCGATGTAACACATTTACATTATGTCCAACTCTGATTTGTTTTTCCCGATAGTTCGTGGAATGTTGAACTGCACCACCACTATTACTACAATTGTCCAACATCAATGGTTTTATTACAGATGCGACACTATCAACACTGTCGACACTATCAACACTGTCGACACTATCAACAGGCATTTTTGCCTTTGATATAGCTGACTCGTTGAAGAATGTTTCTGATATGCCAGTGTCCGCTTCATGTTTGGTTTCTATGATTATCTCCTGCTTGGTGCTTGGTGCGGGTCTGAGGAGGCAGGCTGCAACACACATATTGGAGGCGATGGCGCCTAAGATGAGAAGACAGCCACTTAAACCGTACTCCTCGACCAGTATCTGACATAGAGGACCTCCTGCAAACATGCCCATACCAGCACCTGATACAGTCACGCCAAACGCCAGACCTCGTTTTTTGATAAAGTAATGGCCAGGAGCTACGCCAGCGGAATTCAGCCCCAGACCAACGCCAAACCCTGAAAAATCCAGGACAATAAATGAAGATCAAATGAAAGAACTAACGAGCGAACGGATACAACATGAACAAATACATCAGACCTCAATGGCTTGTTTTTCCTGATATTGTTCCATGCTATGGAATCTTTCTCGCACATTGAGAGTAATGGGTAATCAGCATGTAGGGAAATAGTTGTCTTGAAATCGACAAAATAATGATGCACATAAAATGATTATTACAATTTGATGCACTGCTGTTTTCTGTGGATTGACGTATCCAGTGAAATGTTGCTTCATTGAAAAAGCGTGTAATTGTTCAACATATTTGGAGCTGAATTTCTAACACATCAGTATACATGCTATGGTGGTTAGTACTTCCTGCGATCACCTGCAATGACTCCATATGTAATGATGAGTCCAGTAACGTCATGAACAAACGATGCCGCAGCGAGTCCCAGCAAGATTAGCATTCCTCCTCCGAAACAGGACAGCCTGCAGCCGAGTTTCTTTGTGATCAGACCCGCCAAGGGACCTGGAAAATGGTTCACGTTGTGTATGTCCTTCACACTGAATGCCTGGTGTCTGCTTGGATGTGTATTCATTGTGTGAAGAACTGAGTCAGGGTTGGGAGGGTGTTGTGACCCTGGTACATCGAATAATATATTGTCCCAGGAATTGTTTAAAAATAATTGTCCTTCAGACTGTTGAAAATAGACTAATCTGACCCTGTTTTTATATGTGTTGCTTCTGTGTATTTATTTAAAGAACATATTCTGCAGCTCAAAAATATGAATGTTAGTCCCCAATGACAAATAGCCTGAATCTGTACTTTGAAAATACTTATGTACATGGATGTCAGGTTGTCATTTGATATTTCAGCTATATGACGGCGGTCTATGAGTGAGTGAGGGAGTGAAATTTAACGTCACATCGGCAATATTGCATCCATATCGTGACGAGGAGAAGAATAAGAAATAAAGCCGTAATAAATATAGTCAAATCATAAAACCCTGTCAACGAGGGACAGTAAAATAACTAGAGCATCACGGATACGGATATAGATATAAAACTAGTATGAAAAACTAAAAACTTTTAACTATAGAAGACAATACAATATAAAAAAGGCTATTGCCAACAACTGAAGGTAGACCAGCATCCTGGGGACCATGGGGACTTACAGTACATTTGCTTCCTGCATGGGCCCTGGGACGGGGATCTATAAATATTAAACTCTGAATCAGAGAATCAAGTGATTGATGCCATAAATATCGATCAATGCAATTGGGATACGATGGCATGCATCAACCAAGTCACCGAACCTGACCATCCGATCCAGTTAATCACCTCTTACGGCAAACATTGGTTGCTGAAAACCAATCATTCTTACGCGGGTCCTCACAGGTACGAGAAGCCAAGCCAACGGTATATTTGGCAACATGTATGTTACATTCTCTTAACCATACCCATGAAGGTGAAGGTCCCCAGTAGTGTCGAGCCAACCCATGACGTTCGTGAGAGGTCGCTGTCAACTTCTTTCAAGATAGCGGTGTTCATCACCCCAGTGGAGTACACCAACACCCCACAGATGAACATCACACAGTACGAGGCCAGCAGAATGACATAGGCATATCCACGGTCTACGTCGTGTGTTGTCTTCATTCTGTCGACCGACAATAAAAAATAAAATTAGTGACACACCCAACAACAACGTTTACCTATTGGAATGACTCGGTAAGACATGCTACATGTCCTGTGTTTCAACTGAGGAGCGATTAACTACTCGGTATACCATTTCAATCTCCGATTTCACCACCGTTTGCGACACTCTTGGGGATTTCGTTCACTCTAATTTGCGAAACTGCGATAGTAAAGACGGTTAGTTCTGATCCTGTCGTCGGTATCGTTGTATCTCATCCCAGCCATTTCTGTGAGTTCTGGAGAAACAGCGGTATGGCAGTACAACAATGTTATGATAACTCAAAACGTATCCTCCTTCTGCTTATAAGTACGTCGTCCCAATAACAATGAAATTGCCAGGATGCGTTGTGTTATTCCGTGAGTTGTGACACCACCAGCTACAAATTCAACTCCACCCCGAATCTTACTATGTTTAGTAAAGGAAGCTTCGCTTAAACGTAGTCCCTTGCAATGAACATCTCAAAAAGATACCAAGACTCATTTGTGAACAGCACATCATGCCAGGCGTGCCGTCTGAAACATAGATGCTGTCCACACCAAGTTATACGTGCCTAACGGTGAACGATGGAAGCCAATTTGGGCGAACCTTTGGACGTCGTAGTTAACAAATACATTTGAATGTAATTTTGTAACTTAATAAAGAATTAACATGGCGGAAAGGAAAAATCTAGTGGAAGTTTATAACTCGGGAAACACGTCATTTTATGTAAACATTACTCAATAAACACTTACTGAAAACCTCACCACTTGCACACTGTCTTCCATCTGTCTATAACACTTTACTCTGATGTGACCACTATTTCACTTCTTACATTACAATACTTTACCGGTCGTGGAAATTTACTCAGGTTCAACGATTACCTAACTACTTACATCTTTCATCTGACGTACACATTCAAATCTCTCAATGACAACCGTGCCAAATGTAGTCTACATATCTAGTTTACATTTATGTTGGACACATGCGAAGGTTTATTCAGTATATCTTTCTATAACGAAGTATAACTTACTCCCAATGTTTCACGAACCTGGCACATTCATTTACTGCCAGTCAGCCACTCTTTCGCACAATTTCCCGCCTTTACTGGAAACATACTTACCCTGGAATCAAACACTTCCCGCCCACATCTACTGCCTTTCACCCAGCAGATCTGTTCATTTTACAATTACTCAGGTTCAACAAGTACCTCCCCACTAAGACGCTGTCTCCAATCTGTCTTAGAAACCTTACTGACTCAGGTTCAACAAGTACCTCACCACTTAGACGCTGTCTCCAATCTGTGTTAGAAACCTTACTGGCTCAGGTTCAACAAGTACCTCGACACTAAGACGCTGTCTCCAATCTGTCTTAGAAACCTTACTGACTCAGGTTCAACAAGTACCTCACCACTTAGACGCTGTCTCCAATCTGTCTTAGAAACCTTACTGACTCAGGTTCAACAAGTACCTCGACACTAAGACACTGTCTCCAATCTGTCTTAGAAACCTTACTGACTCAGGTTCAACAAGTACCTCGACACTAAGACACTGTCTCCAATCTGTCTTAGAAACCTTACTGACTCAGGTTCAACAAGTACCTCGACACTAAGACACTGTCTCCAATCTGTCTTAGAAACCTTACAGGTTCAACAAGTACCTCGACACTGACACAGTCTCCAATCTGTCTTAGAAACCTTACTGACTCAGGTTCAACAAGTACCTCGACACTAAGACACTGTCTCCAATCTGTCTTAGAAACCTTACTGACTCAGGTTCAACAAGTACCTCGACACTAAGACACTGTCTCCAATCTGTCTTAGAAACCTTACTGACTCAGTTTCAACCACTACCTCGCCACGTAGCCATAGGCTTCAATCTGTCTTAGAAACCTTACTGACTCAGTTTCATGCACTATCTCGACACATACACACTCTCTCTAATCACCTTAGAAACCTTTTGAGTGTCATGTTCAAAATATGGAACAAAAGGCAACGATTCCAATGGGGATTTATTTTGCATCTTTTTGTGTCACTGTTATTTGGATATGCCCTCCACCTGTCCTCCATAAAGCAATTTAAAAAACTTTACTGGGGTCTTGAATGCTGTAACTTGATCAAACAACTTTTGTAAATTGGTTTTAGACACACCATGACACAACATAAAAACTGCTCAAAACACTCACATACACTTGATAGTCTCACTTCCTCACTGACAGAGCCATTTAAACAATTGCCTGGCAAATCCCCTTGTCGATTTTTCCTGTAACTGTGCGGCGTACAGAACGACGTTCACCTAGTCGTCCTCAAGTTAAATGTGGAATAAAAACAGACTAACCTTTATCAGTGACCCAGATGGTGATCAGCTACGTGTCTCGGTGAATACTCCCAAATCGCTTATCACTGTGAAAGGTGATCATGTATATTGCCAAGTACGAGGTAATGTTTGCACAGTATCGAGGTACACAGTTTGGTCCGTATCACACACTCATCAAACACAAGCTCACTTGAACACAGTGACACTGTCATACAGTCGTGCAGTCACTTTTTTGTCATGGACTGTAATAGCATGTTCCGTTAATATGAATGAATGAAAAAATGAACTGCGGGTAGCACACGCAAGGGCTGAAACTTCAAACGTTTCAAAACAGCCTGGACCTCTCCCGCTGTGCATTAAATGAATGGCAGACTGTGTGGAGTTAAGCGAAGAATGACAATGTAGGCTTGCGAATAGCTGTTACAGGTCTTTAAGTGGGTGTGCAAATATGGCTTAATGTCGCCTTTTGTTTGTAAGTTCAACGCTCGTGATAATGTTAGGTATCATCAGCTGGATGCAGGTCGCAGATGTCACCATCTAGTTGAAACAGACTGACAATACACATAATACGAGGCAGGTTCCAGACACGTTACTGTTAGAGCCCGTCAGTTAGCCCTGTACGAGGATTGTAAATTTAGGTCAACGACACCGTCGATTTTCTGTTTGTTTTCTGCCTAGAATAATTCCTTGTGTATTAAATTTGGCACATGAGAAAAGAAATAGAGCAAGCTGTATTCCTTAAATTGATTTAATTTAAGGACCATGACCAAGTGACCTTAATTGAAAAGTGAGTAAAATAATTTGCACAACTATCTAAAATATTTTTACAACTTCCGTATTTATTTATTTTCGACAGTCCAGTCTCTTCTGTGTACTGGTTGAGGATGTATATAATAAGCACACTTTACACACACATTGTATTCGGACACCCTGACCGCGTTCAAAATATATACAATGGAGGGAATGTACAATACGTTTCAGGATTAAATGTTGATGACGACATTAATACAAACAGATAGCTTAAATGTGGGACGATTACACAATGACATTTAGAAAGAGGTCAAATGTAACATATGTTATATTTGGGATAACACTTTCTTAGTAAAGTACAAATTCTAGTACTTTTTTGAGTTGAGTTGAGTTGAGCCCCATCCCATCCGGGATTCGAACTCACACCTTAGGCGGCTGACTTTGTGTGCTGGCGATTAGGTGCCTGACTCTGAGGGTGTGATTTCGAATCCCAGATGGGATGGGGCTCAACTCAAACAAGTCCTAGAATTTGTACTTTACTAAGAAAGTGTAATCCCAAATTGGGACATGTAAATTTCATGAATATGTGTGTTATGTTTATAAAGATAAAATATGTCAAAATTATAAATTATCTGAGTAATTATCTGAATTTTGTTTCCAGTTCGAGATTAAGAATAATGACAATTATTATGGATATACAACTTCTTTTATTCTGTGGAGGCGTCATTATGCTTCATCAACTCAACTTCTAAAATGCCCATCAAAGAAGCAGTTCCAGATTGCAATGTCTCGCCAACTCACAACGCTCGTAAAATGTAACCGTACAAATTTCGGCGTCATCAAGCTGCTAGCGAATGTTCAAATCTCTGAAATTGACGTCATGAACAGTATATTTCAAAATGAAATAAAACACTCCTCATTTTCAATTGCTCTTCACTTTTAACCTTGCTATCTGATATGAACTATTTTGGCTTTCGCAAAGTGAGTGAGTTAAAGTTTATAGTCACAGCGGCATTACTGCAGCCATTTCGTGACTAAAAATAGTTATTTATTCATGATAAATATATATACCTTTTTAAAACGTGTCAACGAAAGGACATTCTTTCGCAAAGACCCCGCACCGAACCCAACACAAATAGTGTATGACCCGTACAGGCCTGATCCAGAACAGGAACAACACGTGTAGTAGGTTAATCCTTCATTAGACTTGGGGTCCAGCAATGCGAGTAATGAGTGTCAACGCGTGGCATATGCGTCGACTGGGGAATAAGCTCATGTTTAAGATGAGGTGTACGTACAATACGTTGACAAGACGAAGGAATACGTTGAGTTCAAACTTCTTTAGTTACATGAAAAACAAATACACTAGACATACATGTGGTGAGCAGAGTACCTGCTCAACCCCAGGGCGTTTCCTACGAGCGGCATTATCCTGCTCGTGGTCGTGCCTAGAGACAGTCGGAATACCGGACTCGTACTCTTTCACCGTCTAGATGTGAGCATACTAAGTATATATACAGTTTTTGACAACAATGGACAGGCGACGACTCAACAATGGACAGATAGAAAAACAATAGCACTTCCTTGACCAGTTGATGTGATTGCAGACACGGCCAAGGGGGATGACCAATAAAGGTTATAAATGTCATATACAGTAATTAATTGCCTGACAAGTCAATGTACAATGCGGAAGTGATAAGGATTACATGGAATACAGACTAGCATCATATAAATAATTGCAATAAAGTCTCACATGTCTTGAGTTTTTACATTTTAAATATTTGGACGATGGCTGTCCTGAATTAGTCCCTATAACAGGAGGTCATATTATTTCCGTTTGCCATCTGTATGTTCAGCGTGCTGGTTATAGAATAATTGCCGTCAGATATTTCGCACACGATCACGCGAGATCAACAAAGCGATCTATTCAGTGAGAAAGGGAGAATACTGAGTGTGAGTGAACGATTTTCTTTAACGACGCCTTCAACAGTTTTTAATGATGACTTACCTGTGATTGATTTAACTATTTCCAAGGTCAGTTGTAAAACATTAACGAACCCATGTCGTTTGCCCTGCATATAGTGTATGAACGACAGCATCGGATGTTGTGCAATGCTTGTGTATAATGTATTCTGTACTATGACCCGTCTGTCTGCCGCATTTCCTTTTCCTGCGTGTTAGATGAATGCACTAGTGACTCAGCCAGCTCACTGCCGTGTGACCGAATTATTCACGTCAACAACAAAACAATTCGGGTCGACATATGAAACTGTCTCAATTGTGTTGCAAAAGGAACATTTTTCTTAGACATTTTTTATCGTTAATTTGGAGAACCGCTGTACGTATACACTGCAGTTGTAATCAATACCTGCCGTGCCTTTGCCTCAATAGATTTTGATGATGTATTAACATTGCCAAACATATCATCAAACAGTTACCAAAAAATGATAAATAAACTATACCTTACCCATTCACATATGAAATGAGACGCTATGTCGGATTGTCATAATCGTTGTTTAACAGTGTTTGTATCCTATGCATAGTAACCAGTTGCGTAGATCGATGGTCATGTTGTTGATCACTGGATTGTCTGGTCCAGACTTGATTACTTACAGACCGCCGCCATATAGCAGGAATATTGCTGAGTCCGGCGTAAAACAACAACCCAACCTCAAAGCTGCGTAATACCACACCCACTCACTCTTCCGTCGTATAATGAGCATGGTATTGGATTTAGTATTAGTGATAAAAACCTGCCACAAGCTATGTCCACATATAATCCATCTTTAAGATGTGGATCTGTTGCGATTCAGGAATGGAATACCCCCACCCCCAACCCCCGCCCTTTACCATATCAATTTATTGAACTTAAAATTAGTGTTTCATTTAATCAAATTTCAATGAGTTTTTATTGTATTTATGGGCAGTAAATTCATAATGGGGATACATACAAATGTCATATTAAGACACTGAGCTGTCGCCAGGAAATATCCTCTTTGGAGTGAAGGACAATGCATTGACTGCACAAACTAAACACACTGTAGAAACAGCATCTGTTTGCTGCCTGCCTAACCCCACACTCAGCAATATATAGCGGTCTGTAAATAATCGAGTCTATATCAGACAGACATGGTCATCGACATATTTGGCGTGGTGGGCGAGCTGGCTAAGGCGCCGGGCTAGTGATCCAGTGAGGTTGAGGTGTCGGGATCGAGCCCACCTGTGACCGGGTGTTAAAACCTTAGAGTCAACTTTGTGTGCAGACTCTTTCCGTGTTGTCACACCCCCTAGTGTACATTACACAACCCTGTGCACTTAAAAGAACCCACGAATCTGTTGGTATATGACGAGATGGTGTCCACATGAATACGTGGAAACACCTAGTTGTGGGTACAGCAACGTGCAGTAAACTGTGCAGTAAACAAAGTAGTGTGACTATCGTCCCAATCCACCCAGCTGTGAATGGGTACCTCGTTAGGATGAGAAAGCCACATTAACTTGGTGCGCCTAGTGGCTGCAAGAGTTGTATACTCCCCAGGGAGTTGAGATTGATAATACGATGTGCCGTTGAGACTGACATCCAATAATCGAGGAGAAAAAAATATCAGCGCCTTGAGCAAGCACAGGTTGCGTGGATATGTGCGCTATATAAATATGCTATAATAATGATGATAATAACATATGCCTTCAGGACATGCATACATCAGGTCGGAGTGCCTGATCACCCGACGCCATTAGTCAATACCTGCCGTGCCTTTGCTGAAGATCAATTCTACCCCGGACTCCTGCAGGAACAAGCCAAGAATGATTGAGATACCCGTCTCGATATCAAGTACCCGGAAGAGTTTCCAAATAAACCTTCGAGTGTTTTACTGCTCGTTTTACGGATAGAGCAGACATTTGAGTGAACAATAACACAGAGTATTATCATCACGTCTTTGAATCACATATAGAAGCGATACACATAAAGGGTGAACATATATTTCTATCAACTTCTGTTACATGAGGGACAGGTGATTTTGGAATGTATTCTTACTGAAGAAATATACACATATGAGAACCAACGGTGATTTGATGACAATGTTGGGGGCTTAACAACAGGAGACAGTAGATACTCAGGTGTTTACCTTGGTCACGGTTGATAGCTGATCACTCCTGATGTCAATGACCTCCTGTAGGTTCGTCGTGTCCCTCCTAATGCAGCTTCACATCCATAATTGTTCATCCTTTATGTTATCATCTGGATGCTCCGTAGAAGTCAGTGATAACACGTGGATGGATCTCAGGATCTCTATTCGGGCTCTGACCACGCCATGATGTTGACATGCATGGTTGTATATGGAAGCGGCGTAATCGTTTGGAATGCACTGGATAACTCTGCAATCACAAAGCGGAAAGAAGTGAAGCAATATATTTCAGAGTGACAGCTGTTGCATGACGTCAACAGTAAATATTTCATGTTTGCATCAATCATTTATGTTGACTAATTATTTCAGGTTTCTCCCGGTTAATCTTGTGAAAAATATGTGCTCAAGTCTGGACCACGGCGTCAAGTGAAGCTTTAATTACATTCGTTTTGTGTGTATAGGGCCCATGACACTTGTAAGTATGAACAAATATGTTGCATGTGTTTAAGTGTGTACATCAGAGCTTACTTCTTTAAAATCCGAAAAATGTGTGCGTATGTAAACATAGCATGTGTTTTGTATGTTAGTCAAAAGTTGTAACCTTCCTTTTTCGGTTTCATATTGAAGTGTGTATCAGATCAGAGCTGGTCTATATAAAATCCGGAAAATCAGTGTGTATGTAATCATACTACGTTTCTTATATGTTAGTCACAAGTTGTAACATTTAATTTTTCACCTCAGTTATAGCTTGAACCTACCTGTCTAATATAGGCGGTTGTCACAACACTGATAGAATCTGCATGCAAAACTGACAAGGATTTTACACCCGGTCACAGGTGGGCTCGATCCGGACACCTCATGCTCGCTGGATCACTAGCCTGCCGCCTTAGCTAGCTCGCCCACCACGAAGGTAAAACTGTAAATATTGCAGTTTGGACGATTAGCACACATTAAAATAAAAAAATAATCGCTTGGTCTGTGTAAAGCAAATCTAGCCCACCGCTAGTAAACAAAGCTGGAGCACCTTACTCGGGGCAGGTTCAAGAACCGTATTTACCGCAATACAAATACCGAAACATGATATCCCGGTGTCAGGGGTTTTCGACGATGTAAGACAAAACGTATTTTTTTATCTGTAATACCATTTAAAGTTTTATTTTACTAACCTTTGAGTGATAAAGGATATATTCATCTATTTCACACAAAATATCAAGTGTTCCTTACAAAAATAGTGTTGATGGCATCGTATGGGCGAAATTGTTGCCGCTCGTAGCATGCGGGTTTTGTATGGGTTTTCGACGATGAGCCATACTTTTGCTCCGCACTGCGAGGGAGTGTTGTGATAACGTGGCTTCCTATTTATATATTGCCTGTCACCAGCAGACGACTGATTCAACTGAAATTTCGCTTTCCATTTTTGTTATAAAGGCAACTGATTTTGCATCTGAAGTGGTATTAAGATCTCGGGTAAATAATATTGATGTTTGTTTGCTTGTTATATAACTTTACTTCCCTATTTCCATTGTCAATAAAACTTCTCACGACAGCGACTGGGCACCCGCCCTACCAGTGAAACTGTTTGTGCACCCGATCTCACACGTACTCCCGATATAGCGCGTGCAATGCAATCGTCGAAATCACCAGAACGTCGAATTCAGCTCGTGTTGGGATAGTATCTTAACAGTAAAGTGTAATTATGCCAATTTCACTTTTCTACGGTTCTGTGACCATTTCTCAAAAGTTCGAGCTTTCTGTCGAACACACCCAAGCAGCACCTGTATATATTGAATTAACAAAATATATTTTACATATACAGTACACGTTGTTTGTAAGAAACACCTTTATAACTGACGGATATAACAAACTACATTAAGGTTCCTGGCAGGTATTACATGTCTTAGTCTTAATGGGTATAGCGACCTACTGGTTTAACGACCGAATTATGGTCCGGTTTAACTGTATTTTACTGTATTAATGCTCGTCCTATGTACTTTTTGTATTATTTGGTAGTAGGTGCAGGTGCCACGATTTTACAATCTGCTGCGACTCTGCGTGGTGGAGAGTCGTATGACATACTAACATAATCATGTGGCACATCCATGGCACAATCATGTGGTTCGTCCTGTATGCGTTCTGATTCAATCATTTGTGCAAACTACTTTCCAAATAATATATTCGACGTTTGACCATTACAACACACAGCCGTAGAAGTAACAACTGTCGTTATCTCCAACAGAACGCTCCTATCACGTGATCCAAGATAAATGAACGGACAGCTGCCAGTGCTGATAATAATGCCAATTAAGGACATAACGAGTCCACGGTACAATGTACGTGACGGTTGTATTTTTGTGTGTGATGCTGGCGGGATCTCTGTCGGGACTAATCCTGCCAATGACAAATTCAGATGGTTCTGCAGACATGCCCAGTCTTTTGAATCATGTGTCACTGCTTGAGCAAACTTTGACCAGTCTTCAAACAACAACTTCACAAGTCCAGTCTGAACTGCATGCCACAAAGAAAGATCTCAGGCCACGCAGTCACAGCTTCAGACTACCATTAACGACTTACACACAACTCGAACACAACTACAGTCGAGTGAAACACGACAACAGTTGGCAGCTGCTGAAATATCATCTCTGAAAACGAAGTTTCATCACTGAAGGCAGAGCTTCGTTCAACATCGGATGGACTCATCATGGTCAAGACACAAGTGGAGGATATGACACATGGTAATCATCGTGATAGTGTTCATCTTAATCAGACACTTCTGGATTCCGTCAGTCACGATGTGAACGTGAACACGGCACAGGTAAAAGCGGTAATGTCTGATGTCATGCGGTTAAACAAACAACTAAATCTTGTGAACTCGACTGTGTACGACGTAAAGACAGAAGGACATGGTTTCTATCAAAATATGTCTTCCTGGGTGCAAACATTCACAGAGAAACAGTCGGAAGAAAGCATGAAACTCCAAGCCGCCAAAATGCTAGCTCATACTGCATCTAAACATATCGATAAGCTTGAGGACGATATGGAAGTCATCCTATTCCAACATGTCCCTTTGTCAGGCTGGATATACAATCAATCTGGAGGAATCTTCACTTAGCAGAGAGTAACCTCAGTCTGGCCATCTTCGATGTTTTAACTTTGAAAACAACTTATCTGTGGTTGAGAAGCAGTCCATGGAAACAAACTATCACTATTGAAGGTTTTACAAGGTGAGCTCTTGTTCAGGAAAAATTCGGTAAAACGCTTGTGCATCCACTTCCATTGCCAGGAGGGTAGCCCTAGAAATTATTATCTTTAATCGTAGCCAATGTGTTAATAATGGGCTTAAAACGTTCGTAGGGATACGAACGTTTCGAGACAATCTAGCCAGATCTTCTTCAATAGGATATCTAAACTGGAACCATTCATAATCTGCCATCTTAGATTCAGTGCATGGTCAGTGCTCGTTTCTAAATACTACTCTTAAACGATTATTTATAACCAAAATCAAACGGTATTGTGACACACAAACAACAACCAGAATTGGTGAAAAACGTTTAGTGACGCGAATGAAATGTTATTACATGAAAAGACAAATATTTCAATGTACGGTATCGATCAATAGTCCATAATAAAAGTGCATTTGGCATATGCAAATGGGCCGCAACACAACAGGGTGTTCACAAGCAAGTCCCATCTAGAGTAGCGTGTGTCTACCTTGTGCATGTATGCAGGCCCGCCTCACCGAGGTCACTAAACGTTGATGAATGTCTTGGAGAAGATCACCCCATATCAGGGAAGGGCTTACAATTGCATGCCTCAATTTCGGTTAACAATAGGTTCTTTTCAAAGGCAAGTAGATGTGCATAAGATTGACAATGTTCCCATAATATTGCGGAAAACATAGTGTTCCATTGATGATCGTGCGTTTATCTGTTTTGTGTCCTGTTAGCATACTTCAGAAGGGGTAATTTAGTCGACATTTTAGCTTCAGAAGTGTTACCGAACACAAGATGTGCCGTACGCATAATGATCATGCTTTCAGGAATATATTTATGACCATAGTCTGTTATGAGAAAGAACATTATTTCTGTTTCCTTAATTATGTCAACACTTATTGGCTATAAGGTCATAGAGTATGACATATTGTATCCCTCCTTAAAAAGAAAAATGAAGGTTACTTTCTGGCTTCATGATTAACTGATTGGTCTTGTAAGCATTTTAGGGGCGGTGGGGTAGCCTAGTGGTTAAAGCATTGGCTCGTCACGCCGAAGACCCGGGTTCGATTCCCCACATGGGCACAATGTGTGAAGCCCATGTCTGGTGTCCCCCGCCGTGATGTTGCTGGAATATTGCTAAAAGCGGCGTACAACCAAACTCAGTCAGTCAGTGTCAGCATTTTAAATGTTCAATTCCAATCCAATGCTTTTGAACAATTTGCCGAACTGACTGTCTTGACTGTAAGTTTTATAACTTTTCATCCGTATGGGGTAAAGAAATGTCTTGATATTTATAAACTACACTGATACATTCCGCTTACTGAATGGTAATCTACTTATTTTGTGATCTAATTGTTGTTGGGTTTTTCTTGCGTTAATCTACAGAAGTAAAGACCAGAAATGTGGCATTCAATGTGAACTACCCTTCAAGTCCATCATCAGAAAACACGCCATTGATATTCAGCACCATCCTCTACAACGAAGGCTCTGGCTACAGCACCAGCACGGGAACGTTCACTGCTCCAGTCTCTGGAACCTACGTCTTCTGGACACATCTGGCACTGACGCATGCAAACACGAACATGTCCTTCGACATCATCAAGTCAGGAGGAGTGATCATGGCCAACGGCTACACGGAGACGGACTCGAGCATTGATGAAACTGATGCTTCTGCCATTACGGTAACTCATCTGGACAAGGGGGAGGAAACGTGGGTGCAGATGGCCTTCTCACGTGATATCTACCCAAGTTCATCATATTTCGGTGGCGCTCTGCTGTCGGAGGACTGAGTACTGAGTTCCATCATGCACTGACTGGGACACCATAAGTGGCATTGTGATCATCCCATTCATACACGACACCAACGGCAAGCAATACGTATATCTCTTTCCCCACTAGCAATCTGCTTAACAGTGAGTGAATGAGTGGGTTTAGTTTTACGCCGCTTTCAGAAATATTCCAGCAATATCGCGGCGGGGGACACCACAACTGGGCTTCATACATTGTACCCATGTTGGGAATCGAACCCGGGTATTTGGCGTGACGAGCGAACGCTTTAACCACTACGCTACCACACCCCAAATCTTATTAATGCTTAGATGCATTGGAGTATATGGGTATTTTCAGGTGACATTAGAAGAAAAGCGACATATCCTTATCCATAATGTTTTGAAATGTCTGCTGAAAGAAGAGCGATTTGCTCGATTTCGATTTTATCATAAGAAATCGTTTATGAACCTTATCGGAAACATATTGTATAAATGGGGCATTATTTTGAGTATTGGAAACTGATGGGTTAAATGTGGAACTATCGTCACTGTTCAAAAACATCCTGAAAGCTTCCTATAACCTTTGAATGATATATTTTGATGCAACAACTTTAGCACGAAGTAAACTTCGTCAACCTCGTCACCAATTATAACTACCCGATCACCATTATGGAAAGTACGTACACTTCACAGAATAACGTATTACATGCATGTATTTGCATTATTTCCTAAAGTTTCTTCCATGTGGCCATATTGGACCAGACTACATTTGTTAGCCTTCAGTTCTATTCCTGGTGGCGGTACACCCTTTCAGTGTGTTTTTTCAATGGATGTAGGTAACTTAAAAAGGAAAATAAATAAACTAACTCTGTTCGTGAAATCGAACAGAATAAATATTTTGGGGCCACTGTAACGGTTTCATTCAGGTTTATTTAGTGATTCTCGCAGAGGTGTCTCTTAATTCTTCAGACAGAAACGAAAATGGACCAATCTCAACAAAACATTAGCCTTTAGTGAGCTTTTGTAGCGTATTCTCACCCAAGGGTTGCTTATATAATCAACGCATTCAGACTCATGGCAACCCGGCGGAAGATAGATTTACCCGATGCTTGGGGACAAATGAACGGAACGGGCCATCTGGCTTACTTTACAACCTCTGTAATCTCTCCTGCTTGCATTACAATCTATCTCGGTCGATGAAACGAATCTAGCACATGATCTATATCTGTTGACCTCACTAGATTCATTGGGGCTACACACTACATTTTACAGTGGAGCTTACCGGATCGTTCAGTCATGGTGACCTCAGTCTTGGTGACCTCACTACTTTCATTGGGGTTACACACTACATTTTACAATGGAGCTTACCGGATCGTTCGGTCTTGGTGACCTCAGTCTTGAGTGACCTCACTACTTGCATTGGGGTTACACACTACATTTTACAATGGAGCTTACCGGATCGTTCAGACATGGTGACCTTAGTTTTGGTGACCTCACTACTTTTATTGGGGATACACACTACATTTTACAATGGAGCTTACCGGATCGTTCAGTCATGGTGACCTCAGTCTTGGTGACCTCACTACTTTCATTGGGGTTACACACTACATTTTACAAATGGAGCTTTACCGGATCGTTCAGTCATGAGTGACCTCAGTCTTGGTGATCTCACTACTTTCATTGGGGTTACACATTACATTTTACAATGGAGCTTTACCGGATCGTTCAGTCATGGTGACCACAGTCTTGGTGACCTCACTACTTTCACTGGGGTTACACATTACATTTTACAATGGAGCTTACCGGATCGTTCGGTCTTGGTGACCTCAGTCTTGGTGACCTCACTACTTTCATTGGGGTTACACACTACATTTTACAATGGAGCTTACCGGATCGTTCGGTCTTGGTGACCTCCAGTCTTGGTGACCTCACTACTTTCATTGGGGTTACACACTACATTTTACAATGGAGCTTACCGGATCGTTTGGTCATGGTGACCTCAGTCTTGGTGACCTCACTACTTTCATTGTGGGTTAACACACTACATTTTACAATGGAGCTTACCGGATCGTTTGGTCTTGGTAACCCCAGTCTTGGTGACCTCACTTCTTTCTTTGGGGTTACACACTACGCTTTAACAATGGGGCTTACCGGATCGTTCAGTCATGGTGACCTCAGTCTTGGTGACCTCACTACTTTCATTGGGGTTACACACTACATTTTACAAAGGAGCTTACCGGATCGTTCGGTCTTGGTGACCTCCGCTTCTTTCATTGGGGTTACACACTAAATTTTACAAGTTCGGCCTTGGTGACCTCATTCTACCATATCGACGCACTTGGTATAGATTTAACACAGTGCATACCATATTGAAGTAATGTATTTTCTTGTCATTTTGAACGTTTGGCGTAACTTGCAGCGCAAAAAAATTTCATGCATGTCGTAGAAGCTACTAACGGTATCTATTGTTCAGGATCGCTGACTTAGTAACCAAGTAATCAAGTGAGCGACCCAGGGCCCCTTTCCTCAAAGCGATCGTAACGCTACGACAGTGTAACTCCCATACTTTAAGATAGACTTTACGACTGTCGTAGCGCTAAGATGATCGTAACTCCCATACTTTAAGATAGACTTACGACTGTTGTACTAAGATGATCGTAACTCCCATACTTTAACATAGACTTACGACTGTCGTAGCGCTAAGATGATCGTAACTCCCATACTTTAACATAGACTTACGACTGTCGTAGCGCTAAGATGATCGTAACTCCCGTACTTTAACATAGACTTACGACTGTCGTAGCGCTAAGATGATCGTAACTCCCATACTTTAACATAGACTTACGACTGTCGTAGCGCTACGATTGCTTTTAGGAACGGGGCCCTGGCCACTAGCTATGTCATCGTATCCCAACTGCATAGATCGATGCTCATGAAGCTGATCACTGGAATGTCTGGTCCGGTTTCGATTATTTACAGACAGCCGCCATATAGCTGGAATATTGCTGAGTGTTGCGCTAAAACAACAAATACAACGAAGCACCTCAAAGGTAATGATATTTTCAGTTCGATCTGTCAATATTTCAAACATTACACAGACAACGAACACAACGACGTTGTTACTATTATGTTCATTGTATGAAGATGTTAGAATGAAATACCTTAGATATGAACGTACCCCACACAACGACAATCTTTACTATAAATGAAGGGTAAATTAGCCTTAAGAAGTCAACTGAGAGAAGATATATTCAATATTGATAAACATGAATGTATTCAGATTTAGAAAACTGATGTGGCATTAATGACCAATAGATCACAGGTATGCGAAACAAATCTGTCTCTCTAATATTTTAACTGACCTGTGTCAGTGTTTGTAGCCATGTAATCATGATTCCAGGTTACCGCTTACCGTCCCGCGATGCTTCAAACACATGGTCGCTTAAGTCAATATGTGGTTAAACTGATTGATCTGCCTCGTAGCTGTTTTATTTGTTCCATTGTTACCGCAAATAGTTAAAAACACACACACACACACACACATCCACCCTCCCCACCACACCAATCCCCCACCAACCCCACCAACCCCAACCCACCACCACCACCACCACTACCCCCCCCCACCCCCCACCACCAACAACCCCACCACCACCCACTCCCACCACCCCACCACCACCACCAACCCCAACCACCACTATCACACACACACACCCTACCCTCAACCTCAACCCGATAACAGCTCCTACCACTAACCCAGTTGTCTCCATAACCTCAGTCTACCTTACACCCCCAAACAAACCCCCAACCCCCAACCTCAACCCGATGATAACAGCACCACCTACCACTAACCCAGTTGTTTCCATAACCTCAGTCTACCTTTACCCCAAACAGTCTAATCATGTCATATGATCATATTTTAATTTGAAAATGAGTGTGATGTGAGATTTAGAACCTGGGGAAAACCTAACTTGATCCCCTCCATATAGCTGGAATAATGCTGAGTGCGGCGTAAAACTAAACTCACTCACTCTAACTTCCATTTAGGCTTTCGCTTTGGAGAAAATGTCAGACCGAAGGGACAATAATGTAGGGGGACTGTGAGATAAACCCCAAATTCTACACCTTCACTACAGCTGAGCTCCACTCACCCTCACCCCAATCACGATCACGACTGCCCGTGTACATGTACTCACACCCCGTACCCCCAAAACAGTGCATCCCTAACCCAGGCCTTCTACATGAACTCTCTCCCCGACCCAACGCCTGTTTCCCGCCCGTCTACACTTAACGAAACCAACTGACCCTACCCTAACCTTGACTCAACCCTACCCCTATTGTATTTTCCCTCCCGTTAACACTCCCAACTTCATACCGGCCATGCTGGTTCCCAGGTAACACTAGTAGCTTAACACTATAAAGCGAGACATGCACGCCTTGGCAACGTCCATTCATTACCTGATACACAAGCCTGACTTTCGAACAATAAAGCTCATCTTCGATAGGTGGAGACGGTGTAAGTTGCAGTACTGTAATACGGGTATACGGGGTTTAAATATCTCATTAAGTAAATATAACATCATAAGAAACTGAAATTGATTCACATACCTTACGAGTATGGAACTGACTAATCGATCCGAACCACTTGTTCACGGTTCTGTGACTGTCGTATTGTCCCTCGTAAACAATTACATGTAAACCAAGCCTGGGCGGTGTACCAGGCATACATGGTGTTTCGTTCAAGGTAACGTGAACCAATCAGAGATGGGCATTCTTACTTGCGTGTGGATAAGGGTTTTTAGTCACGGACAACACGTCAGTGTTGATAGTCGGGCAATACCCAACTTTACAATGAGTCGGACTAAATCATCTTTTCTTACCCTGTGCATATTGGTCGGGACTGTTATTGTGGTATTTCTGTGGAAGAACAAGGAGGACCAATACAGGTAATTACTATATACACAAACACGGAAAATATAACGTCGCCAATGTGACGAGACCAATTTTACCTACACCAAAGTAAGGTTCTTGAGAGGCATTTAGAAGTTGGTGTTCAAGTAAAACACAAATATTATGGATGACAACTTCTTCTTTATTGTATGTCACAACGTTTCTGGGCTATTCCTTGCCCCTTCGCCAGGTCAAGATACATCAATGAGTATATATACTAAATGTACAAGAAACCAGTGTTGCATGTATATACAATAAATTGGATAAGAAACGGGAGATGATAGAGTAAGATGTACAGATAATGGGCATGCCCTGGCGAAAGGGCAAGGAATAGCCCAGAAACGTTGTGCCATACAATAAGAAGAAGTTGTCATACATAATATTTGCCTTTTACACCAAAATAACCAATAATTCAAATGGGGAAAGACCAAATCCACTACTCTCCCCATATTAGTGGACAAAAAAATGGACTATTAATTATAATGCTCTATGAATAATCATATCTTTTTTGTAGACACAAACCGGTACGATATAATATTATTTACTAATTCTTTTATTGAAACAGTGTAATTGAACATGTAGAAACACATGAACAGTGTTTACACTAAATTTCCCTTTATTTAAAAAACCGAAACGGACTTTGATCAACAGCGAATGCTACAAAAATATACTCTTGAACACAGTCGTCGCATTTCTTGTGGTAAATTGGCTCCTGTTAGCGGTACAGTCAGTAATTTACGGAAGCGTAGTAGGGCCACGGTGAATTTTTTTTTTTGTTACTTAATATCTCCTACGTAGGACTTAATATCTCCTACGTAGGACTTAGTATCTCCTACGTAGGAGTTAGTATATCCTAGGTGGGCATCTCCTACGTAGGACTTAGTATCTCCTACGTAGGACTTAATATCTCCTACGTAGGACTTAGCATCTCCTACGTAGGACTTACTATCTCCTACGTAGGACTTAGTATCTCCTACATAGGACATAGTATCTCCTACGTAGTACTTAATATTTCCTGTATGAGATGATCGATATACGTTTTTATGGATTAATCTGAAACGGTCGACTTAAAGCCCCAGACACGCACACAATCTCCTGTTCCACTGTTTCAGTCACTGTAAGAGTCTACAGTCATTCGTTTCATTCACTATTAGAGTCTACAGTTATGTGTTTCATTTACTGTTAGAGTCTACTATCATGTGTTTCAATTTACTATTAGCGTCTATTGTTTCCTTCACTATTAGAGTCATGTGTTCAACTAATTGTTGCACATTAGTACTGTGTTGGACCGACTGTTATATTTTACTGCCTTGCGTTCAGTTTGCTCTACTATTACGCGTTGCAGTTAGTTCACTGTTATATGTTGCACTTTGTCACACTTTACTATTATGCATTGGGTATTTCAGAGGTCGTTGCACATGAATCATAATCTGCGTGTACGGACGTGTCTTAGACTATCGGTGGCAATCTATGTGTACGTATCCCCTTATATTTATACAAATAACTATAATGACAATTCTTTGCCTTTTTGAATTTCGTTTTGTTTGACGCCGCACTCAACACTTGTCCACCCCAGTCAAGTCAACCTGTAAACAATTACGAATGAAACCGCAAACGAGCGTTGCATCCGATCCAACTTAGCCCCATCAAGACAAGCAACAACTTGCGGAGGTCGTGTTATAACCCGAGTTTCATATCACAACCTCACCCCAACCATCCCACCCTCCTCTCTCTTTGTGTGTGTGTGTGTGTGTGTGTTTGTGTGTGAATAGATGTATGTATGATAGATTAAACATAACCATACCCAAACCTCCATAACTGCAATTAGAACAGGGTCCACATCACCCTAACGTAATACACACACAATAACACTGTACAGTAACACTGCGTTAGTGTCATGCATATTCACTGACTCACATTTCGACTATCTCACGTCCTGCATAGCCAAACATTTCTCAACTTAATAACCATCCTTAAAAAGGATATATTAAGTCCTACGTAGGAGATATTAAGTCCTACGTAGGAGATAGTGACCCCCCAAAATGTTTTCACCGTGGCCCTACTACGCTTCCGTAGTAATTTGTAACGGACTGTAGTTTCATCTTTCAACCAGGTACACCAGAACTTGATCATATGTACTGGACAAAAATAGTTTGGGATATATGTAAATTTTGAAATTATGAATAATGATCTACTTATTCATTGACACACTGTTAAAATATCAGCGTTGGCTCGTCACGCCGTAGACCCGGGTTCGATTCCCCACATGGGCACAATGTGTTAAGCCCATTTCTGGTGTCCCCCGCTGTGATATTGCTGGAATATTGCTAAAAGCGGCGTAAAACTAAACTCAGTTAAAATATCAGTCAAAAAGTCAAAAGTCAAAAAGGAGTTTATTTGTAACGAGGCCAAGGGCCCATATACAAGATATAACTATACATCGTTAACAAGAGCATACAAATGAAGTGTAAAGTGTTTGTAAATACCTATTTCTTTTTATATATGCATGGTAAATATAATACTGTACACGTCTGATTAAATTCTCCTGAGTTGCACATATCAGCCTTTTAAATTTATGAATAGAAGGGAATTTCCAAAAATGTTCCGGAAGAAAAGTTATTCTCAATTCATTGTACAAGTAGCATATAAGTGTGAAATGATACTCATCCTCAACAGAGGTGTTGCGAATGGGACACAAGCGTAAACCAGATTCGATTGATTGCCACCTACCTTCATTATAACGTAGTGGCAAGACATTGCATCTGAATTTGATGTAAGTAGAGCGCAACTTTGTTTCTAACATGATATACACGTATCTTTCTGGTTCAAATATGAATTTATATTCTCTATACATCACATATCTAGAGCTGTTATTCAACGTTGAAGTCCAACTTTGAGAAAATTCATTTATCAATGATGTTTTAAACAATTGTACAAAAGAAAATTCATCCCCAACAGATTGGTTAATCCAGATATATCCAAAGCCATGAGAAAACAAAATATTTTTTATGAACGATACCCAACTCTTTTTTCCAATGTCATCAAAATATCTTAACATGTAATACACTTTCTTGGGTAATCTACACTCGATCATTTTGAGCAATTTTAGCCAATAACGTAAAAGCCGTAAGTACGCATTTATATATATATTGGATAGCGGCCACATTCGCCATATACAATAGTATTAGGAGTTTGTTTTCCTACCCTTAAAAACCGTTTGCAGGCTAGAAGATGTACCTTTTCCAATAATTCATATTGCTTGACTCCCCAAATCTCACAGCCATATAATAATATCGGCATCACCTTGGAATCAAAGATTTTCGGGTCAATCATTCCAATCTTATTTAGTTTGACAATGATTTCCATCAATGCTCTTTTACCCCGGCTTGCCAAGTCTGAAATGCATTTAGTCATTTTTAAGTTACTTGAAAACCAGACACCTAAATACTTGTAACTATTTACAGTGGCGATGTGGTTTCCTTTATAAAACCACAGTCATAAAAATACCAATATCCCTAACTTATTTTGTCCAGTATATTTCCCTGCCTTGGGGGCGTAAACTGTGCTCTTTATTACTTTGCTGTGTTGAAATAATACAGGACTGACATATTGATTAGAATATTGTATTTGCTTTATTAGTTTTTTGTTAATTCATTATTATTTGATTTGTTGCATATGAATGTTAATGTATCAACTTGCTTACTTGGTTAAATTGGTTAGGTTTTATGGCTTTGATAAGTGGCTAATTTGATGGCATTGTGGTTGATTTCAATCGGACATTTGATCCACAGATCGATTAATTGATCGATTGGTTGGCTGTTTGATTGGGGCCAATTTCGGTTGTTTTGTTTTGTTGGTTGGAAGATGGGTTGGTTGGGTTGGTGGAAGATGGGTTGGTTGGGTAATGGGTGATAGATGGGTCGGTTGGGAGGGTAGAGATTGGTTGGTTGGGTAGTTGGAAGATGGGTTGGTTGGGAGGGTGGAGATGGGTTGGTTCGGTGGGTGGAAGATTGGTCGGTTGGGAGGGTAGAGTTCGGTAGGTTGGGAGGTTGGAGATGGGTTGGTTGGGTAGTTGGAAGATGGGTTGGTTGGGAGGGTAGAGATGGGTTGGTTGGGTGGGTGGAAGATTGGTCGGTTGGGAGGGTAGAGTTCGGTAGGTTGGGAGGGTGGAAGAACGGTTGTTGGACAGGTGGAAGATTGGTCGGTTGGGACGGTGGAGATGGGTTGGTTGGGTGGGTGGAAGATTGGTCGGTTGGGAGGTTGGAGATGGGTCGGTTGGGAGGTTGGAGATGGGTTGGTTGGGTAGTTGGAAGATGGGTTGGTTGGGAGGGTAGAGATGGGTTGGTTCGGTGGGTGGAAGATTGGTCGGTTGGGAGGGTAGAGATGGGTCGGTTGGGAGGTTGGAGATGGGTTGGTTGGGTAGTTGGAAGATGGGTTGGTTGGGAGGGTAGAGATGGGTTGGTTGGGTGGGTGGAAGATTGGTCGGTTGGGAGGGTAGAGTTCGGTAGGTTGGGAGGGTGGAAGAACGGTTGTTGGATAGGTGGAAGATTGGTCGGTTGGGACTTTGGAGATGGGTTGGTTGGGTAGTTGGAAGATGGTTAAATCAAATGTAATTAAAATCTACCTGATCGTGACATATGCTAAACCTATTACAAGGCAAATGATGAATAGTTGAGCCTTGAGAAAATGAACAATTCAGAAACCTGTTCAAAAAGGTGTTTCCAAACAATATTTGTAAAGTAATAGAATATAATTGGAGGGGATGGGTCTGTCATGAATGTTTTCAAAACTTATTTTCGTGTTTGCAGAAACGTACCTCTTAGTGACACCATTGAGGTGCATATAGTTGTAGAACCAAATAGCGGGAGAGTAGTTAGCGACGCTCCTCACTATCTGAATGAGGCAAACATGATCAAGGGAGGTAAGCAAAGAGATACCCGGAAGTGTACAAGTGCACACCGCTCCACAATGACGTTATTAAATCCACAGCCTCTGTATAGACTCGGTGACGTCATAACAGTGGAGATCAACACTTACAATCATTACGGAGAGAAGCAAACAGTTGGTGGCGATTTCTTTAGATTATGGATGGAAAACACAGAGGACAAAGTTGCAGTTGCTGGAGACGTCTTCGACAACAACAACGGCAGCTACACCGGTTTTGTCAGAGTCCAGTGGTCAGGCATGGGAAGGATCCGCTGCTTTCTTGAGCGTCGAAGGGAGGAACTAGCGATGTTCTATTCCATCATGGCTGAACATGGAACGCTGTGGCAGCTGAAACGGGAGTTCGTATGGGGCTTCTTGGTGAAAGAGAGTACGAGCTGCACCATGTTACGGAACCGCCTAGGAGACATCTGCAACTTTACTTCTCTAAATGACGGTTTCCCGTGGTACTGTGAAAAGCCGAAGAATTCACTCTTTAACTGCGACACCTACAGTAAGTCCTGGTCCCTGTTTGGAGCAGCATATCTCCCGAAGGAAAATCAGCAACGTGACATATACTTTTTGTAAGTATGATTTTATTCGTTTTATAGTATTTTCTTTCTTAATATGAACCAGATTGTGTCGTTACCAATTAAAGAACGATTCCGTGCAAAATGTAAGCAAGTTAGATGTTTAGAACTTTTGTTAAAGCAGATTACAGCGGGTTTATTTTTTCACTTTGACGCTGATACTTTGAAATGATTTCAGTTGTGACAATAAAATGGAAGGTCCAAATGAAAAACATGTCTCACACTCACAGACAGACACAGATACATACATACACACACGCGCACGCACGCACGCACATACACATACATACATACATACATACATACATACATACATACATACATACATACATACATACATACATACATACATATATACATACTGTACAAATATTATTGCTTTTATTAAATCTTTCAACAATATTTTCCGTATCTGTGCTAGTGGATTCATCAACGATAAAATCATAAAATATATCCCTGCACCATGTACGTAAAACGTAGTTTTTCAAGGATATCATCAACAAGCTGAACCTCAGTTGCATCCTCCAACCCTGCAAGTAACAGAAAGAAACCGCCTGTTTCAGATCATCTAAACCAGACAATGACTTCCTTCTGTCCACCTTACAAATAACAAGCGAAATGGGTAAGTATGTGTCAAATATGTATCAAATCTCAAGATATGCAATATTCCCGTTATAGGATTAAAAGGTTGTTGTTTTTTAACACCACACTCAGCAATACTTCACCTTGTATTGCGGCGTTCTGTATACGATCGAATCTGGACTACACAATCAAGTGATCAACATCTGGACCATCGAACTACGCAATTGGGATACATGTTTCAATCACCTCTGTGAGCCTGACCACATGATCCAATTAGTCGCCTCTTACGACAAGCAAGGATTTCTGAAGACCAGTTCTTACCGGGATCTTCTGGTGAATCGCATATTCAGATCAAAATAAGTAAAGGACCACCCAAAACCTATATATTGCAGTTTGTTGCTCGCATGTTGCTCGCATGTTGCTTAAATTATCCGTCGTGACAAGATCACAACTTTTCCAGGTCTGTATGTGAACCGGATATTGATGCGAGTGCGAGTATGGTTTTAAGCCGCTTTTAGCAATATTCCAGCAATATCACGGCTGGGGAAACCAGAAATGGACTTCACACACATTTACCCATGGGGGATATTGATGAATGCGTTTGGCGTTGAACAGAAAAAAAGACAAAACACCCCAAAACAATCTGGCATTTGAATTACCTATTTTGTCCATCTTTCAGAAACTGGGAATAAAAAGGTGGACACGCCTAAAACGCCCTGCAGTCAACTTTCGCCGAAGTATACCTGGCAACGCAAGCATCCTGTTGGAGTTATTTACAGAACTAACTGGAAACCCACGCTGTGTTTGGACACCCTGGAATCTACAGCCCGAGCATATCGACAGTGTTTAAGGAACCGACGACTTTGGATCCCCGGGGACTCAACCAGTCGTCAATTCAAGGAGGCCCTTCACGACATACTCAACTTACAAAATCGAAATACTCAGCTCTTGGAGGACAAGCAAGACAATTTCTCAGTGGAATGGTTTGCTCACGAGTTCCCACTCTTTCATGGACAGGAACGTTACTCTCCATTAACTAACAGAGCACAACATATTCTTCTTGAATCTTTGCCCAATAACACAGTGGATATTGTGGTGCTGTATTTATATGTCCACTTTAATTTAGTCCACCCGGACATATACCGCCAACATGTTCAGCGACTGGCTCGGGCTCGTCTCTTCTTAAACGGGCACCTGGTGTCACACTTGCTGTTCGAGGACCCTTTGCTTATTACAGGAGTTCAGCTCAAGAGCTTGTGTCTTATTGGGGACTGCTATATACAGATATATTGCATGAGGAGTTTTCATCTATTGCCCACAGAGTGGTGTATATAGACTACTGGGATATGACGGTGGCCTTGGGCCAAAACCGCATTCATCCAGATAAATCAACGGTTAGAACGATGATGCACTATATGATGTCTCTTCTGTGTCATAGACGGGTGGGGCATACATCTTAACCAGTAGATGCAGGTGCCTTAATTCCATCCACTGATCTGTGTCCCGAGGGTATGCCACTGTGTGCTCATCAATGGTTCAATCAACGATTTGCTCCACGTTCAAATCCTTGGTCTGTGAACATTCCACGACTTTCTCCACTTGGTGCCCTGTTTTGTTGAAAGAGGGCATTGCTTTTCCGTCCATTTTACGCTTGACCATTTTGACCCTATTCCGACACTTGCTGGACGCTCATCAATTAACCAATTGTAATTCATTTCCGTCAAATGCCAATATTCGGAAAAAAACGACGTTTTCGTATTTGCAGTCATTTCATAATGATGCTTGTCTATCTAATAGTTTAACTGACATAACAGCGCATTGTCTGGATTCACAACTTCCACTTGTTTACAACACGACCTTTCCTGCCCCTTCATCAGGTAAATAACAGTATATGATTTACATGTAAATCATATAGTACATACAGGAAGCCAGTGAGAAGGAATTAAAGGTTGAGATCAAGGAGATTAAGTGATATGTTTTGACTGAGATGTACCATATGTTATGCTACTTTCCAACTTCTAAATGCCAATCAAGCATCTAGTTTAGTTGACTTGTGTCAAATTTTATAGCACTGTAGTCATGATTCCATGTTACCACTTACGCTACAGATGCATGGTTAATGTCCTGCAAAACAATGCTTGGTTAAACAGATCGTTCTTTTATTTGTTCAACACTGAGTGTCTGACTACATATCCTTACCACACATTTAGCCCCTACTCCGATCTCTTTAATCCCATAACAGCACCTACCACTAACCCAGTTGGCTCCATAACCTCAGACTACCCCTGACACGAGCATCAACCCTCTGAGACTAATTATACGTCGACAATGACCCCAGTCTTAAACTAATGGTAGTCTCTGAACATATATATATGTACCTCGTCATAAATATCGCACCAACCACCTTTTTCACTTAGTAAAACTGTATCTACAACCTCATTAAAATGGTGCTAAGAAAAGCACATTAAACTGTTTAGATGGCCTTATTTGAACAACACAAGACCGTATTGGAGCACTAATTGAAGGTTTAATCGTAGCAAACTAAAGTTCACTAAAGTCACCGTAACATAAGGTGAAATAAATATGACTGCCCGGGTCATTACAACAGACACACAACACAGTTCAGATTTCGTTAATGTTGAACACACTGGTAAGGTCCACAATGACTGGCTAACTCAGTATCTGGCGTAACCGCCTCGTACATAGATAACATTTTCTACGCGCCGTCGCATGCTGGCCACCAGACGTCTGATTGGAGGATGTACTGCCATTCATCATGCAATGCATGGGTCAATTCCTGACTGTTCTGAACTGGAGGATCCCTTGCTCTCACCCTACGTCCCAACATGTCCCACAAATGCTCAATAGGATTCATGTCTGGACTTCTGGCTGGCCATGGTAGTGTGTCAATGGCATTGTGTTGGAGATGCTGAACAACAGCTCGAGCACGATGTGGTCTGGCATTATCGTCCATGAAGACTGGACTTGTGGCGAGAGCATGGTTATCGGAATGAGGCACTACAACACCGTCCAGGATCAAGTTCTGCTACCTCTGTCCATTCGATGACCCGGGAACTGTGATGATGTTAAGTTTACAGTCATAGGAACAACATCCCAAAACCATGACGGATCCACCCCCAAATGGAACTTCAGCTTGAATGGTCATCTGATCATATGCTGTGCCTCTGTGCCTCCAAACTCGTGCCGTCCCGTCTGTGTGATACAGCAACAATCGGCTCTCATCGGACCAGTGGATCCTTCCCCATGTCCTCAGGTTCCAGTGAGCACGTGCTTGGCAGCAGGCTAAACGGGCATAGCCGTGCTGATTTGTGAGGAGTGGACGTCTGATTGGTCGTCTTACTCTCAATCCTGCAGAATTTAGGCGTCGTCTGATGGTGCTGATGGACACTCTGTTGTATAGATGCCATCCATGTCTCAGCTGTGTACAAGTAAACACTGAGCTTTGTCTGGCATGGCGTACGAGAGCACAAACTTCCCTGTCCTCGGTTTTTCTGGGACGTCCAGACTTCGGTGCATCCTTCACTTCACCGGTATGCTTCAACAGTATGCTTACGCATCAACCTGCTGATGACAGTGTGATTAATGTTCCGTTGTGCTCCAATAGCAGGAAATGACATACTAGTTTGGTGCATGCCAATAATTTGCCATCCTTGCTTGGGCATTTCACTGGTTGGTCACAATAAAGCTTAATTTATGCCTAAAATCAAATTTTAGCTGTGTCTGCCCACATAACATACGCCAAAAGGGGATTTACAGCAGACCGACCTAAGAACATGCATGCTTAAAGGTCACATGCAATCAAAAAATCAAACATAATTAAAACACTATTATCACTTATTCATGACATATAATATGCATTGCTGATTATGAAAAAACAAATAAACAAAATTATAAGCGTATAATCGCAAGTCAAAAGTGCAATATTTTGTACTTTGGTTTACCTCCCTCGAAACGAAGCAGCCGGGATACCGAACCCAGTAAGAGCGGGTGGGTGTGCACTCAAGTGTAACGCCTGGTTCATTAGCAGATGCCGCTTTCGCGGCTGATTGTGTGTGTATATATAGAAAGTTGGGTTTTGTAAATACATGCTCATTTTTTGTGTATAACATTTTGCAATCAACAGACATCATAACATGTCATGTGTTCAAGTATCACACCTGCCTGTCTGTGTAATTACATAATGTGACAGAGACCGAACTCGGGCCATAAATCCATGCGTTTTGTTTATGGTGTATAGCCTGATTGGTGTTAAGTTCAAACTGCATGTGGTCAGTGATCGCAGTTGTGTATTGAATATTGTCATTAGCAGACAGGCAGGCCGACACACAGGTGTCAATAAAACAAGACATTGAGTTTTGTCTGTGACAGCAACATATCTATATCACAGTTAGAAATTGTGTCAACTCTAAATAATGACATTGCTTTTAAGTATCGAACTGAGAAAGTGACTCTGTAAGAAGAACGTGGGTGAAATAGACAAATGAAATTATATAAACTGTTTATTTACTGTCATAACATACAAAAAGCTCGCGCCTGTGAGATATCAACAAAACTTTATGAAAATAGCTCACACCAAAGCCTTCACCAAGTATTCACCAGACAGCCCGCTTCCAAGTTGCGCGAACCTATTTCACTGCGCACGTGCTATGAGCGCAGCCCAGCTGTTGAAACCCGTATTCCCCAGAAAAGTCTGGGGAAAATTAATGAAACGTTTGAACTCCGATTTCGCGCGGTTTTTTTCATCGCGTTATTTTTCAACTTTATAAGTTGAATTTGCATTTTTGACGCTTTGTTTCGGTAAGTCCATACCGAAAGGTATCAGAATCTGCAAAGTTGTGTTTTAGGTTGCATGTGACCTTTAAGGCATGCATGCACGTGCAGTTCGGAACAGGGTGTGTTTGTGATGTTATGGTCACAGATGGTGTCGTATATTACATATCTAGGTGTAGTATAAAAAACCCCGACAATTTTAGTTCTACTTTGACTTTCAAATGGGTGGTGCGATACTTTTGACGAGGTGCATATATAGTTTTCACAGGAACCAATGATTCCAATTAATTTGAAAAGGAGCCCCAGTGTGACGCGTGATTTAGAACCTGAGGTAAATCTATCCTGATCCATTTAGGCTTTCGCTTTGGAGACGGACTGTGAGATGAATACCAAAATCAACACCTAAATTACTGCTGAATTCCACCCCTACACCCTACCCCCTACCCCCGACCCCCAATCACGATCCCGACTGCCATGACCTCCCGACCGAACGCCTGTTTCTCACCCCTCTACACTTAACGATCCCAATTCACGCTATCCTAACTTTGGCTCTTATCTCAGCCCTACCCCGATTGTATTTCCACATTTACTCCCCTCCCGTCTTCTGCAGAAATTCCTACCTGCCATGTTGGTTACCAGGTAACACTGGTAGCCTAACCCTATAAAGCGTGACATGCATGCCTTGGACACATGTCCATTCAAGCCTGAATTCCAATACAGCTCGGATTTCAAAAGCAAGAGACCAGGGCTTATAGTCACAGCCAACATGTCAGTGGTGAACGTCGGGTACAACCCAACTTCACAAATGAGTCGGACTAGATCATGTTTTCTTACCCTATGCATATTGACCGTGACTGTTATTGTGGTACTTATATGGAAGAACAAGCAGAGACTTGAGGACAAATTCAGGTAATTACTATATACACAAACATGGAAAATATATTGTCGCATCTGTATTATTTTAGCCAAAGTGACGAGACCAATTTCATCCATGTACTCCAAAATAACCAATAATTCAAATGATGAAAGGCTAAATCCACTACTCTCCCCATATAAGTGGACAAAAGAGTGGATTATCAATTTTAATGCTCTATAAATAATCATATTTTTTGTATGGATGCAAACAGGTATGATATTATATTATTTACTGAATCATTTATTGAAACAGTGTCATTGATCATGTAGAAACAGATGAACAATGATAACACTACATTTCACTTCATTTAAAAATACGAAACGGACTTGGATCAACAGTTAATGCTAAAAACATATAGGCTTGAACACAGTGTTCGCATTTCAGGGTAATATGTTGGCTCCTGTTTGCGGTACAGTCAGTTATTTTTAAAGGACTCGCGTTTTATCTTTGACCTTGTTACAGCTGAGTTTGATTAAATATTCCCCTGCCCAGGGGACGTAAACTGTGCTCTATATTACCTTGCCGTGTTCTAACAGCACAAGGTTGATTTATTGATTGGAATGTTGCACTTGCTTTACTGTTTTTTGTCACGATATACTTATCTGGTTTGTGTCACGATATACTTATCTGGTTTGTGTCACGATATACTTATCTGGTTTGTTGCATGTGATTATTAATAAATAACTTGCGTACTTGGTTAAATTGGTCAAGTTTTCTAGATTTGATTTTAAATGGTGAATTTGATGTGGTTGATTTCATTAATTCATTGATGGGACATTTGATAGACAGGTCGATTAATTGATCGATTGGTTGGTTGGTTGTTTGGGGACAATTTCGGTTGTTTGTTTGTTGGTTTGTTTGTTTGCTGGAAGATGTATTGGTTGGGTGCATAGGTTGGTGTGTTGGTTGGGTGAATGATAGGTAGATGACTACGTGTAATTAAAATCTACCTGATCGTGACATGTGCAAAGCCAACTGTAAGTGAAAGAATGAATATAACATGTACCAGGCTTATTGCAGGGCAAATGATGAATAGTTGAGCATTCAGAAAATGAACAATTGTGCAATCTGTTCGAAAAGGTGTTTCCAAGCAACATTTGTAAAGTGATAGAAGATAATTGGAGGGGATGGGTCTGTAATTGATTTCTTTTTCAAACCTTATTGATCAAAATTCATACCTCATTTATCATTATTGTGTTTGCAGAAACGTACCTCTCAGTGACATCATTGAGGGACATATAATTGTAGAACCAAACAGCGGAAGAGTGGTAAGCGGTGTTCCTCGCTATCTGAATGAGGCAAACATGATCAAGGGAGGTAAGCAAAGGGATACCCGGAAGTGCACAAGTACACACCGCTCCACAATGACGTTATTAAATCCACAGCCTCTGTATAGACTCGGTGACGTCATAACAGTGGAGATCAACACTTACAATCATTACGGAGAGAAGCAAACAGTTGGCGGCGATTTCTTTAGATTATGGATGGAAAACACAGAGGACAAAGTTGCAGTTGCTGGAGACGTCTTCGACAACAACAACGGCAGCTACACCGGTTTTGTCAGAGTCCAGTGGTCAGGCATGGGAAGGATCCGCTGCTTTCTTGAGCGTCGAAGGGAGGAACTAGCGATGTTCTATTCCATCATGGCTGAACATGGAACGCTGTGGCAGCTGAAACGGGAGTTCGTATGGGGCTTCTTGGTGAAAGAGAGTACGAGCTGCACCATGTTACGGAACCGCCTAGGAGACATCTGCAACTTTACTTCTCTAAATGACGGTTTCCCGTGGTACTGTGAAAAGCCGAAGAATTCACTCTTTAACTGCGACACCTACAGTAAGGCCTGGTCTCCGAATAAAGCATATCTTCCGAAGGAAACACAGCAACGTGACATATACTATTTGTAAGTATGGTTTTATTTATTCTATTTTATTTTGTTCCTTAATATAAACCAGATTGTGTCGTTACCAAGTAAAGATCGACCCCGCGCAATACATAAGCAATTTAGATGTTTAGAACTTTTGTTAAAGCAGATTACAGTGGGTTTTTGTTTTCACTTTGACGCTGATACTTTGAAATGATTTCATTTGTCAAAATATACTACAGAAGGGGCTTTTCAGTGTGAAAAACATATATACATACACACGCATACACACACATACATACATACATACATACATACAAACATACATACATACATACATACATACATACATACATACACATACATACATACATACATACATACATACATACATACATACATACATACATACATACATACATACATACATACGTACGTACATACGCACATACATACATGCTCTATGAACATATAACGTAGCCTTTCAAGGCTATCATCAACAAGTTGAACCTCAGTTGCATCACCCATCCCTGCAAGTGACAGAAAGAAACGTGCCTGTTTCAGATCATCTAAACCGGACAATGATTTCCTTCTCTCCACCTTACAAATTACAAGCGAAATGGGTAAGTATGCGTCAAATACTTACCAAATATCTAACTATGCAATATTTAGATATAATCCAGTGATCAACATCTGGAGCATCGAACTACGCAATTGGGATACATGTTTCAATCAAGTCAGTGAGTCTGACCACCTTATTCCTTTAGTCGCCTCTTACGACAAGCAAGGATTTCTGAAGACCAGTTCTTACCGGGATCTTCTGGTGAATCGCATATTCAGATCAAAATAAGTAAAGGACCACCCAAAACCTATATATTGCAGTTTGTTGCTCGCATGTTGCTCGCATGTTGCTTAAATTATCCGTCGTGACAAGATCACAACTTTTCCAGGTCTGTATGTGAACCGGATATTGATGCGAGTGCGAGTATGGTTTTAAGCCGCTTTTAGCAATATTCCAGCAATATCACGGCTGGGGAAACCAGAAATGGACTTCACACATTGTACCCATGTGGGAATATTGATGAGGGTGTTTGACGTAGAACAAAAAAAGGAAAAAGGCAAAACACCCAAACTCAATCCGACATTTCAATTACTTATTTTTTCCATCTTTCAGAAACTGGGAATAGGAAGATGGACACTCCTAAAACGCCCTGCGGTCAACTATCGCCGAAGTATACCTGGCAACGCAAGCATCCTGTTGGAGTTATTCACAGAACTAAATGGAAACCCACGCTGTGTGTGGACACCCTAGAATCTACAGCCAGGGCATATCGACAGTGTTTAAGGAACCGACGACTTTGGATCCCCGGGGACTCAACCAGTCGTCAATTCAAGGCATCCCTTCACGACACATTTAACCTTCCACGTCCCTCTAATGATCTCAACCCTCAACTCTTGGAGGACAAGCAAGACAATTTCTCAGTGGCATGGTTTGCTCATGAATTCCCGCTGTTTCACGGATTCGGGCGCTACTCTTCATTAACAAACAGGGCACAACATATTCTTCTTGAATCTTTGCCCAATAACACAGTGGACATTGTGGTGCTGTATTTATATGTCCACTTCAATTTAGTCCACCCGGACATATACCGCCAACATGTTCAGCGACTGGCTCGGGCAGCTACGTCTCTCCTTAAACGGGCACCTGGTGTCACACTTGCTGTTCGTGGACCCTTTGCTTATTACAGGAATCCGTCTCAAGAGCTTGTGTCCTATTGGGGACTGCTATATACAGATATATTGCATGAGGAGTTTTCATCTATTGCCCACAGAGTGGTGTATATAGACTACTGGGATATGACAGTCGCTTTGGGCCCAAACCACATTCATCCAGATACATCAACGGTTAGAACTATGGTTCACTATATGATGTCTCTTCTCTGTCACAGACGGGTGGGGAATACGACTTAACCAGCCGATGCAGGTGCCTTAATTCGTCAGCTGATCCGTCTCCCCTAGGTGTGCTCATCAATTGTTCCAATCCACGATTTGCCCTAAGTTCAAATCCCTGGTCTGTGAACATTCCAACGACTCTGTGTTAACCGTCCACGACTTTCTCCAATTGGTTTTGTTGAAAAAGAGCATCGCTTTTCCGCCCATTGTACGTTTGAACATTTTTACCCTTTGCAGACACTTGTTGGACACTCATCAATTAACCAATTGTAATTCATTTCCGTCAAATGCCCATATACCGGAAAAGCGACGTATTCGTTGTTGCAATGTCATATCATAATGATTTCTTTTCAAATGATTCCTCAAATATGTTACAATATGATGATTTTCAGTGATCGGAGATATAGGGGGAAAGTATTTTAGTCACGTGTTATATCTGTTTTCAACTCTACTCAAACAGTTCAGTACTCTAATCAGTCGACTGAAGCGAGTGCCCAGTTATGGTTCTTTATTAAATATCAAAATCAGCATTGTTAAACATCAAAATCAGCATTAAAATGACAAAATATCAGTCAAACACTGTTGTGTGGAAATGAAAGTTTGATGTCTGCGTTAATCTAATTTACTTTGGATAACTCGAAGTATGTACCCTCCAACTTTGCCTGTACAACCTGAAATGTGAGGCAAGTCAATGCAAAACTGAAGACAAATGCTTCATGAATATGGTGCATCAAAACGACAAGCGGAACATATCTAACAGTACCTTCCGTATTTTGACATACGTGCTACATTTGAACAAGGATGTTATTTCGGTAGAGCACGTACATTTGTGCATTTTGATCGCTGTGCAGTGAGTATATGGTTTTATACTGCTGAGAGTTATATACCAGCAATATCACGGCGGGGGAAGCCATTGTGTCCATACGGAGAGTCACACCCGGACGTTCGGCGTGACACACGTGCACGTTTCCTCCCTCATCGCCCCGATATTGATGACCGATTTCTGCAAGTCTGATCCTTGGGAGATCTTCACCTCTCAAAGAAAACTTAAATCGCGAAAAAAGACATATAGTTGTGATCCATATATACTTTTATGGTTCTAATGGCAAATTCATTATTCGGAATCTTAACTAAACAATACACGACGCTAACATACTCTTCTCACTAAAGGTCATAATTTGACTAAAATGCAAATAAAAAACCTAAATTCCATGAATTAAAGTCGAACATTAACCACTATGCTATATTACAGTATAGTTGATCATGATGTTTGTGGTCGCAGTACATGGAGTAGCGGATGTTAAGGTTAGACTAAACAAATATTTTCCCATTGAATTTTATAGTATTCTTATATTTTGTTTTAAATTAACTAAACCATCAAATGCTACTGCATGCACATGCGTGAACTGTCTGGTATTAAATAAAAACATAAAAATGACAAGTTCAAATAGTTCTTTTCCGAGCACAGGAATCTAAACACACCAATCAACACAAAATGTAACCCGCTTGAAAATATCAGTTATCACATGCAGTGGAAGTCATCGTGTTAAAACATACGGTTCTAAATATATAAAAACATGTATAGCTTTGATTACTGGATAAATGTACAAATGTCATTGAAACAACACAAAAATTATTCAATCTGCTCTGAAGGATTTGGTGCAATATAACCTACATGGTCAATAATATTTTTACGTCACAGTCACACCATACTTTATGCAGTGTACACATTCAATCGTATTTCTTTGACTGTTTACTCTCCCTATAATATTGTCAGTGATGAAGTAAGAGACAAAAAAGAATAATAGAATTTGAAGCAAATAGGTCCACAGTAATATGGTGGAAATATTGCTAAAAGAGGCGTAAAACCATACTCACCCACTCACTCCTTGATGCTCGCAAGTGTTACAGGCATACGTCTGAGGTAATGTTTTGTAAGTGGATATCACTTTCGCATATTTTAGTTCCTTAAAACCATAGTTCAACTCAAATACAAGTGGCCGAGGCCAATATTCTAGCTTTACAACGGCGGACTGTAAATAATCGAGTCAACCAGAAAATCCAGTGATCAATATCATGAGCAACATTGAGCATCCATCTACGCAGTGGGGATACGATGACATGTTCCAGCCAAGTCAGCGAGCCTGATCACTCCGTCTGTCGCCTCTTTGTTTCCTGAAGCATGGATTGCTGAAGACTCACCAAGATCGTAATGTGTCTCTCTACTACTACTCCTGCTGCTGCAGTATTTACATCGGGACTAGACAGGGTCCCGATCCACAAAGCGTTCGTAGTAATACGACATTCGTAACTCCATGATAAACTATAGAGTAACGACAGGTCCTGACGTTACGAATGCCTTGTGGATCGGGACCCTGGAGATCAGTCGAAATCAACCGGCACCAATTACGTCATAATCAAAGGGCGGTAACTCTGGCCTGTTTAGCTCGGCAAACAAAGGCCAAATAACGGCATAACATTTATATTGAGCACTTATATTGAGGGTTATACTTTCATTGTAAGAAAACTAAATTTATATTTTCAAACAATGATATTAACTAATTTAAAAAATCCAGTTTGTTTCTTATAAGAATAAATGTGTTCACTTCCCCTTTAACGCAGTTTATGAAACATTCAAGCAACATCTCGACAAGGCAAACACAAATATGGGCTCAAACATGGTATTCTTAGGTGAATCGTACACGTACGCGGTGTTCCAACTGACAGTTGGGACAAAGCCAAGCAGAAATGTAACCAGAAAAGAAAGCTTTATTCCAATCTTGATTTTCATCAGCCCTACACCAGTTTAAAAGTCTTTCTTCTTCTCTAAGGGTTTCATTACATTCAGGAGGACTTACTCTATAAATCATCTCATTTCTGATATTCTTAACTTTTTTCAATTTCCCCCTTCTCACAATCTGACCAAGTCGACGGCTATCCGTAGTACTGAACTTCCTGTTTTGTGCTCAATCCCAACTCCTGACCGAATATTCTTCAAAGCTCTGTATTCTGTAGAGAGAGGAATTTTGATGTCTACCAGCTAGCTCTTTTGCATTAGTCACACCCCTTTCAACAAAGGAAGCCAGGGGAGATAACCCTTGATCTAGTAAGGTTCATTCTTAGGCCTACAAGGGTTCACCTGACTACACAGGGTAAGACCTATTTTAAAATTCTATTATTAGTATTAGGAAACAAAGATTTTCTCAGTAATTTCTGGGAAAACTGTACATGTACGTTTAATTCGGCTGATCGTTCTGGTAAGCTCTATTCTAAAATAGTGTATATAACCCCAAAGGGGGAGAAGTAAGGTCAACAGATATAGATCATGGGCTAAATTCTTCTATCGTTTCGGCCAAGATAGAGTGTAAAGATTGTAAAGTAACCCAGATAGCAAATGCTGCTTATTCTACACCAAACATCGTGAGAATCTACCTCTAATGTTAACGTGAATCTGAAAATACTGACATATACTATGTCGAATGAGTAGTAAACATAAGATAGGAATGACTCGTGTACTGTTATTTGATCTTCATTGCTGAAAGCTGGACACAATCAATGATCCATTTTTCAGCCACGTTTCGTAAAACCCTTTACTTAAACAAATAGTTTGATATGAAAGAAATTGAAAACAAAAACTTAAAACAGATAACACAAAATAAATCAAACAAACAAACAAAGAAAAGGACAACATACAAACACTGGAAAATAAACCAGTGGGCAAGTATTTTCTCTTTGATTCTGTGTAATTTACAAACAGTCCTTTAATATGCTAATGACAACTGCACAGTATTGCTTTAAGTCTTCTTTGCAGCACGAGCGACTCTGTCGTTTAAAACGCCGCAATGGGCTATGCAGAATTGTGTCTCTATGCAGACAGTAAGCTATGACCGTCGGTTTGAATCCCAGTTCAACATGATTATGTTTCTAAGTCGGTCACCATATCACCAGAAAGTGGAAAGCAACTGACACATACACAACTTTCCTCCATTATTTATGAAACATCCCGTGACATAACCATTATACTGTTTAAAGAAACGGTAAACTCAGCTCTCTTACAAACAATCTGCTTCACGTGAGAACGGCGTCATATTGGGGTGAGAACATACCACAAAGGCTCATTAACAGTATAATATATTTGTGGCCGAGGCGACAGGGCACGCCGCTCTTTGTTGTTGAGTTTGGCCACATTTCCGTCCTGTCTGTCAAAATTGGGAGCAACATCTTCGAAAATCACTGACAAAGCCAACATATCGGCACAGAAACCATTGTCCAATTCGATTTCATAAGAAATACATTTCTTTAAGGATGTAATAAGGTTTATTGAATTGTAAGTTGAACACTTTTTTCCCTATTAGTTACCCAGAACCATATAAAAAAAAAACGTGTCGGGCAGCATAACAGGAGCCGAATGCCAAATAATCTAGTCTTGTCCGTTGTCGTGGAAGAACCTTTATGAAATCAGTTTTACGCGTTTATGAACAATGCAATAAAAGTACTTAATACGTTATTGTGTAAATTGTTCATCCGTATGCAAGCACTTTCAATTATGATGACCAGCTTTTTATGCTACTGGTTGACGAAGTCTGACTCGACGTAGAGAAGTGGTTTGATCAAAGGTTCTTCATTCACCATCATAGGAAAGCGTTCAAGATGTTTTTTCAGGTACATCGACAGATATATTTTACGGGTGATTCTTTTGATATCGTTTAAAGACGTTTATATTTTGGTTAGATTTTCCTAACGCATATTCAAACGATCATTAATACTGTCGTTTATATTGAGCGTAAGTCGGACAACCTGCTCAAGCTAGGTTTTATCACTTCAGTTCCAATTAACGGGTATGTCCTATTCCATTTCTTTGCATGGAACGACATCGGATTTTTTGTTAAATGGTTTTAAATGGGTAGTGTCATGTGCCTTCCCTACAGTCTGTTTGTAGTGAAAACCTACCGATGAATCACTTCAAGCAACACAGTAAAGTCCAATAAAGTGAAATTAAGATACGTATTTTAGAGTGTGTCGAACTGACTCGCACATATTGTAGACGGTTGGTTAAAAAGTCCTTTATCCAGAGAGAAATATGAGTATTAACATTTACAGCACACAGTTTCTGTAGCATCAAATGAGGTTGTATAGTAATAAAAGCCGACCTAAAATCCACATTAAAACACGGGCATACGTTTTGGGTGAATCAAGATGTTTCGTGATTGCATGTAGTAGGGTCACTGTGGCATCCTCAACACCTCGCTTAGACTTGTATGCACGCTGTAGTGGATCAAGGTAATCTTTAATATCATACTGGAGACGCCGGAGCATGATCCGTTCAAGGCACTTCATGATAATAGATGTCAATGCCACTGGTCGATAATCGTTAAGTTCTTTAGGTCTTGGGATCTTTGGAACTTGAATAATCTTGGAAGGTTCCCATATTCGTGGAATAATGTGAGAGTTATATGATTCCTGAAATAGTTAACTGAAAACATACGATCGTTCTGAGCAGCATTCCTTCAGTACTTTACAAGAGATGTTTGGTGAAAGTGGCTTGAAAGGCTGTCCTTAAGTGAAGGTGTTTCCAGTTAAGCAGGGCATGCTGATATGGTGTAGCTACAAGTTTGGTGAAGGTGGCTTGAAAGGCCGTTCTTAAGTGGAGTTGTTACCGGTTAAGCAAGGTTACTGATATGATGTAGCTACAATTTTGCTGAAAGTGGCTTGAAAGGCAGTCCTTAAGTGAAGGTGTTACCAGTTAAGCAGGGCATGCTGGTATGATGTAGCTACAATTTTGCTGAAGGTGGCTTAAAGGGCCGTTCTAGGTGGAGGTGTTACCGGTGAGGCAGGGCATGCTGATATGATGTAGCTACAATTTTGCTGAAGGTGGCTTAAAGGGCCGCTCTAAGTGGAGGTGTTACCAATGAGGAAGGGCATGCTGATATGATGTAGCTACAATTTTGCTGAAGGTGGCTTAAAGAGCCGTTCTAGGTGGAGGTGTTACCGGTGAGGCAGGGCATGCTTACCTTTTACGCGAGCACCTGGTGTCGTAACTGAATATCGCTGATCCATTAACTTACTTGGATTACTAGTTTGCCTTTTACTTACAATAGGTTATGGTCCCATGGGGTTTCGGGTTAGAATTGGTCTTCAGCAACCCATGCTTGTCATAAGAGGCGACTAAAAGGATTGGGTGGTCAGATTCGCTGAATCCAACCCAGATATTCTGCATGACGAGCGAACGCTTTAACCACTAGGCTACCCTACAACCCCCTTATCCTGGAGACAGCCCAATGCCTTAATACCATGTGTACATTGTCCTAATTCACGAGGTGCAAATGAATAAAACACACAATAAGTTATTCATAATGTGTGGTTTTCGTCTGATGTTAGGTAAGGTCCAGCTGCATAATAATACATGATGATATACTTCAGTGACCACTACAACTACACCACCTACAGCTGCAGCTGCTTGCGTAGCCACAACTACTTTCACTGCTGCGACAAATACTACATTGTACTTCTAGCAGCAGCGGGAGTAGTAGCAGCAGCAGCAGCAGCAGCAGTAGTAGTAGTAGTAGTAGTAGTAGTAGTAGTAGTAGTAGTAGTAGTAGTAGTAGTAGTAGTAGTAGAGAGACACACATTACGATAATGGTGAGTGTATAAGTTGGAATGGTCTTCAGCAACAAAGAGCGACAAACGGACTGATCCGGCTCCCTGACATCGTTGGATAATGTCATCGTTTCCCAATTGCTCAGATAGATGCTCATGATGCTGATCATTGGATTGTCTGGTCCATCCTCGATTATTGACAGTCCGCCATCATATAATGCGAATATTGCTGCGCGTTGCGTTAAAAAAAAAAGAAAAGAAAAATATATCAGTTTCTTTTGGAAAAGGGCGGCAGGTCAGCAGACGAATACTGTCATATGATGTTCCAACGAACACTTTCACCTCTGAGCTACCTCTGATGTTATATGATGAACTATTGTAAGCCTTTCACTCATATAAAATCCGTCCGGCTAGGAATGGAGCACCTTTTCAATCACATGTTGATAAGCATTGTGACCCCTTTCTCCAGAGTAAACACAGATCTCAAACAACAATGAACGCGCCCAACCCCGCATAAGCATGTTGTGCCCAAATATGAAAGGGAACAATACACCCGTAGAATTGTGATAAAGGATATGAGATATATTTCCCATCAAAAGTTTAGACTCACTAGTGTAACTATAGCCACTTACTTCAGGCAACCTTTCTGAACTAAATTTTGCAAAATATTCCATTCTGTTTAAAGGTACTGTTCACACATGAACTGGTGCATTATAAAACAAATTCGTAACACTGAAAAGATTATTGTCATGAGTTCCACGAATGATAAAACTCAGTGAAAATTGGCGAATTCTTAACACAATTTTACACCAAAACGCTGCTCTTCACATGCATGAAATGTGCACATGCTTTTCAGCAATTTGATGCATGATCTTCGTGCAATTCATCTGAATAAAGTTTGTGGTTGGTTCCCCCAAGTTAGTGGGGAAATAAATCTTTGATGTAACCATACATACATAATATATAGTGCGTGTTTTAAGTGAGTCTAAACTTTTGATGGGAAGTATATTTATGTGGAGGAACATGTGAGTGCATAGTATACAGTGATCTTCGAATGTTTTGTGAGAAAATGATCAGGGATACTTTCTCCAGTTTAGCCAACTAACAATCAAATCGAACACGCTGATGATTTTTCTTGTCTCGGACACTTGTGTGTTTGAGTCGAACTATGGTTATAACGAACTAAAATATTACTTGTGTTTCATATGACCACGGATATTTTCAAGCGAGTGACATTTTGTGTGAATGTGTCTGCGGAAAAGAACTACATTTGTTTGAGCTTGTCATTTTTTGTTTATATATAAGACAAGGCTATGCACACATGTGCATGTAGTACCTGTTGATGGCTTACTTTAAAAATAATAGAAGAATACTTTAAATTTTAATGGGAAAATATTTGTTTTTGTGTAACCTTAACGAGAGCTACTCCACCTGCTGCCGCCACGAACATCATGATCAACATTAATATAATATCACAACGCATGGCTCGACTTAAATTCATAGAGATTATTATTTGCATTTTATTCACATTAGTATCCTTAAATAAGAAAAGTATGTTAGCGTCGTGTATTTTATTCAGTAAGGACTGCGAATATTTAATTGATACTGGATACATAAAAGTATATTTGCTACTACCACCAAGAACTGCACTCGCGGCAGATTTTGTTGTTTTTGTTGGGTTTTTTTGAGAGCTGAAGACGTCTCAAACTAACGAAAGCCGGAGGGGTACCCCATTGGTGAAGGTGTTTGGTCGTCACCGCGAAAGTGATTCGATTCTCCGTATGGATACAATGGCTTGTTCAAATGTAGCGCGTATATCGGAACACGGAAGTAGCCTTTGTTATTTCCATGAATCTTATTCATGATTCTTTTTTCAGAGTTTTTTTATTGATTTACCTGACATATCAGATTGATCAGTCAAACTCTGTTTTTTGATAGGCGTTTTAGAAGTTGTCAGGATGAAGGAAAACCAAGTACTGTGGATAGTCAACTTCTTTATTGCAATGAATGCGACCTTCAATAGTCTTAACCGGGTTTTCCTTATGTAAATACTTCGAGTTATCCAAAGTAAATCAGGAAATCGCAGGGACCAAACATTCACTTCGAGACAACCGTAAGTTCGACACATCGAAGTTCCACACAATAGTGTTTGACTGAGCGTTTCAAATCTGACTATGCGATATTTCGTCACTATTATTCTGAGTTTGATATTCAGTAACGCGCATAACTGGACCCTTGTTTGTTTAAGTTGACTATGGCTAGAATAGTTTCCCCCTGAACCACTGACCAATGAATCTGATCATACAGTAACATATTCAATTATGATAATAAATGACACTCGCAGCTGGAAAAACCTCACTGTTTCCGTATGTGGGCATTTGACATAAATGAATTACAATTGGCTAATTAATTGTTTTCAGCAAGTGTCCGGAAAAGGGTCAAATCGTTTTCAAGCGTAAAATGGACGGAAAGACGATGAGCCTCATCAACAAAACATAGCACCAAGTGGAGAAAGTCGTGGACGTTTAACACAGAGCCGATGGAGTGTTCAAAGACCACGGACTGATTGAATTACAATTGGTTAATTGATGATAGCCCATCAAGTGTCAGAAAAAGGTCAATTTGTTTAAGTGTAAATATGGACGGGAAAACGATGAACCTCATCAACAAAACAAAGCACCCAGTGGAGAAAGTCGTGGATGTTTAACACCGAGTTGATGGAGTGTTCGCAGACCAAGGATTGATTATATTGCAATTGGTTTATTGATACGTGTCCAACAAGTGTCGGAAAATGTCAAAATGTTCAAATGGACATAAAAATGGACGGAACAACCATGAACCACCTCAACAAAACAAAGCACCCAGTGGAGAAAGAAATCACACAAAGAATCAAACAAACAACACTCACTTACTCGGCTGGGGCCCAACACAACCCACTATTTAAACTCGTTACACACAAATAAAACAACATAAAGAAATCAACACTTAAAAAATTCAAACTCAACCCAAGAGCTTCATGCATCACCCACCTCTACAAACTGCTACACTCACAACAACTAAACGACATACAACGTACACCTCCCATTACAAGCTACATTCACGACAAACCCCAACCCATCACAGACACTAACCTAGATAACATCCTCCATCAGCTACCAAAAGACACCAACAAATCCACTATAACAAACATCACAAACAACTACATCAACAACAGCTACCCCACCCACACTCATATATACACAGATGCTTCAATCAACCAAAACAAAACCACTGGTATAGGCATTCATGTCCAACAAACAGCAGCCAAACTAGCAACAACCCACACATCACCAACATCCAAGCAACTCATCAAATCAAACATACTACATACCAACTTCCAACACAACATCAACACAAACAAATCAAAATGGGTCACATCAATAATAAAATCACCATTAAGGAAATCCCTGTATATATAACGTTAAAAACATTGACACGGCCATAAACAGACTCATCACAGGCATCACGAACCTAAACCACACACTTTATAAACAAAATAGACATACAGATGGCTTATGTACACACTGCAATACTCAAGAGGACATAAACCACATACTCATTTACTGCCAACTACAAGCAAATATCAAGCAACTACACAACAGCATTCCCCCTAAACATCACAACAATACCCCACTACTCCTAAATCCACACACCCCATCCCCACCCCCCATCATTTTCAACGCCATGGCAGCTTACCTTCAAAACTCAAACTTATTACAAGGGATCTAGAACCTGTCATATAAACTACATACACCTCTCTCACCTTCAACCTACTGTAACATTTAGACCAGGCGTTCAACCCTCAGTTATCCATTCTATGTCCCAAGTATAACCAATAAGCCCACACTTTCAGACCCGCCGCTCAAACTCAATTATCCATATTCTGTACACGCCACGCTAGCTCTCCCCTCTCGCTAGTGTAAACAACCTGTCGCAAGCCCTCATTGACAAGGTCAAGGCCATTCAACACGGCCACTCACTGCCAGCGCTCGCCTCTCAGCTTCGGCCCCTTCTGCGCTCCCCCCTCGCCCCTCCCCACATCCACCCCAGCTTAACCCCTTTTCCTTCTTTATACAGTCCCATTATTAAATCAATGCAGCTTAACTGCATCTACAATCTATGCCCCACTATGCTAAACGTGTTTATAACTTACCCCTACCCCCCACACACACACACTCACATCCTAGGCCCCCCTTTACACTACCTATCGTTTAATTTAATCCTATCTCTTGCCTATTAACAATCATTACCCCTTTTTATTTCCCCTTTCCCTTCATAAACTCGGCTTTTACTATTTTATTTCGTTTATCTTTTTTTAAACGTTTTTATTCAAAATTCCACTTAGGTTAACGCCCGCGCATTTACATTTTTTTGGGTACGATGGTTTATTCCTTATTATAAACTTATTAATTATTATCCCACCTACCCCATCGGCTACAGTCAGAAGCCGACGTTGAACCTCAAACCATCATCATCAGAAAGATATGGACTTTAAACACAGAGCCGATGGAGTCTTCATAAACCAAGGATCTGAACGTGGATTTGAACGTTTGATGAGCTTATACAGGCACAGCTAGGGGAGACAAGTCAGTGGACGGAATTAAGGCACCTGCAACTCCTGGTTAAGATGTATGCCCCACCCTTCTATGACAGAGAAGAGACATCATATAGTGAATCATAGTTCTAACCGTTGATGTATCTGGATGAATGTGGTTGGGGCCCAAGGCCACCGTCATATCCCAGTAGTCTATATACACAACTCTGTGGGCAATAGATGAAAACTCCTCATGCAATATATCTGTATATAGCAGTCCCCAGTACGATACAAGTTCCTGAGCCGGATTCCTGTAATAAGCAAAGGGTCCTCGAACTGCAAGTGTGACATCAGGTGCTCGCTCAAGGAGAGACGTAGCTGCCCGAACCAGTCGCTGAACATGTTGGCGGTATATGTCCGGGTGGACTAAATTAAAGTGGACATATAAATACAGCACCACAATATCCACTGTGTTATTTGGCAGAGATTCAAGAAGAATATGCTGTGCCCTGTTAGCTAGTGGAGAGTAACGTTCCTGTCCGTGAAACAGTGGGAACTCATGAGCAAACCATGCCACTGAGAAATTGTCTTGCTTGTCCTCCAAGAGCTGAGGGTTGAGACCTTTAAGGGCGCATTGTAAGTTGAGTATGTCGTGAAGGGCCTCCTTGAATTGACGACTGGTTGAGTCCCCGGGAATCCAAAGTCGTCGGTTCCTTAAACACTGTCGATATGCCCAGGCTGTAGATTCCAGGGTGTCCAAACACTGCGTGGGTTTCCACTTAGTTCTGTAAATAACTCCAACAGGATGCTTGCGTTGCCAGGTATACTTTGGCAAAAGTTGACTGCAGGGCGTTTTAAGTGTGTCGACCGTCTTTTCTCCTGTTTCTGAAAGATGGACAAAATATTATGCTCCGGTACTTTGTGTTTTATTTTTCTTTTCAACGTCACATTCACTAGCTCACTAGGTTGACACATGTTATCGTAGCCCAGTTCGGTAGATCAATGCCCCTGATGTTGATCACTGGATTGTCTTATCCAGAATATGGCTGAGTGCCTCGTTGAACAATAAATAAATAAATAAATAAATAAATAAATAAATAAATAAATAAATAAATAAATAAATAAATAAATAAATAAATAAATAAATAAATAAATAAATAAATAAATAAATAAATAAATAAATAAATAAATAAATAAATAAATAAATAAATAAATAAATAAATAAATAATCTCTTCAGTACTAGAACATATCATACCTTGCCTTTTTATGCATCATTGATACGTGCTTACCCAATACACCTGTTATGTTGAAGGAGGACAGAAGGAAATCATTGTCTGGTTCTGATGATCTGAAACATGCACGTTTCCCTCTGTTACTTGTAGTGTTGGTTGGTGCAACTGAGGTTCCGCTTGTTGATGATATCATTGTAAGGCCAAGGCATTTCTGTTTTCTTGTTAATAAATCCACAAACATAGAGATAGAAAACATTGTTGAAAAATGCAGTAAGAACAATTTCTAAGGAGAACTATGTATATTTTTGGGTTGTTGTTTTCTGTTTGGTTTTTTTTTCTATGTGTGTGTGTGTGTGTGTGCGTGTGTGTATATGGGCCTGAGCTACATGGTTTCGCTTATTTAATTTTCAAAACTAAAGTCATTTCAAAGTATCATCGTCAGTGAAAACAAAAACTAAAAAATTACATTTAACACAATTTCGACACATCTAAATGAACACTTACTTTATTGAATGTTCTGAAAATATCTGAACATAAACATATCAAGGTTGAAAGTAACATTAATTGGTCTTTAATATTTAAACCATGCATGCACGTGTATTTTGTGCGTTTGATGTATATATGTCACGCATGGGTTTCCTTAAAAAAACTAGAAAACTAAGGAATGATAATTAGACCTTAAAAACATAACATGCTTTCAATAATGTCACAAGATTGCTTATATTCTACAAGGGTCGATCTCTTAATTGATAACAATCTGGTTCATACTAATACTGACCAGCAATAGAAACGCAACACAGAATTCAGGAAAATTATACTTTTCAGCGTGAGTGTGGATTTGATCGATGGAATAAATAGTTTGATTTCTTGAACTGCATTTCTTTTGCTGGTCAGTATAAGAACAAAATACTATAAAATGAATAAAACCATACTTACAAATAGTAAATGCCACGTTGCTGTGTTTCCTTCGGGAGATATGCTACATTCAGGGACCAGGACTTACTGTAGGTGTCGCAGCTTAAGAGTGGATGCTTCGGCTTTTCACAGTACCACAGGAAACCGTCATTTAGAGAAGTAAAGTTGCAGATGTCTCTTAGGCTGTTTCGTAACATGCTGCAGCTCGTACTCTCTTTTACCAAGAAGCCCCATACGAACTCCCGTTTCAACTGCCACAGCGTTCCATGTTCAGCCATGATGGAATAGAACATCGCTAGTTCCTCCCTACGACGCTCAAGAAAGCAGCGAATCCTTCCAGCACCCGACCACTGGACTCTGAGAACACCATTGTATGTGCCATTGTTGTTGTCGAAGACGTCTCCAGCAACTGCAGCTTTGTCCTCTGTGTTTTCCATCCATAATCTAAAGAAATCGCCACCAACTGTTTGCTTCTCGCCGTAATGATTGTAAGTGTTGATCTCCACTTTTATGACATCACCGAGTCTATACAGTGGCTGGGGATTTAATAACGTCATTGTGGAGCGGTGTGCACTTGTGCACTTCCGGGTATCCCTTTGCTTACCTCCCTTGATCATGTTTGCCTCACTTAGATAGCGAGGAACATTGCTTACCACTCTTCCGCTATTGGGTTCTACAACTATATGCATCTCAATGGTGTCACTGAGAGGTACGTTTCTGCAATAACAAAAATGATTAATGAGGTATGAATTTTTATCAATAAGGTTGGAAAAAAAAAATTCATGACGGCCCCACCCCCTCCGATTATCTTCTATTACTTTACAAATGTTGTTTGGAAACACCTCTTTGAATAGATTTGCACCCGTCAGTCCGATCTTTGTCTGAAGGCCCATACTCTCAAGGCCCAACTATTCATCATTTTTACGTGAAATATGCTTGGCTCGTGGTATAACGAGGTAGATGATAATTAAATTTTCTTTATCCTACCAACAACCAACCAAAAAACAACCAAAAGATAATGAACCAAGCAACCAACTGACATATCAATAGTTTAATCGATCAGTCGTTCAAGTGTCCAACCAACGAATTATATGATGAAATCCACCACATCCAATCAAATAAATAAATAAGTTCTAACAAACAAATAATAAATTAACCAAAATCGATAATGCATGTGCAATAAACAAATCAGTAAGTCAATCCGCCAATCTTGAACCATACATCAGAGTAATAGAGGGCAAATATTTCGCCTCCTATGCTTGGAAGTATTTGATTAAGATCTGGCGTACCTGGGTCAAAGATTGTCCGCTGTAAGGATCAGTAGTAAGACGCTCAATGTTGAGCAAACAAAAGAAAAAGAAACTATGGATCTTGTTATTCCCGAAGTGTCTTGTGCAACACTTTACACCTACTCTAACGAAATCTGCACCATTTGTAATTTTATGTGTCCCCGCATAAAAAAGATACCTTTTAACAGATTTCGCCTGTTCATTTCATGTTTATATTAGGCGATAGGCTTGGTAGGTACACGAGACATAGAAATTGTTAATGATCTGTTCTTTAAATGTGTGACTCAGGGTAAAATGTTAGTCAAAATCACCAAAATGTGCATGTGACGGTCTCCAATAATAGCATAACATTTTGAGTGAGTATTTCAAAGCAAATATTCATCCAATGTGAACAAAACAAATTACTTTTTCGACATAAGGTATTGCACCTTTTATACATTTTATACATAGGCTAGGCGGGCGGTACATTTAGCGGAATATTTTGGGGATGTGTTTGTCAGAGTTTCCTTCCAGCTGGGATCTCCAGCTTACAGTAACTTGGTGTACATGGATAACATTGTTCTCGTCGCTTTGGCTAAACTAATACAGATGCTACGATGAAGATTAGCAAACTCCGTGTTTGTTTATATAGTAATTACCTGTAGTTGTCCTCAAGTTTCTGTTTGTTATTCCATATATATATCACAGTAACAGTCACGGTCAATATGCACAGGATAACAAACGTAGATCTAGTCCGACTCATTTGTGAAGCTGAATTGTATCCGACGTTCACCACTGACATGTTGGCTTTGGCGATGAACACTCGTCCACTGCTATCGAAATCTGAGCTGTAATTCTCGGAATTCAGGCTTGGGTAACAGGAAATGAATGGGTAAATACATGTCCACTAAGGCCCGCTTGCTTATCGTTATTGGGTTAAGCTAACAGTGTTGCATGGTAACCAAAGTAAACAATATGGATTTCTGCGGAAGGGACGTTGGGGAGTAGGTGTGGGGTTGGGTCAAGCTACGGATCACGGTCAGAATATATATAATACGAATTAGGATAAGGCTAGCTGGGTTAGTTCAGTGTAGATGAGTGAGTGAGTGAGCTAAAATTTGCCGTCACACCGGCAATATTTCAGCCATATCGTGACGAGAACAATATATTTTATTCATAGTAAGTAATGGTTAACTGTAAAAACCTGTCACCGAAGGACAGTAAAATAACTAGATTATCACAGATTCGAATTTAAAACTAGTAATTAAATGTAAAAAGACAACTATAGGGGACAGCACAATATAAAAATAGGCTATAGATCGCCAACAACTGAAGGTAAATCACCATACTAGGGACCATGGGGACTTACAGTACCTTTGCTACCTGCATGGACCCTAGTTGGATTTACACCCTCCCTTCAGCCATTGGTGATGGAAGAGAAATCTAGCAATAAATTAAAAGCACACATATTCTACGATTAAAAAGGTGGCAAGTTTAAATGTACTTTAAATGTGTTGGGACTTACGTACCCTCTCAGGAGGACAATAATTTTACGCTACTTCAACCCCCTTTGAGGGTACCGCTACTAACAATCTCAGTTACTAATCTAAACTACCAACAATAAAATATTTAGTTATTTACAGATCTGTCAACAAATCTAATTCTTTTAAGAAATCAACTGTTAAATGATAATTAACATTATAAAAAAGATCCTTCAATGTTTTGACATTGAAATACTTATCCCTTGTGATGGAATATTCAACACAGTCAAGCAGGACATGCTTGACTGTGATTCAGTTCAGTGTAGATAGGTTGGATAAGCGTTCACGTAGGCGTCCGGGGTTAGGGGATAAGTTGGTCGAATGATTGTTTTGGGGTACAGATGTGGGTACAGTGGCAGTCGGGATCGTGATGGGAGAGGGGCGAGGTTCATCGGAAGGTGTAGTCTTTGGGATGTGTCTCACAGGACTCCTACCGCACTATTGTCTCTTCCGCCTTGCCTTTTCTAAAATGAATCAAATTAGATTTTTTCCTCAGGTTCTAAATCACCCATCACATTGGGGCTTCTATTCAAATTAAATGGAATCCTATCTCCCTAAATGAAACCCTATTTCTGTCAAATATACATGTATGTATATTTATATATATATATATATATATACACACGCACACACTAGCACACACACACACACACATATATATATACACATACATACACACACACATATATATATACATATATAGACACACGTATGTATGTATGTATGTATGTATGTATGTATGTATGTATGTATGTATGTATGTATGTATGTATGTATGTATGTATGTATGTATGTATGTATGTATGTATGTATGTATGTATGTATGTATGTATGTATGTATGCACACGCGTTTCAACTTTATCTTCAGGAAGACGTATATGAAGGAAATTCTGTGTAGTACAGTAGAACATATGTAAATATGTCCACTGAATAACGGCACAACACGAATTTCGTTCCTACGCGTTTCAACTTCAGGATGAATAAAGTTCGTGTTGGGTTAGAAATGGTTGCTGTTACGCGACTGAGGGGATTGAGGGGAATGTGTGTGCGGTAAAGCTCAGAGGTGAGACACTTACTGTTAAACAAATAGAAAGCAACGAGGAGGACCGACCTGCTTATCTATCCTCGAAGTGTCTTTTGCACTACGTTAACCATGTGCGTCGGGGGACCAGAAGTGGTAAACAGATTACATGGCTACAAACACTGACACTAGTCAATTAAACTATTAGAGGGAGAGAGATGGGAGAGAGAGAGAGAGAGAGAGAGAGAGAGAGAGAAAGAGAGAGAGAGAGATAGAGGGAGAGAGATGGGGGCTTACTGCAAGATAAACTTACTCGACGCTGCGACTATTTTCATTGGTTGTATTTAGAATAAACTTGCATCACACAGCGTCATTCAACAGATAACCTCATTCTCATCTTAACTCTTAACGGTTATCTTGGTTAGTTGGTTGTTTAACGCCGCACCCAACATTCTTACAGCTGTATGGGGTATAACTATAGGCATGTTGTGGCATATGTATTCGTGAGGCGTGATATGTGTATGAACAATCATGTTGTCACCGAAAAATGACAACGTTTCTGCATACCTCTAATACTGTTTCATGGATTCTTACCCATATAAATACATTAGATTTTGATACTGTGGAAATGTGTGTCTTTGTTTCGTGTACCCCTAACTCAGCTATATGGCGACGGTCTGTAAATGATCGACTCTGGACCAGACAACCCATTGATCAACACCATGAGCCTCGATCTACGCAATTGGGATACGATGACAACCAAGTCAGCGATCCTGACCACCCGATCCCAATGGGGTGCGCAGATTTGACAGCTTGACTCCTGGGAGGTGTTTAGGACTTCTGTCCTACCCCACAACGACTCATACGTGACACATGTCTCACCTTTGTTGACTTGTTCAAACTTCCTCTGTGTACCCAACATCTGTATACCCAGTAGAAAATGGGTACCCGGTGGGATGCGTTATATGACTATAAACCTTGAAGGCAGCTTGGCACTCCGGGTTAAGGAGGCCTATCATGTTACAGGTTGCACAACACCAAATGTTTTCTCATAGACTTCTATAGTAACCTTATAAAAAAAAAAAAAATTATCCAGGCTATCAACAGTAATTCCATGTACACATGGGTACAGTCTGACCTTTAAAATACAATAAAACACAATCTCAGGCCAAATTGTCCGGCTCATTTTCCCAGCACAGGAAGCGGAACGGGATGGCCTAAAAGTCGGGCCAAGAAAAAATCGGGCCGGGCCGGACCACCGGGTAATACTAAAAATGGATTGCAGAATATTAAAACGAAACTTGCACATTTGAGTCGATACACTTCCTGCCTTCACAAATGCATAGTTTGATTGAAAATGTATAGTTAATGGTGAAAAACCCACACAACAACAAAGTCTACATACCGAGATTCCCGTAGAAAAGACACCGTCTTGTTGTTATGCTTTTTCCTTGATATGGGGGAAGGTTGCTTACTTCTCTTAGCGTGTGACATACGGGGGTCCTGGGCAGGAAGTGACAGTGTTTTGACTGCTTTTCTTTCCTTAATTAAGATATTAGGGTTATCTAATTAACCTTTATTGTCTCAGGCTGAATCAGCACAGGATGTTTATGTTAAAGAGACGTGGATATCAGCAAGTGTCAATGGGCAAATATGACATGATAACGTATATTAAAAGAAATATTTGAAATCACAAACTTTTCTAATATGTTATAAAGGATCAAACGAAGTATGCATTCACAAACACAAAAATTATTATGTGTTTTCATTGTAAATAATACCAGCCCAAATCAGATCGCCATCTCGTATGCATATGCTTATATTTACGAACACAAAATGGTATTATATCTACCTAAATACCACTTCATAAAGTAAAGTAAAAGTGAAGCTCTTTTCTCTCTCCATTCCCAACGATTTAGGAAAATAAAGTCCTCGGAAAACAAAATCTGCAATAGAAATTGTTTACTCTCTATTCAGCCCTGCTTGGCCCGTGCTGTCAAAAACAACTTAAACCTCACAGATGTATCTTGAAATGTGTTTAAATCCATAGATTAATATTATATCTACCTACAAACGTCTTTACAGAGTCTCAAAGCGTAGTATTTGAAGCAAACACCTTGCTCAAAGTGAAGCCCTAATTTCTATACATTCTCAACAACCACATAGTATAACATGCTTTCGGTCCGGCTTGGCCCGGGCTCTCAAAAAAACACCTTAAACCTCACACATGTGTCCTGATTTGTGTTTAATTCCATAGACTGGTATTATATCTACCTAAATATCACTGTGTGACGTTACAAAATGCCACATGTAAAGAAACCTGCTCCGTTAAAGTGAAGCCCTTTTCTCTCTCCATTCAAAACATAGCCTCAATCAAAAGTGTTTAGTCGCTGTTCAGCCCGACTTGGCCCGTGCTGTCAAAAACAAACTAAACCTCACACATGTATCTTGAAATGTGTTTATATCCATAGATTAGTGTTGTATCTACCTACAAACGTCTTTATAGAGTCTCAAAGCGTAGTATTTGAAGCAAACACCTTGCTCAAAGTGAAGCCCTAATTTCTATACATTCTCAACAACCACATAGTAGAACATGCTTTCAGTCCGGTTTGGCCCGGGCTCTCAAAAAAACACCTTAAACCTCACACATGTGTCCTGATTTGTGTTTAATTCCATAGATTGGTATTATATCTACCTAAATATCTCTGTGTGACGTTACAAAATGCCACATGTAAAGAAACCTGCTCCGTTAAAGTGAAGCCCTTTTCTCTCTCCATTCAAAACAGCCTCAATCAAAAGTGCTGTCAAAAACAAACTAAACCTCACACATGTATCTTGAAATAATAATCTATGGCTTTAAGCACATTTCAAGATACATGTGTGAGGTTTAATGTGTTTTTGACAGCACGGGCCAAGTCGGGCTGAACAGAGACTAAACACTTTTGATTGAGGCTATGTTTAGAATGAAGAGAGAAAAGGGCTAACTTTAACGAACCAGTTATCTTTACATGTTTTATTTGATAACATTACAAAGTGATATTTAGGTAGATATAATACTAATCTATGGATTTAAAGACATTTCAAGATACATGTGTGAGGTATAAGGTGCGTTTGAGCGCCCGGGCCAAGCCGGACCGAAAGCTTGTGATACTGTGTCTTTGTTGAGAATATATAGAAAAGATAGCTTAACTTTCAGAAACGTTTTTGCTTCAAATACTACGCTTTGGGCCTCTGTGAAGTAATATGTAGGTAGATATAAAACTAATCTATGGATATAAACACATTTCAAGATACATGTGTGAGGTTTAAGTCGTTTTGACAGCACGGGACAAGCCGGGCTGAACAGAGACTAAACACTTTTGATTGAGGCTATGTTGAGAATGGAGAGAGAAAAGGGCTAACTTTAACGAACCAGTTATCTTTACATGTTTTATTTGATAACATTACAAAGTGATATTTAGGTAGATATAATACTAATCTAAGGATTTAAAGACATTTCAAGATACATGTGTGAGGTATAAGGTGCGTTTGAGAGCCAGGGCCAAGCCGGACCGAAAGCTTGTGATACTGTGTCTGTGTTGAGAATGTATATAAATTAGGGCTTCACTTTGAGCAAGGTGCTTGCTTCAAATACTACGCTTTGAGACTCAGTGAAGAGATATTTAGGTAGATATAATACTGATGTATGGATTTAAACACATTTCAAGATACATCTGTGAGGTATAAGGTGCGTGTGAGAGCCCTGGCCAAGCCGGACCGAAAGCTTGTGATACTGTGTCTGTGTTGAGAATGTATAGAAATTAGGGCTTCACTTTGAGCAAGGTGTTTGCTTCAGATACTACGCTTTGAGACTCTATAAAGACGTACTTAGGTAGATATAACTCTATTCTAGAGATATAGACAGAAATCAGGATGCATGTGTGCGGTTTAAGGTGTTTTTGACAGCACGGGCCAAGTCGGGCTGAACAGAGACTAAACACTTTTGATTGAGGCTATGTTGAAAAATGAGAGACAAGGGCTTCACTTTAACGGAACCGTTTTCTTTACATGTGGCATTTTATAACATTACAAAGCGATATTTAGTAGATATAATACCATTCTATGGATTTAAACACAATTCAAGATACGTGTGTTACGTTTAAGTTGCTTTTGACGGCTCGAGTCAAGCCGGACCGAAAAATTGTGGCCGAGATAATGTTGAGAGTGTGGGGAAGAGATCGTATCATATAAAGGTGGGCATGCTTTAAATACGATGAATAATGAATTGATCGGGTGGTATGTGATTGGATATAGATGTAATAAACCGATGGAAATGCGTATCGGAATTGACTGAAGTATTTATACGTTTTAAATCCTGTTTCGTTTAACGATTCCACTTTTAGACGTAACCTCGGTCAGCCAGTGCACATGCTTCTCGTCTTCCTGAGTTTTAGCCGATTTCCTCGAAATAAAGTTATTATGGTACGCGTTTGTGGCTTCTGATTGATCATTATTACCATGCGTTTATGTTGCATTAATTAATTGTAGGCATTGTGATCGTTAATGGGTTTATTAGCCAATTATATATTTGGTCCGCCTTGGCCCGGCCCGGCCCGGCCCGACTTTTAGGCCATCCCAACAGGGAGTTGTTATCACGTAAGTGGTATGTTTCGTTGAGTACATGTATCCCCATACTGTTTACTGCAGTATAAGTGAGATCTGCTTCACTTTGCGAATGATCAATCTTTTGAAGTTGATTTAAGTTCTACTTGAGTAAACTGCTACCTAACAGATCGATCTCAGATTAAAACGTCTCATCCCAAATTCGTATTTTATATTTCAGGTACTAAGAAATACTGAATTTTTACGTATTAGATATACATCCATCGGTACCAGTTTGACGTGTCTGGTCATGAGTTAACTAACATAGTGATTATATATTTTTGACCATTACATGTGTCATTCACACGTCATTTATGCCATGATAATGTTCTCTAATCCATTTCATCATACAGCATTAATTCATTCAATGTTTTGAAGCTCATATGAAACATGAGAAATGTTACTGTTCCAGTTCCTTTTGAAGAGTGAACTTATTTTTGTTCCTCAAGTGTTCCGACCAATATATTCATTATGGTTACAAACGACCTGGGTCCCGTTCCACTAACCGATCTTAACCCTATGCCAATCGTAAACCCCTAAAATCTCAATCTTAGCGTTACGTTACGATCGGCATACCGTTCCACTAACCAATCTTACCTACGTCAATCGTAAAGTTAAGATTCAAAGTCTAAGTTGCTCATGACCAACTTAGAATAGCTAAAATCAATCGTAGAGAAACCAAAATGGTGGTTTTCCTATTCTATGTGAAAAATAAGAGCGAGCATTTCACCGTGAGCGTCCCCTAAAGTTCCCCATGAAATGAATTTGTATATTTCTGCGATGTAAACAAACACTGCACTGAAGCTTTACAAATGTCAGGCCAGTCTGACCACTGTCGTCATGGGAACACAACCGAGCGAGTCGGTGTAACACATTTGTACAACAATATTGCAACGTCATTGTTAAGAATAGGGACAGCCTTGAAGTGAACAATGTTCTGAAGCAAAAAGATACAAATATGCTTGATTTCACTGCGCATATTTGGTGGGGAATTCTTAAGGCAGACCGCGTGTTATTCAAGACCACTGACAGATTCTACATACGCTATAGCCTCGTCACGCCTTGTTTATTCTGATTGACAAGGTTCAGGCACATATTAAAAGCTCTGACACAATTGACATTTTTAAAGTCCAGACTTAAAACCTGTTCTCAGTATATTACTTATAATCTCCGCTGTAAATATTCTCCTGTTAAGTATCTCTACACAGGGCTTTGAGCATGCCCAAGGATGTGGAACAGGCGCACTATAATTATGCATTTTTTATTATTATATTATGCTTGATACCCATCGTTCTCCATCTCTCGCACGAAAGAGTCTCGATCTAAGCTTGGATCGGATCGTAAGATCGGGACCGGCTACGATCGGCCTAAGATTGGTTAGTGGAACGGGTGTAACTTTTAGCTAAGACGATTGTAAAATTGGCGTAGCTTGCTAAGATTGATCTTAGATAAGATTGGTAAGTGGAACGGCACCCTGATTTTAATACCTATCAAGTTAGATGTTATACACGCGTGCATGCACACACACACACACAAAACATCCCTAATTTGTGAATTATGTTCGGACGATAAAGAAATATCTAATTTGGTCAGAATCAGTATATAAATTATCTTCCATTACTATGAGAGAAGCATGGCATTATTCGTTCATTTTTTTGATAATTTTATCTGCATAAAAGAAGGTATTATCAAAAATGTGAAACAAACTTTCGTATACTACCATATCACTAACATTGCGATATTGACCATGGAATAATGTTAAGCTTAGTCTGTTTTCAATGTCATAATATGTGAGGTTCCTCATTCACACAAGCATACAAACTGACAGCATAACACAAAACAATATGCAACCAACCCAATGTAATACAATACAAGTTTCACCGCCTGTGCATACCACACTGTCGACGAATCTCTCAGGCGTGTTAGAGCGATAATCACATCGCGACATGATTAACAAGCCTACAGCTCAGCAGATTTTAATAACTTACATTTTTAATAAGAAAAGCAAGATTCATAGATGTCAACTTCTTTATTGTGAATAACACGAAGTTTCGGAGCATATGCTTGCTCCTTCATCAGGTGAAAATCAGGTCACAGTAATGCATTCCACTTCTTAATGCCCATCAAGGATTGAACTCACTTCCAGGGGCTTCTTTAACAGGCATAAAAACTTGTTAATTAACAAGGCAGTAGGCCTTGTTAATTGGTGACTATTAACTGCCTTGATTCACTCATCAATCAACAAGGGATTAGGTCCCGGGGCGTGCAAAAAACAATAATTTACCATCACCCACCAGTTATCTCCCCTTCTGGACATTTCCAAAATTGGAAATGTCTTGGAAACATCATCTTTCCAATATTGGAAATGTCTTGGAAACATCATCTTTCCAAAATTGGAAATGTCTTGGAAACATCATCTTTCCAAGACATTTCCAAGCTTGTAAACATGGACTTATTTTCCAGTGCAATTACTCCATCTGTTGGCTCATATCTACTAACACCTATGTAAAACAGTCCCGGTTCTGAACAGCTTTTATACACGAGTGATTCTGAAGACACCCACACAGCTGCCCCATGTGTGATAGCCGGAAGCACGATACTGTCAAATAATTTATGAAATACTTTAAAATCCTTATCACCAAGAAGTTTACGGTCATTCAGCTCTCACTAGCCCTACAGCTCTCTTGAAACTGTGTTGCAAGTCGAAACGCATTGGTGGATCCAGTGGGAGGGTGGGGGTGGTTTCAAGGGTGGTGTGGTGGTGGTGGTGGGAGGGGGGGGCTTGGTTCGACTCCCCCTTTGAAACTTCCTGGATGCGCCTATGCAACGTGAGAGCCTATTGTTCATGTACCGCGCATGTGACCAGAACGTGATTCTTCAAGGTCGAGCATTGTTATATTCATTATGCATCACTTATGTCATATGTATTGACGCCAAATATAGCCATGCAGTTGGCGTGCTGATAAACACGTTTACCATGTCCATATATGGTCGCTGTGAAAAATACATTGACAATAAAAGTTGTGTCTGAAAGTTGTATCCCGGGTATGTTGTTTTTCATTAGTCCTTAATCTGCTTGTTTCTTGGAAAAGCTAGCCTATAAAGAGACAGGCATACTGTCTGGTCGCCAGAGACCTGTGAGCAGCGGCGTTAAACCAGACCTTCAAAACAGGTACAGTAATGGTGTAAACATTTAGATGTCTGTGTAATCCTTGCGAACCTGCATGATAATTTGGACTATAAATGTAAGGATTGTGGTCATTCGCTTTACATGCCACGATCCCGGTTCGATACACAACCTGGGTACGATATGAAAAGCCGGTTTCTGGTGCCACCCGTCGTGATAGTGCTAGAATCCGTTGGTATATGACCAGATGGTGGTCACGTGAATACTTGCAAACACTTAGTTGCGAGTACAACAACGTGCAGTGAACTTGGGCAAACTGCTGTAACTATGTGTCCCAGTCCATCCAGCTGTGAATGGGTACCTCGTTAGGATGAGAAAGCCACAATAACGCGGTGGGTCTAGTGGCTGCAAGAGTTGTATACCCCCCAGGGAGCTGAGAATGATAATACGATGTGCCGTTGAGATTGACATCCAATGATTGAGGGGAAAAATATCAGCGCCTTGAGCATGCACTATAGTGCGTTTGGCTCAAAAGCGGACCGATGAATTGCAATCTAACTCGAAAACTAATATATATGTAATACTCAATGAAAGGCTGATCATAATCAAAACATCAGACCAACTCTGTGATTTGTGTGCAGAATTTATGTCCTAAAATTAAAAAAGTTGTTTAACAAACTATCACTAAAATATTGACACAGTTCACTATTTTGCACGAGGGAGGAGTGCAGAGAAATGGACAGCCAGGTGTGCGAGAAAGGATGGAGACGGCACAGCACAGATTAATGAATCATTAACTTTGTCGGCACTTGTGCACGTGCTTCTCTAACACCTGGCTGTGCCTTTCTCTACACTCCTCCCTCGTAGAAAATAGTGAACTGTGTCAATCTTTTAATGATAGTTTGTTAAACAACTTTTATAATTTTAGGACATAAAGGATGAGCCTTACCACCCTGACTGTGCCAGGATCACCCGAACCCTCTCTGCTGCATACTATCTTTAATCTGTAAAACATAACAATAATAATAATAATATCGCTATAGGCTGCATAAGACCATACGCACTCATTTGGACTAAACATTGTGTTTCTCGCCTTGTTACACAGCTCCTGATAACATCAGCTAATTTATGCTGATTCCATTGTATTTTCAGTTTTACGGCACCGTTCTACATATACCGATTTAACTAAGTCATGTAGCAAGAAATGAAGACTAAAGATAAGCAGATAGCCTTGAGTTAATCTTAAAGTATATGGGTCATCATTATGAAGAAATTATTAAACGTCATGGCTGTTTATTCTAATGAGTAATTTTAAAATGATGGCTTATCGGTTGTTTCCCTTTCTCTTGTTATATTACATTCATAACTTCTAAGATACGTGTATGTGTTTGTTACATTTTAGACTCATTGTTGGAACCAAGGATGGCAAACAGACCAGGCGGTGGGTACATTTAAGTACATGTTAGTGGAGATATTGTAAACAAAATATCAAACTATTTGGACTCTATTAGAAATTTCAGAAACCTTGTAAGAGCTTCTCCGAGGGCATTTTATTTTTCATTAGCCCTACATCTGCTTCATTCTTGGAAAAGCTAACTTACAAAGAGATGGTGTAAGCATCAACGTCAAACCATAGCTTAGAAACAGATACAGTAATGAAGGAGACTTTTGCTTGCCTGTATATGTTTGTCCATACCCGTTTGAGATATTTGGACTATGGATCTGTCATTTATGTATCTTTTACTGGCGGTATTTTTAAAAAGTAATATTACGCCATTTTGACGCCACTGGTACCTGTAGGAACATTGTCAGAACTTGTTAACACATAAAAATGCAAACAAAACAAACATTTGTTGTCATGTAAGTGTCGATGTCAGTGGATCAAACCCTTGAATATTCCAGTGAGTGTCAGACCCCTTGGTGGTTCAAGATACTCAGTTATCTACGAGATAGGTGCAGCTAATCAGGAACCTACATCTGCAGAAGCAACTGTCAACAGGTAAGGATGATAATTCAATTCCTGAACAATGGCTTTCAGAAGTCTTCTTGAGCTTTTAAATCGTTGTTTGGGATAGTGATGTTACAAAATGAAGGGAAAGCATGTTTTATCTGACATCGAATATTTTCCCGAAAGATTATTTTTTTTGTGTTACTGCATAGCAATCTAAATATCGCCACGTACATGTATAAATAGAAGTGAACATGAACTACGAAACATTATAGATTTATCAATCGATTCCTATGTTCCAGCATGTTTAACTTCTAAGTCCCGATTTGTTCTCATTATTTTGTATCATGATAAAGACGTTAACCGATGGGATATAATGTTATTAAATGCCTCAGTTTCAGTGTATTGGAGTTCAGAGCTAAAGTTGGGTCCCGTGAATTTCATCATGTATCGCATGAAGAAGCAGCAAGAATAACGATTATAGAACAGGTATGTGCAACTAGTTGAGGGAAGAAAACTGGTACAATATTTTATGTTGTTTCCATCAATCCATGTTTGTATAATGCATTACAGTGATCAGCCATGTTAAATGTTGGTTTCATGTTTCAGAAAACCGTTCATGGGGACTACATGGTGACTGTGGAATGTCCGGTCGACCCTACTGACAAGTTCCAATGAATTTGAAATCTACTTGTTAGTCATTGGTCGATTATTGGAATCATGTGCACGCTGTAATCAATTGATTTTGCCTTTTACAACAACCACTAGGACTACCGAATATTTCCATGGATTACTTGTTAGTTAGTTGTGGATTACTAGAATACACTGTAATTTATTGATTTTACCTTTACCAATAGAAATAGAACTACCGAATATATCCAATGAGTTCATGGATTACTTGTTAATTGTTAGCGGATTACAAAAAAATGTTTACACGCTGTAACTGACGGATTGTGTCTTTCTAAATAAAAAGATCAATAGGACTACAGAATATTTCGTATGAGTTTAGGGATTAACTGTTGGTGGTTAAATTGTTAATTAAGAAATAGGACTAACCAATATGTTATGAGTCCATGGACAACTTAGTAATTCTTTGTGCATTACTAGAATAATGAGTACATTATGACGTTGGATTTTACTTTCTCAACAATCACTGGGACTAGTTTACATATTTATATCCTGTAAGTCGAGTTTGGAATATACCCTTTTAGACGTGGTGTTTGCCTTATTCGTCTATACTCCATTGTCTGAATGAAAAAGCATCCGACTAATGGCAATAACTTTTATTTTCAATTAGAAATTTAAAAAAAAATAAAAACGTGCACGTCGAAGGTGTCCTCCCATAAGAACTACATCCCATAAGAACTACAGCTTAAAATACATGTTATTATCCAATGCACAGATTAACTACATGCTGTTACCTGCGTCTGCTTAATGGATTTGCCCAACACAAAACAAATAAAACAGATATAACATGTTTGCTGCGGCAGTTCATTTTGGTTTTGATAGTAAATAGTTTGCCTTCATAAAATGTAAATTCTGTCAGTTATGATCGAACACGTTCCGCATCGAGGTGTTTGACATTTTGTTACACTGACTGATAAACCTTTTTTCATAGTATCACTTGTATACAAAATTTGAAGATTTGCTTTCATAATGGGCATAATTGTACAGTTATTAGGATTGTAGGTATATACAAACGGAAGAATGTCCATCTCTGTATTTGTTTCTTTTGTTTAAATGTCTCTCTTGGGACTTTTACTGCTTTATGAACAGCATTTTCAACTACCTAAGAAGATATGTTTTATGTATCTATTACATATTACGTATCACTATGATCCATGTAGAACTAGTTTAACCCAGCTTCAATAAGTAGCCAACTGCATCGATTTCATGGATAGCAGTCTATAACAATACTATTTTAACTTAAAAACTCATTCGTTTACATTTCACATTTACTCCGATATACCATTACCTTTATTCCAATATACTAAGCTTGGCTTGTTTTTTTCTTCAATCATGTAAATACAAGAACATTAACTAACTACAGCATACCCTTCTCTCTTGTCCTGTTCTTTCTGGTTATTAGATTACCAATACAAAAACATAATTATTGGTCAATAGGATTTTAAGCATGTAGTTCTTCTGGGAGAGCTGATGGGCTGTGCTCTTTACTTGCCGTGGGGGTGCCTCTACTCAGATATTTAATCCCTAATTAATCCCTGTAGTTAATTTGGGATGTAGTTCAAATGGGATGTAGTTCTTATGGGAGTAAACCACGTCAAATATTTCGTAATTTGGCAATCACTTTACACAGTGATTTATTAATGGTCAGTTAAAAGTCACAATAATTTCGAATGAAGATTGTATCAATATACTTGAAATTCTGATGATGTAGCATACCGGCCATGCTCGTGCTGACATATTAGATAGATATATTGACAAGTCTGTACAATTTGTTGCTGAGGCAGTGGACTCGCAGTGAAACCCATGTCGTAGATGGATATCCTATTTCAACATAAATGCATACTCCCATTTATACATTTAGCACAGTCTCTTTGTCAGTCCCACTCTCTAACAGTCCCAAGCAATATGTTTTGTACGAGCGAGGACGCGTTCTGTTCAATGTTTTTCCTGATTTTTAAAAATCTATTAATTTCTTTCTGATTTCTCGTATATTTGATTTATTACTGACACAGCTTCTGTTTGTAACCTAAAAATTAGATAATAAGGAAGTTCAAATTTCAATGATAAAGTTGGTTATTCATATGTATACGTGTGGCGCACCCATTATCCTGTATCACAAGAAATAAAATGATCAATGCAATGCCGAGTATTGTTTTCCATATGTCTCCATATTTATATGGTGAAATGCGTTATAAATAGGTATGGATAGGCATTGGCTGTACTGAATCAGTTCAGACGGTGGGGTACCCTTGTGGTCTGATCGTTGGCTCATCACGCTGAAGACCCGGGTTCGATTTCCCACATGGGTACAATGGGTGAAACCCATTTCTGGTGTCCGCCGCCGTGATATTGCTGGAATATTGCTTAAAGCAGCCTAAAACTATACTCACTCACTCACTGAATCAGTCCTGTTTACAAAATCATTGTATGGTTGACAATGGTACCATGAATGGTTGGAGGAAAAAATGTCAAATACCTTGAGTTGCAAAACTAGTAGTTCAGAAGACCCCCTGTTACTAATTTCAGGAGTCCTGTAAGGCAATGAAATAGTGTGGTGTACTGAAATTCTAAGATTTCATTATTACTTTAATCAAAGAAACGTTATTTTTCTTGTCAAGAATTAATATCATTATGCGTCTTGAGACCAAATGTACTCAAAAGCAAAAGTTATTGCTACATGGCATATTTGTAAATCTTGTGAATGTATTTTGGGATTTGAACCAGGGAAAGAGTGTGTTAAAATGGTTGAAGAATCGCCATACCCGACATGTGTAACACCCTGGCCGTATTCGAGAAACCAGACAGAAGTCACAAAGACCACCTCAAGTCATCGTTCCATATATTTCACGTCTCGGGGAAAACGCTGTCTACATGTTACAGTTAATATGTCAAATTAGTGGTTTTGTAAAATCACCGAAACATTCAGGGATTCTATAAAATTCCTAATTTACTCGGTTGTTTCACAAAATCGCTGAAAATCATGACAATTTGTTTACATATTCTCTGAAATGAATATGTCGCATTTTCAGTGGTTGTTTTGACAGTACTACTTGTAATAAGTAAACTTATAAAAAAAACTGAATTTTTCAGTGACTTTACAAAATTCCTGATTTGACACATTCACTGTAACATATATACTTTAGTCTACTCATCGCAGCGTGACGTTGCTCGTCGATTCAACGTCCACAGAAACACCATTTGCCACTTTAGCAAATATGTCAAGTTGTAGACCGCCCCTACAGTGTCCGCCACCAGTAACGACCCCGTGTCAAGGTCTTTCCAAGTAACAATACTTTATTCGCCGTGTAACACTAGATATAAAATCGACATATAATCCTTGTCGGACAAGGTATCCTCTCTTATGTCTGATTCACAGGAAAACTGTAGACTCAACGAGGCACTTACTGATCAACGGTGTTGGTCCATGAGGGACAATTTGATTTTACCAATATACCCGAGTCCCCTAACACCGACTCTCTGGAGGATTGTGAAATTGTCCTGAAAAAAATTATCGAAACTGAACTTTAATATGACAGTGCTAACCTTCACTTTAAAAGGGTTCACAGGATAGGTCCAAAGAGGCAGAGCACAGGACCAGGCGCCGAGAACAGACCCAGGCCAATCATCGCAAAGTTCATTTACACCAAAGAACGAGACGCAGTGAAAAGGTGTGGTAGGGAGCGCAGGGGTAAGCCGTATCACATCGTGGAGCAGTTCCCCAGGAAATCAATGCTTACAGGAAGGATGTTCTCCTACCGCGACTCAGGGAAGCCAACGCCCAGGGTAAGAAAACAGTGATTGTGATTGACAAATTATACGTGAACAATGCCCTCCAAGTTGTCCCCCTTCCCCGTACAGAGCGCCCCAGGAGCAAACCCGTGACAGAACCGGAGGGGGCACACAGTAGGGGTTCCCAGGTGGGCGAGAGCCTGTAGGACGTAGACACTGCGAGAGGCAGATATATCCTTGTGCCCATGTGAATGAATGCCCCGAAACTCGTGGGACTGATAATCACGGAAACCATCATAACAAACTTGTAAATAATCCTGAATACCAAAAACAAATGTAATATCAATTGCAATTCAGGTAACCACGAACTCTCTTTTGAATCTCCTGAATCACTTGATGAAAAATTTATCACCAAAGTATTTCACAACAATTTACAATTACCTATTTTTACACAACTTGATGTATGTGACAGCGAAGTAGTCCACTATAGACATACTAACACCATAGCACTATATGATGTTAATACAACATTTTCCTGCAAATCTTTACTTCATGTTATACATGTAACAAGTGCTGACAGCCCGGATACATTTGTTGAATCCCCTCCCCCTGAAAGTACTCCTGAAAATTTTAACAAATCAGATAAATTGTTACATGTATTAAGTCTAAATGTATGTGGACTACGAAACCGCTTACATTGTCCTGAATTTGTTGACATCCTAGAAGAAAATGACATAATAGGTTTACAAGAAGCCCAAACAAGCGAATTAGATGAGCTGGATATCTACAGCATAGATCAAGATGTGTGAACACATCAGGTGGATTAGGTTTACCTGTTAAAAATACTTACAAGGATTTTATTAGTGTTATGGCAAACAATGATGCATATTCTATGTGGTTCAAAATATCTAAAGATCTATTTGACATTAATAGTGATCATGTTCTAAGTGTTAATACATACCACCTGAAGGATTAAAATGTTCCACCGAAAACGTCTTCACTGAACTTGAACAAACATATATAATCATGCCAGTGAAACTGAATATCCAATATTGTTAGGGGATTTCAATGCAAGAACAGGTAATCTGGGTTGAGTCAAGGTTAGGGTAGGATCAGTTGGGTTCATTAAGTGTAGAGGGGTGGTAAACAGGGGAGAGAGTTCATGTAGAAGGCCTGGGTTAGGGATACACTGTTTTGGGGTACGGGGTGTGAGTACATGTACAGGGGCAGTCGTGATGGTGATTGGGGTTGGAGTGAGTGGAGCTCAGCTGTGGAGCTCAGCTGTAGTGAAGGTGTAGAATTTGGGGTTTATCCCTCTACATTATTGTCCCTTCGGTCTGACATTTTCTCCAAAGCGAAAGCCTAAATGGAAGTTAGAGTGAGTGAGTAGAGTTTTACGCCGCACTCAGCATTATTCCAGCTATATGGAGGGGATCATGTTAGATTTCCCCTAAGGTTCTAAATCTCACATCACACTCATTTTCATATTAAAACATGATCATATGTTTCTGTGGAAACTGATATATATATTTTCAGAGACAAGACTGGGATCATTGTCGGTGTATGGTTAGACTCAGAGTATTGATGCTCCCATCAGGGGTAGACTGAGGTTGAGGGTAGGGGGTTGTTGGTGGTGGTGGGGGTGGTGGTGGGTTGGTGGGGGTTGGTAGTGGGGTGGTAGGGGAGGTAGGGTGTATGTGGTGGTGTATGTGTGTGTGTGTGTGTGGGGTAAATATTTGCGGTAACAATGGAACAAATAAAACAGCTACGAGGCAGATCAATCAGTTTAACCACATATTGACTTAAGCAACCATGTGTTTGTAGCATCGCGGGACGGTAAGCGGTAACCTGGAATCATGATTACATGGCTACAAACACTGACACAGGTCAGTTAAAATATTAGAGAGACAGATTGTTTCGCATACCTGTGATCTATTGGCCATTAATGCCACATCATGTCGCTTAATCTGAATACATTCATATTTATCAATATTTAATATATCTTCTCTCAGTTGACTTCTTAAGGCTAATGTACCCTTCATTTACAGTAAAGATTGTCGTTGTGTTGGGAACGTTCAAATCTAAGGTATTTCATTCTAACATCTTTATACAATGAACACATTAGTAACAACGTCGTTGTGTTCGTTGTCTGTGTAATGTTTGAAATATTGACAGATCGAACTGAAATATCATTACCTTTGGGGTGTTTTGTTGTATTTGTTGTTTTAACGCAACACTCAGCAATATTCCAGCTATATCGTGGCTGTCTGTAAACAATCGATGCTGGACTAGACATTCCAGTGATCAGCATCATGAGTATCGATCTACGCAGTTGGGATACGATGACATAGCTAGTGGCCAGGGCCCCGTTCCTAAAAGCAATCGTAGCGCTACGACAGTCGTAAGTCTATGTTAAAGTATGGGAGTTACGATCATCTTAGCGCTACGACAGTCGTAAGTCTATGTTAAAGTATGGGAGTTACGACTGTCGTAGCGCTACGATCGCTTTGAGGAACGGGGCCCTGGGTCGCTCACTTGGTTACTAAGTCAGCGATCCTGAACAATAGATACCGTTAGTAGCTTCTTACGACATACATGAGATTTTTTTAAGCTGCAAGTTACGCCAAACGTTCAAAATGACAAGAAAAATACATTACTTCAATATCGTATGCGGTGTGTTAAATCTATACCAAGTGCGTCGATATGGTAGAATGACGTAACCAAGACTGAGGTCACCAAGGCTGAACGATCCGGTAAGCTCCATTGTAAAATGTAGAGTGTAGCCCCAATGAAAGTAGTGAGGTCACCAAGACTGAGGTCACCACGACTGAACGACCCGGTAAGCTCCACCGTAAAATGTAATGTGTAGCCCCAATGAAAGTAGTGAGGTCAACAGATATAGATCATGTGCTAGATTCGTTTCATCGACCGAGATAGATTGTAATGCAAGCAGGAGAGATTGCAGAGGTTGTAAAGTAAGCCAGATGGCCCGTTCCCTTCAGTTGTTCCCAAGCATCGGGGTTGCCATGAGTCTGAGGTCATCTTCCGCCGGGTTACCATGAGTCTGAGGTCATCTTCCGCCGGGTTACCATGAGTCTGAATGCGTTGATTATAAAAGCAACCCTTGGGTGAGAATACACTACAAAAGCTCACAAAAGGCATAATGTTTTGTTAAGATCGGTCCATTTTCGTTTCTGTCTAAAGAATTAAGAGACACCGCTGCGGGAATCACTAAAAAAGCCTGAACGAAACCGTTACAGTGGCCCCAAAAATCTTTATTCTGTTCGATTTCAAGAACAGAGTTAGTTTTATTTATTTTCCTTTAAGTTACCTACATCCATTGAAAACAAAAATCACTGAAATCACTGTGTGCCGCCACCAGGAATAGAACTGAAGGCTAACAAATGTAGTCTGGTCCAGTATGGCCACATGGAAGAAACTTTAGGAAATAAACAACACCAATATGAAAATGTTTTTGCGTTTATAATAATGCAATGCATGCATGTAATACGTTATCTGTGAAGTGTTCGTACTTTCCATAATGGTGATCGGGTAGTTATAATTGGTGACGCGGTTGACGAAGTTTACTTCGTGCTAAAGATGTTGCATCAAAAATATATCATTCAAGGTTATAGGAAAGCTTTCAGGATGTTTTTCAACAATGACGATAGTTCCACATTTAACCCATCAATTTCCAATACTCAAAATAATGCCCCATTTATACAATATGTTTCCGATAAGGTTCATAAACGATTTTTTATGATAAAATCGAAATCGAGCAAATCGCTTTTCTTTCAGCAGACATTTCAAAACATTATGGATAGGGATATGTCGCTTGTCACCTGAAAATACCCATATACTCCATGCATCTAAGCACTAATAAGATTGGGGGTGGGGTAGCGTAGTGGTTAAAGCGTTCGCTCGTCACGCCAAATACCCGGGTTCGATTCCCAACATGGGTACAATGTATGAAGCCTCCCACTGCCCCTGTACATGTACTCACACCCCGTACCCCAAAAACAGTGTATCTCTAACCAAGGCCTTCTACATGAACTCTCTCCCCTGTTTACCACCCCTCTACGCTTAATAAACCCAACTGACCCTACCCTAACCTTGACTCAACCCTACCCCTATTGTATTTCCCCTCCCGTTAACACTCCCAACTGCATACCGGCGATGCTGGTTCCCAGGTAACACTGGTAGCTTAACCGTATAAAGCGAGACATGCACGCCTTGGCAACGTCCATTCATTTACCTGATACACAAGCCTGACTTTCGAACAATAAAGCTCATCTTCGATAGGTGGAGACGGTGTAAGTTGCAGTACTGTAATGAGGGGTAAACGGGGTTTAAATATCTCATTAAGTAAATATAACATCATAAGAAACTGAAATTGATTCATATATCTTAAGAGTATGGAGCTGGCTAATCGATCCGAACCACATTTTACGGTTCAGTGACTGTAGCATTGTCCCTCGTAAACAATTATACCAACCCTGTACCAGGCATGCATGGTCTTTTGTTCAAGGTCACGTGAACCAATCAGAGATGGGCATTCTTACATGCATGTGGATAAGGGTTTTTAGTCACAGACAACACGTCAGTGTTGATAGTCGGGCAATACCCAACTTTACAATGAGTCGGACTAGATCATCTTTTCTTACCCTATGCATATTGGTCGGGACTGTTATTGTGGTATTTCTGTGGAAGAACAAGGAGGACCAATACAGGTAATTACTATATACACAAACACGGAAAATATAACGTCACCAATGTGACGAGACCAATTTTACCTACACCAAAGTAAGGTTCTTGGGAGGCATTTAGAAGTTGGTGTTCAAGTAAAACGCAAATATTATGGATGATAACTTCTTCTTTATTGTATGTCACAACGTTTCTGGGCTATTCCTTGTCCCTTCGTCAGGTCAAGATACATCAATGAGTATATATACTAAATGTACAAGACTGACTGACTGACTGACTGACTGAGTTTGGTTTTACGCCGCTTTTAGCAATATTCCAGCAACATCACGGCGGGGAACACCAGAAATGGGCTTCACACATAGTACCCATGTGGGGATTCGAACCCGCGTCTTCGGCGTGACGAGCCAACGCTTCAACCACTAGGCTACCCCACCGCCCCAAATGTACAAGAAACCAGTGTTGCATGTATATACAATAAATGGGATAAGAAACGGGAGATGATAGAGTAAGATGTATAGATAATGGGCATGCCCTGACGAAGGGGCAAGGAATAACCCAGAAACGTTGTGCCATACAATGAAGAAGAAGTTGTCATACATAATATTTGTCTTTTACACCAAAATAACCAATACTTCAAATGAGGAAAGGCCAAATCCACTACTCTCCCCATATTAGTGGACAAAACGATTATTTACTAATTCTTTTATTGAAACAGTGTAACTGAACATGCAGAAACACATGAACAGTGTTTACACTAAATTTCTCTTCATTTAAAAATACGAAACGGACTTTGATCAACAGGAAATGCTACAAAAATATACACTTGAACACAGTACTCGCAATTCGGGTGGTAAATTGACTGCTGTTAGCGGTACAGTCAGTAATTAGAAACGGACTGGAGTTTCATCTTTGAACAAGGTATACCAGAACTTGATCATATATACTGGACAAAAATAGTTTGGGATATATGTAAATTTTGAAATTATGAATAAGGATCTATTTATTCATTGACACACTGATAAAATATCAATCATAAAAATACCAATATCCCTAACTTATTTTATCCAGTATATTTCCCTGCCTAGGGGGCGTAAACTGTGCTCTATATTACTTTGCCGTGTTGATACAATACAGGACTGACATATTGATTAGAATATTGTACTTGCTTTATTAGTTTTTGTGAATTCATTATTATTTGGTTTGTTGCATATGAATGTTAATATATCAACTGTCTTACTTGGTTAAATTGGTTAGCTTTTATGGCTTTGATAAGTGGTTAATTTGATGGCATTGTGGTTGATTTCTATCGGACAATTGATTCACAGATCGATTAATTGATCGGTTGGTTGGCTGCTTGATTGGGGCCAATTTCAGTTGTTTTGTTTTGTTGGTTGGAAGACGGGTTGGTTGGGTAGGTGGAGGATGAGTTGGTTGGGTGTGTGAAAGATGGATTGGTTGGTTGGGTGGAAGATGAGTTGGTTGGGTGGAAGATGGGTTGGTTGGGTGGGTGGAAGATGGGTTGGTTGGGTGGGTGCAAGATTGGTTGGTTGGTTGGGTGGAAGATGGGTTGGTTGGTTGGGTGGAAGATTGGTTGGTTGGTTGGGTGGAAGATGGGTTGGTTGGGTGGGTGCAAGATGGAGTTGGTTGGGTGGGTGCAAGATGGGTTGGTTGGGTGGTGGGTGGAAGATGAGTTGGTTGGTTGGGTGGAAGATTGGTTGGTTGGTTGGGTGGAAGATGGGTTGGTTGGGTGGGTGCAAGATGGGTTGGTTGGGTGGGTGCAAGATGGGTTGGTTGGGTGGTGGGTGGAAGATGGGTCAGTTGGGAGGGTAGATATGGGTTGGTTGGGAGGGTAGAGATGGGTTGGTTGGGTACTTGGAAGATGGGTCGGTTGGGAGGGTGGAGATGGGTTGGTTGGGTACTTGGAAGATGGGTCGGTTGGGAGGGTGGAGATGGGTTGGTTGGGAAGGTGGAAGATGGTTAAAGTAAATGTAATTAAAATCTACCTGATCGTGACATATGCCAAGCCTATTGCAAGGCAAATGATGAATAGTTAAGCCTTCAGAAAATGAACATTTCAGAAACCTGTTCAAAAAGGTGTTTCCAAACAATATTTGTAAAGTAATAGAAGATAATCGGAGGTGATGGGTCTGTCATGAATTTTTTCAAACCTTATTTTCGTGTTTGCAGAAACGTACCTCTTATTGACACCACTGAGACGCATATAGTTGTAGAACCAAACAGCAGAAGATCAGTAAGCGATGCTCCTCGCTATCTAAGTGAGGCAAACATGATCAAGGGAGGTAAGCAAAGGGATACCCGGAAGTGCACAAGTGCACACCGCTCCACAATGACGTTATTAAATCCACAGCCTCTGTATAGACGCGGAGACGTCATAACAGTGGAGATCAACACTTACAATCATTACGGAGAGAAGCAAACAGTTGGCGGCGATTTCTTTAGATTATGGATGGAAAACACAGAGGACAAAGTTGCAGTTGCTGGAGACGTCTTCGACAACAACAACGGCAGCTACACCGGGTTTCTCAGAGTCCAGTGGTCAGGCATGGGAAGGATCCGCTGCTTTCTTGAGCGTCGTAGGGAGGAACTAGCGATGTTCTATTCCATCATGGCTGAACATGGAACGCTGTGGCAGCTGAAACGGGAGTTCGTATGGGGCTTCTTGGTGAAAGAGAGTACGAGCTGCAGCATGTTACGGAACCGCCTAGGAGACATCTGCAACTTTACTTCTCTAAATGACGGTTTCCCGTGGTACTGTGAAAAGCCGAAGAATTCACTCCTTAACTGCGACACCTACAGTAAGTCCTGGTCCCTGTTTGGAGCAGAATATCTCCCGAAGGAAAATCAGCAACGTGACATATACTATTTGTAAGTATGATTTTATTCGTATCATAGTATTTTGTTTCTAAATATGAACCAGATTGTGTCGTTACCAATTAAAGAACGATTCCGTGCAAAATGTAAGCAAGTTAGATGTTTAGAACTTTTGTTAAAGCAGATTACAGCGTTTTTTTGTTTTCACTTTGACGCTGATACTTTGAAATGATTTCAGTTGTCACAATAAAATGGAAGGTCCAAATGAAAAACATATGTCTCACACTCACAGACAGACACACATACATACATACACACACGCGCACGCACGCACGCACATACACACATACATACATACATACATACATACATACATACATACATACATACATACATACATACATACATACATACATACATACATACATACATACATACATACATACATACATACATACATACATACATACTGTACAAATATCATTGCTTTTATTAAATCTTTCAACAATATTTTCCGTATCTGTGCTAGTGGATTCATCAACGAGAAAACATACAATATATTCCTGCACCATGTACGTAAAACGTAGCCTTTCAAGGATATCATGAACAAGCTGAACCTCAGTTGCATCCTCCAACCCTGCAAGTAACAGAAAGAAACCGCCTGTTTCAGATCATCTAAACCAGACAATGACTTCCTTCTGTCCACCTTACAAATAACAAGCGAAATGGGTAAGTATGTGTCAAATATATATCAAATCTCAAGCTATGCAATATTCCCGTTATAGGATTAAAAGGTTGTTGTTTTTTAACACCACACTCAGCAATATTCCACCTGTAGTGCGGCGTTCTGTATACGATCGAATCTGGACTACACAATCAAGTGATCAACATCTGGACCATCGAACTACGCAATTGGGACCACATGTTTCAATCACATCTGTGAGCCTGACCACATGATCATATTAGTCGCCTCTTACGACAAGCACGGGTTTTTGAAGACCATATCGAACCTGGCCCTCACGGGGCGACAGTCATTGGCTGCTTAAGACCAATTCTCACCCGGATCTTCACGGGTTCTACCTAAAAGAAGTTTAACACCTTTGGTGGTACTGTCACTATGTGAACAGGATATTAAAGCGAGAGCGAGTATGGTTTCAAGCCGCTTTTGGGGCGGTGGGGTAGCCTAGTGGTTAAAGCGTTGGCTCGTCACGCCGAAGGCCCGGGTTCGATTCCCCACATGGGCACAATGTGTTAAGCCCATTTCTGGTGTCCCCCGCCGTGATATTGCTGGAATATTGCTAAAAGCGGCGTAAAAACTAAACTCAGTCAGTCAAGCCGCTTTTAGCAATATTCCAGCAATATCACGGCAGGAGACACCAGAAATGGACTTCACACATTTACCCTTGGGGGAATATTGATGAATGCGTTTGGCGTTGAACAGAAAAAAAGACAAAACACCCAAAAACAATATGGCATTTGAATTACCTATTTTGTCCATCTTTCAGAAACTGGGAATAAAAAGGTGGACACGCCTAAAACGCCCTGCAGTCAACTTTCGCCAAAGTATACCTGGCAACGCAAGCATCCTGTTGGAGTTATTCACAGAACTAAGTGGAAACCCACGCTGTGTTTGGACACCCTAGAATCTACAGCCCGGGCATATCGACAGTGTTTAAGGAACCGACGACTTTGGATCCCCGGGGACTCAACCAGTCGTCAATTCAAGGCATCCCTTCACGACACACTTAACCTACCACGCCCCTCCAATGATCACAATCCTCAACTCTTGGAGGACAAGCAAGACAATTTCTCAGTGGCATGGTTTGCTCATGAATTCCCGCTGTTTCACGGATCCGGGCGCTACTCTTCATTAACAAACAGGGCACAACATATTCTTCTTGAATCTTTGCCCAATAACACAGTGGATATTGTGGTGCTGTATTTATATGTCCACTTCAATTTAGTCCACCCGGACATATACCGCCAACATGTTCAGCGACTTGTTCGGGCAGCTACGTCTCTCCTTCAACGGGCACCTGGTGTCACACTTGCTGTTCGAGGACCCTTTGCTTATTACAGGAATCCGTCTCAAGAGCTTGTGTCCTATTGGGGACTGCTATATACAGATGTATTGCATGAGGAGTTCTCATCTATTGCACACCGAGTGGTGTATATAGACTACTGGGATATGACGGTGGCCTTGGGCCCAAACCACATTCATCCAGATACATCAACGGTTAGAACTATGGTTCACTATATGATGTCTCTTCTCTGTCATAGACGGGTGGGGAATACGACTTAACCAGCCGATGCAGGTGCCTTAATTCGTCAGCTGATCCGTCTCCCCTAGGTGTGCTCATCAATTGTTCCAGTCCACGATTTGCCCTAAGTTCAAATCCCTGGTCTGCGAACATTCCAACGACTCTGTGTTAACCGTCCACGACTTTCTCCAATTGGTTTTGTTGAAAAAGAGCATCGCTTTTCCGCCTATTGTACGTTAGAACATTTTTACCCTTTTCTGATTCTTGTTGGATACTCATTAATTAACCAATTGTAATTCATTTCCGTCAAATGCTCATATACCGGAAAAGCGACGTATTCGTAGTTACAATGTCATTTCATAATGATTTTTTTTCAAATGACTGCTCAAATATGTTAAAGTAGGATCACTTTCAGTGATAGGAGATATAGGGGGAAAGTATTCTAATCACCTGTTATATCTGTTTTCAACTCTACTCAAACAGTTCAGTACTCTAATCAGTCGACTAAAGCGAGTGCCCAGTTATGGTTCTTTATTTAATATCAAAATCAGCATTATTAAATATCAAAATCAGCATTAAAGTGACAAAATATCAGTCAAACACCGTTGTGTGGAAATGAAAGTTTGGTGTCTGCGTTAATCTAATTTACTTTTGATAACTCGAAGCATGTACCCTCCATCTTTGAGAAAACGGAGTTTGCCTGTACAACCTGAAATTTTAGGTAAATCAATGCAAAACTCAAGACAAATGCTTCATGAATATGGTGCATGGAAATGACAAGCGGAACATATCTAACAGTACCTTCCGTATTTTGACATACGTGCTACATTTGAACAAGCATGTAATTTCGGTAGTGCACGTACATTTGTGTACTTTGATCGTTGTGCTATGCGTGTATGGTTTTATACTGCTGAGAGTAATATACCAGCAATATCACGGCGGGGGAAGCCATTGTGTCCATAAGGAGAGTCGCACCCGGACGTTCGGCGTGACGCCCGTGCACTTTCCTCCCTCACCGCCCCGAAATTGATGACCGATTTTTCAAGTCTGATCCTTAGGAGATCTTCACCTCTCAAAGAAAACTTAAATCGCGTAAAAAGACAGTCTAGTTGTGATACATATATACTTTTATGGTTCTATTACAGTGCATATATTTCTTCATACATTTTTATATTTTTCACAAAATATTCATAACATAGGAAATCTGTATAGGTGCAAGTCGCTGTGCATAGTCTGTTTTGTTTATAGCCCCGCATGACAAGCGCAGTAGTAGGCAATTAGCAAACAGTGTCCACGCCAACCTTAAACTCATTAATCAAAGATGAAGTTATTGAGCTGTGTCGGCTCCGGCCTTTCTTCTCGGGTACATCCCTTGGTCAAGCACAGATAAGTAGTCCCATCCCAGCAGGTGCATGTCTACCACCAACTTAGTCGTAATCGAAAATCAACTTTTGGTGAACAAGATCGAGATTACCATAATGCTATCCACTTTCTCCTGTCGTAAATGCCCTAGTCAGGCGCTGACAGATAGTTTGTTGACCGTGGCTACACCATAAAGAAAATCAAACCTTGTTAGGAAATCATCTTCTTACCATCTACCTCGTGTAGTATACTTTGTCAGCATTGGGTAGATAACGCATATGGAAACTTCAACTTTATAGAAACTTGATAATGACAAACGGGTAGGGCTGTGGGGTATAAAATCCTGGGTTCTTGCATCTCAGGCACACTTGCTTGAATAAACCCAGGAACTCACAGCTCTGCCTCCTTTCTTGTTTCAAGGTAAGAAACATTCAAACTGTATTTCTTGTTTATGTTTAACTTGTTATTTCTGTGTAATTATCGTCTAGAAGATGTTAGAGTTAGCTAGAAACATTCCTACAACACTGAAGCACTTTTTCATTGCAAATGCTAGTTCTAGATAACCGATTAATTCTTAGGCACTATCCAGGGATATTTTTTTATGCACATTGCGTCGTGGGCTCCTCAAGTTTTATGTCGTTCGTGTACAAACAAATATTTCTTTTCTATGTTTCGACACACATGTGTACATCCCCAGTCTTTGTCTTGTTTCATTCATGTTTGCGTGTTAGATCTGTATATGCAGGTTAGATTCCCGTTCAGTAGCCTAGATTCTAGTAGCTTAGTCACAAAAACAGTTCCGAGAGTTTATACAATCATTTCCAGCAAAGACGAAGTTTTATGTATTTTACGATAGTCCGCAGATCAAATGATATTCGTGTAGATTTACCTCAGATACGCGCTCACATGATAGGTAACATTTGTGTTTTGATATTTCACCAACAAAATCAGTATAAACTCGATAAATATGATAATGTTGTTACAAAGACAATACCATTTACCTAATCAGACCATGTAATTAATTCCAACGAAAACAGTTGGATCTATCAAAAGGATGGCAAATGTTTTTCGGTATCACGATGCATGTGGAGATGTTTGTTTACCACCGTTGCCATGATCGTTCCTATTCGTCCAATCGGTGATGTAACATTGAGCTTGTTTTTTTCATAAATAATTAAACCGAAAGTTACTAATTTTTAGGAAATGGGAAACTTCAGTGTTTTCCCTTGACCAAAGAACAAAAATACTGATCAAATTATTAAAAAAAATATTTCATTATGAAGAAAATATTAGACAGGGTACCACTCGACGTGATGTGCCTGAAGTAAAAAATGGCCGTTATTTGCGGGTGTGTACTGAGAATTTTGGCGAACAAATTTTTAGTTCACGGACGTTTTGCTTTAAGGTACATAAACTAATTGAAGATTATATATGAGAAATTAATTCATTTCATACATAATTCAAATGACATGTAAATCCGACTTGTTGAATAATTATTGCAAGTTTTATTTGGGGATGTCATTATGCTGCTCTCCTGTCGAATGGGTTCGACGGTAGCATTGAGAGGATTAAGTACATAATCCGATCATTGTTTGCTTTTTACGCTACACCGGTTCTCATTGTTATCGTCAGCCATTGTTGCTTTCTGTCTACCGGAACACGAGTGAGCGTAGTTCGTGAGGTCACTTTCGTAAACATATGGACTTTCCTTTACCGTACAGAACAGTTTATACGCGAATCACATTACCGTAATCAGTAGAAAATGGTATTGTCTACTCTTCATATTACCAGAAAATATACGTTCAAATCCGTGTAGTTTTGTAACGCACAAAAATGTAGCACTACAGCATTACATATATTCTTGGTCATGGCTTAACTCGGTATATGTCGAAATTGCACGTTGCCAATAGCAACACCACCGTCTAAATACACTTACCGTAGTCACCCAAATAATTCATGATAAAACAAGCTTAAGAAGTAGTACTCTAACTAAAACTAGTCCTTCTGTCCCCCTATTTACAACACTTTTATATCTCTCTAATATCACTTACCGTATCTACTGAAATTATTGTATTGAGAAAATAAATGTTAACATTGCAGTTAGAACGCGTACAGTCAATACCGGAGTTAAATAGTATATGGCAAATCTGAGCACTTTGCGCCGTTTACCGTATTTGCTCAAGGCATGTATGTTGATAACGGACATTTACTTACACTAGTCATAAATCGTTACCGTAGTTAATGCATTAAGCGCGACATACCGTAATAGTCGTAAATTCCTACCGTAGTCAATACATTAAGCGCAACATACCGTAATAATCATAAATTCCTACCGTAGTTAACGCAATAGGCACTACATACCGTAATTGTCATAAATGGGTCCTGTCCCGCATTAGGCGCGACATAACGTAATAGTCATTAATCTGCACAACAGTTAATGAACTAGGCACTACATGCTGTCATTAAACTGTTGGGCGCTCCACTCACTACTTGTTCTTTGCAATTGTTTTTGATGATTACTTTATCCGTCAGGTTATGTTATTTATCAGTACCGTAGTTACTCAAGGAAATGCTGTATTATTTGTATTATGTTTCTGTAAGCAGGTACCGTACATACACTGTTGTGCCACACATTGCTTGTATTACCTGACTTAGACTTAAACTGTATTAGGATATCATTGATTACTATTTCCATTATTGTATGTCATTGTTATGTATGAATGGATGTATTTTGAATGTCATGCAAAGACACTTGCTTGAATAAACCCCGGAACTCACAGCTCTGTCTCCTTTCTTGTTTCAAGGCTTGCTCCCTATAGCTAATTCCCCAAATCGAGGCCTGACTGCACCTTTAGCACACCTAGCGCTAAAGGTCGTCCTAACGGACATAAAGCAAAAGCTGTCTTAGTTCCAATGGCAAACTCATTATTCGGAATCTTAACTTAATGCATTACACGACGATAACATACTTTTCTCACTAACGGTCATAATTTGACTAAAAGGCAAATAGAAAACCTAAATTCCATGAATTAAAGTCGAACATTAACCACTATGCTACACTGCAGTAAACTTGATCTTGATGTTTGTGGCCGCTGTACATGGAGTAGCGGATGTTAAGGTTAGACTAAACAAATATTTTCCCATTGAATTTTATAGTATTCTTATATTTTGTTTTAAATTAAGCCATCAAAACTGTCTGGTATTAAATAAAAACATAAAAATGACAAGTTCAAATAGTTCTTTTCCGAGCACAGGAATCTAAACACACCAATCAACACAAAATGTAACCCCCTTGAAAATATCAGTTATCACATGCAGTATAAGTCATCGTGTTAAAACATACGGTTCTAAATATATAAAAAACATGTACATGTATAGCTTTGATTACTGCATAAATGTACAAATGTCATTGAAACAACACAAAAATTATTCAATCTGTTCGGAAGGATTTGGTTCAATATAACCTACATGGTCAATAATATTTTGACGTCACAGTCGCACCATACTTTATGCAGTATACACATTCAACCGTATTTCTTTGACTGTTTACTCTCCCTATAATATTGTCAGTGATAAAGGGGCGGTGGGGAAGCCTAGTGGTTAAAGCGTTCGCTCGTCACGCCGAAGGCCCGGGTTCGATTCCCCACATGGGGACAATTTGTGAAGCCCATTTCTGGTGTCCCCCGCCATGATATTGCTGGAATATTGCTAAAAAACGGCGTAAAACCATACTCAGTCAGTCAGTGATGAAATAAGAGACAAAAAAGGAATAATAGAATTTTAGCAAATAAGTCCGCCGTGACATTGTCGAAATATTGCTAAAAAAGGCGCAAAACCATACTCACCCACTCACTTCTTGATGCACGCAAGTGTTACAGGCATACGTCTGAGGTAATGTTTTGTAAGTGGATATCACCTTCCTACAGAAAAATACTGTTATAACACTCTCGCATATTTTAGTTCCTTAAAACCATAGTTCAACTCAAATACAAGTGGCCGAGGCCAATATTCTAGCTTTACAACGGCGGACTGTAAATAATCGAATAAACCAGAAAATCCAGTGATCAATATCATGAGCAACATTGAGCATCCATCTCCGCAATGGGGATACGATGACATGTTCCAGCCAAGTCAGCGAGCCTGATCACTCCGTCTGTCGCCTCTTTGTTTCCTGAAACTTGGATTGCTGAATTCTCACTTACCAATATCGTAATGTGTCTCTCTACTACTCCTGCTGCTGCTGCTACTACTACTACTACTACAAGTACAATGTAGGAGTTGTAGCAGTAGAGAAAGGAGCTATAGCTGTGTCAATAAGACTGTAAACGTTCACAACAACAACGCTAAAAACGTTTCATCATCCAGCATACAAGACGAACCTGACTGTCACTTTACGTTGCGGAATTACACGACTTAATGTCCGTTGGAGCGTGCATAACAACAGGCTGAAGTCGAAATCTATTTTGTAAAGGCTATCTATCTATCTGCCATCCTCCATATTTCTGAGGCCTTAATTTCTCCATGACCTACAGAAACCCCTGATGGCAAGTTACCCGCCCTTGATTTTCATATGGCAATTTGATTGGCTACACTACTACATTTAACGTACCAATTTTAGTGTCCCCAGGCTCGGGTTCCAACACAAATGTAACTTTATATGCGAGACCTATCACAACACGACCGAACACTCGGGTGGCAGGTACGAGACAAGGAGCGGGTTGTATGGACATGCGCAGACTAAGGGAGATAACTCGTTACATGCTCTACGTGTTAGTTCGTATTCACATACACAACACTCCTCCCCACTATTCTTTATCCTCGTAGTGTTTATAGAAACGGCTTCTCAGTTGAGACTGATTAACACATTTACAGTTTATGACTCGTGCTATGGTGCAGGTGAAGTGTTAACTTATTTACTCATTTGCACAAACTGAGGAACAATGTCAGTTAATCATATGGATCTACAAATCCAACTTGTTAGGCGCTCGCCGGATTCGTTCAGAATTTCTGCGAGATTCCGACGACACTGGTTCCAGAAGAGGGTCTGGAATCGGTTGCACTTCCAGATCACACGCAACAGGAGCAGGATTATCACTGCTGCCTGTATCACACAGCACAGACACATTTCCTTGTGCGTCAGCAGGGTTCTCACTGCTCTCGGCACTACACTGCACACTCACATCACCTTTTGTCTTGACACTATCTGCGATGGTTGGTTTGGTAGACACAATGCCGTTCACCACCGGTCTCATTGTGCCACGCTGAATATCAGATGACGACAGCTCAGTATTGGGGTTGGTATCAGCAGCCGTTGTGTCGAGCAGCTGGTCGATGTGACGTCGAGCAACTGTGCCATTAGAGCTTGGAACTTTATAGGATAAAATTCCTCTTTTCTCGAGAACCACTCCAGTCATCCACTTCTCGCCTGTCATGTAAGACCTGATGAAAACATGTTGTCCTGGTGACAACTGTCGGACTGCATTCGCTGAATCCATACTTGCAGCTTGCCGTTCTTGAACAGTCTTGCTTAGATTTGGTTTCACTAGGTCAGGCCTGGTCTTTAAGCGTCTTCCACACATCAGGATGGCTGGTGTTTCCCCTGTTGTTGCATGTGGCGTATTTCTGTACGCTAGTAGGAAGTTTGCAAGTTTCTGTTCAACTGTTATGTGTTTCTTTTCTGCTTTCAGGGAGTTCTTGAAAGATTGGACGAATCGCTCTGCTAGTCCGTTGCTTGCAGGATGATATGGTGCTGAGATAGCATGTTTGATACCATTTTCTTTATGGAACTGGACATTTCTTCTGAGATGAATTGTGGACCATCGTCTGTCACTATGTTGTCTGGTATTCCATGACGAACAAATATCTGGCGTAGGACTGAAACAGTCGCTAAAGGAGTGGTTGATTTCATGATTTCCACTTCTGGCCATTTGGAATACGCGTCCACTGCGACCATGAACATTCTATCCATGAAAGGTCCAGCAAAGTCTATGTGTACTCTTTCCCATGGTGTCGTAGGCCATAGCCATGGGTGTACAGGCGGGTTCTTCCTGGTCTCCAGGCATTACTGACAGGTCTTGGCCATCTGTTCGATCTGGAAATCGATGTTGGGCCACCATACATAGCTTCTAGCCAGGGATTTCATACGAACCACGCCCATGTGACCAGTATGTATTTCTTCTAAGCACTGGCTCTGATGACATGAAGGTACGACAACTCTGAGTCCCCACATCAAGCAGCCTTGACACACGGAGAGTTCTCTCCGTCTAGTGTAGAATGATCTGAGCTCTTCACAAGGGCACGACTCTGACCAACCTTGTAGCGTAAGTTCTAGTACTTGTGACAGCACCGGGTCTCTTCTAGTTCTACTCTTGAGTTGACTTGCAGTAACAGGTAGAGTTTCAATCTGATGGACATAGAACACAACTGACGTATCTTGTCCTGTTCTTTCAGTCTTGAATGGAAGTCTGGAAATTCCGTCAGCATTCCCATGTTTAGTTGTGTTTCTGTATTCAATGTCGTACTGGTGTCCGGACAGGAACAGAGCATACGTTTGTAGACGGGCTGCTGTCATAGCAGGAATGGATTTCTCTGGATGAAATATGGAAGTAAGAGGTTGGTGATCAGTCACAAGCGTGAAGTGTCTCCCATACAAATAGACATGAAACATCTTGACAGCGAAGACAATACTAAGTGCTTCCTTGTCGATCTGGGAATAGTTCCGTTCTGCCTTATTGAGTGAACGAGAGGCGAATACAATAGGTCGTTCACTTCCGTCAGAGAACACATGTGACATCACAGCTATGGTGAAGCGTCACTGGCAACACGGACAGGGATAATAGTGGGTCAAAACTTGTTCTGATGTAATCAAACGTTTAGCTTTTTCAAAAGCATTGTCACATTTCTTGTCCCACTTGAATTCTGCCTTGTATTCCAGCAAGTCGTTCGAAGGATGTAGAACCGATGAGATGTTTGGTAGGAATCTGTGATAGTAGTTGACTAGTCCTAGGAAGGATCTGACTTGTGACACATCTTGCGGTTTTGGTACTTCCTCAATTGCCTTGATTTTGTCTGAAGACTTGTGTAAACCTTCTTTATCAATTTCATGGCCACAGTACTGGATTTTCTCTTTGCAGAATTCACACTTTTCTTTGTTTACACGTCGATTGTTATCCTTCAGTCTCTTGAACAGGAGTTCTAAATTGTCAAGATGTTCATTATCACTATGACCCGTCGTGATCATATCGTCGAGTAGGCACTTTGTCATTGGTATACCCTGAAGAACTTGATCTATAGCTTTCTGACATATAGCAGGTGCTGAGGCTATTCCAAAAAACAAGACGGTTGTACTGACACAGTTATTTGTGGGTGTTGATTGATAGAAGTTCCTTGGAATCTTCATCAAGGGGGTAAGCGCAGTAGTTGGAACAGTGAAACAAATGCATGTCCGGTACGTAATGAGCGTTAAGTTAGACCAACCCCACTTGTTCTCGGTGTTTCATTTAATGTGAATACCCACTCGTAATACAAACCAATACTAGCGATTTTAAACTATGATCATTTGTTAAACAACTTTTATCCTAAGTTGAATAAAATTCTGAGGTTTAAATGTTCATTTGGCAAGGTAAACCTATGAGGATTCGCAATTTTAATTTCACTTTATTTGATTAACTTTTTGCTTCAAAGTGAAATTCATCGGTACGTTTTCACTTCAAACAGACTATAGATGAGGGAGCTACAGCTTTAATAATAATTCTAACTTTAATAATATTTTTTTTCGCCAGAAAGGGAATTTGTTGTACATCAGCTGCTGTGATACATAGAGCAATAAATAGTACATTTAACAGTATGAGAATCACCAAAACAACACAGTATTTACACGAGGGGACTATGACATGACACTTATAGCAAGTAATACATTCAACCACATCAGAACAATGATAACTGGTATAGAAATGTACAGTTGGGTAAAAGAATATTATGTTAAGTGATGTATAATTTACATTAAAGAATAAAAATTAGCACTCTAAATAGGTTATGAAAGAAGAGTAAATAAAATAACATTGAGGTAAATGCCTGATGCCGAAGCTACAAATTCAAAATACAAAAGATTAAAATGTGAGGTTGACGTATGAGAATGAAACCGATAAAAGTTTAGTGTAAATTTACTGGTTTAAAATAGCGATGCTGGTTGGAATAAATGATTTTGATGCCCTGTTAGCTCTGAGAGTGGAGTTTGGAAGCGGCGTCCGGAAGATAGAAGTTTATATTCGTTATTAGAAAATGCTCGGAATCGGAAGCAATTTTGAAAGCTAGTTTTTCAACATGCCGCACAGCCTAAAATAGTTAGATTTTCTAAAAAGACTCCTGATAATTTGCTGGTTTGATTGATGATTTTGGACAATTTGTTTTTATTTTGTAATTAAAGGGACCAAAACCAGCTTTGTATGATAAACAAAGAATGTATTGAATAAAAGTTTTATAATATAAAACAAGAGTGAAAGAATTGACATTAAAAGTTGAGTTTCCGTAATAAGTACAGTATTTGTTGGCATTCTTTGTAGATCTTTGTGTTCGCAGTAAAACTAAGCTTTTCATCAATGATGGTGCCGAGATATTTGTATTCAGGGACAACTTCGATGTTGCAATTATCAATCAGAACAGGTCTTTACGTAGTTTTCTTCATTCTAAAGTTTATAATCATTTCCTTTGTTTTCTTCGTATTAATAACTAGGAAGTTGTCATCACACCAATTACAAAATTGTCCTATTGGTAATGTGAATCATCGTTGTTACTTACTTATCCAACTATTGCAGCGTCATCGGCAAATTTTACAGTTAGGTTTTGATTCACATTACTTCTGCAGTCATTAGTAAATAATGTAAATAGGACTAGGAAAACTACACATCCTTGTGGAGCACCTGTGTTTAAAATACGTATTTTAGAGTGTGTCGAATTGACTCGCACATATTATTGACGGTTGGTTAAAAAGTCGTTTATCCAGAGAGGAATATGAGGGTTAACATTTACAGCACACAGTTTCTGTAGCATCAAATGAAGTTGTATAGTATTAAAAGTCGACCTAAAATCCACAATTAAAACACTGGCATACGTTTTGGGTGAATCAAGATGTTTCGTGATTGCATGTAGTAGGGTCACTGTGGCATCCTCAATACCTCGCTTAGACTTGTATGCACGCTGTAGTGGATCAAGGTAATCTTTAACATCACACTAGAGACGTCGGAGCATGATCCGTTGAAGGCACTTCATGATAATAGATGTCAATGCCACTGGTCGATAATCGTTAAGTTTTTTTAGGTCATAGGATCTTTGGAACTGGAATAATCTTGGAAAGTTTCCATATTCGTGGAATAATGTGAGAGTTATATGATTCCTCAAATAGTTTACTGAAAACAGACGAGAGTTCTGAGCAGTACTTTACCAGAGATGATTGGTGAAAGTGGCTTAAAAGGCTGTCCTTAAGTGAAGGTTGTTACCAGTTAAGCAGGGTATGCTGATATGATGTAGCTACAATTTGCTGAAGGTGGCTTGAAAGGCCGTCCTTAAGTGGAGTTGTTACCAGTTAAGCAGGACATTCTGAATTGATGTAGCTACAATTTTGCTGAAGGTGGCTTGAACAGCCGTCCTTAAGTGGAGGTATTACCAGTTAAGCAGGGCATGCTTATATGATGTAGCTACAATTTTGCTGAAGGTGACCTAAAGGGCCGCTCTAAGTGGAGGTGTTACCGATGAGGCAGGGCATGCTTATATGATGTAGCTACAATTTTGCTGAAGGTGACTTAATGGGACGTTCTAAGTGGAGGTGTTACCGGTGAGGCAGGGCATGCTTACCTTTTACGCGAGCACCTGGTGTCGTAACTGAACATCGCTGATCCATTAACTTACTTGCATTACTAGTTTGCCTTTTACTTACAATAGGTTATGGTCCCATGGAGTTTCGGGTTAGAATTGGTCTTCAGCAACCCATGCTAGTCATAAGAGGCGACTAAGGGATTGGGTGGTCAGATTCGCGGAATCCAACCCAGATATTCTGCATGACGAACGAACGCTTTAACAACTAGGCTACCCTACAACCCCCTTATCCTGGAGACAGCGCAATACCTTAATGTCATGTGTACATTGTCCTAATCCATGTGGTGCACATGAATAAAACACACAATAAGTTATTCATAATGTGTGTTTTTCGTCTGATGTTAGGTAAGGTCCAGCTGCATAATAATACATGATGATATACTTCAGTGACCACTACAACTACACCAGCTACAGCTACAGCTGCTTGCGTAGCCACAACTACTTTCACTACTGCTACAACTACTACATTGTACTTCTAGCAGCAGCAGCAGCAGCAGCAGCAGTAGTAGTAGTAGTAGTAGTAGTAGTAGTAGTAGTAGTAGTAGTAGTAGTAGTAGTAGACGACACACATTACGATAATGGTGAGTGTATAAGTTGGAATGGTCTTCAGCAACCAAACAGCGACAAACGGACTGATCTGGCTCCCTGACATCGTTGGATGATGTCATCGTTTCCCAATTGCGTAGATAGATGCTCATGATGCTGATCACTGTATTGTCTGCTCCATACTCGATTATTTACAGACAGCCATCATATAACGCGAATATTGCTGCGCGCTGCGTTAAAAAAGGAAGAGAAATATATCAGTTTCTTATCGAAAAGGGCGGCAGGTCAGCAGACGAATACTGTCATATGGTGTTTCAACGAACACTTTCACCTCTGAGCTACCTAGTCGGAGGTTGCTATATGACGAACTATTGTACGCATACCACTCACGTAAAATACCTCAGGTCAGGTGGACACAAGAATGGACAACATAACACATTTTAGGAATCGAAACAGTGATTTGGTGTAACAAAGGAACTCTTAGCTACTTAGATGTTATATGATGAACTATTGTAAGCTTTTCACTCATATAAAATCCGTCCGGCTAGGAATGGAGCACCTTTTCACTCACATGTGGATAAGGATTGTGACCCCTTTCTCCAGAGTAAACACAGATCTCAAACAACACTGAACGCGTCCACGCCCGCATAAGCATGTTGTGCCCAAATATGGAAGGGAATAATACACCCGTAGAATTGTGATTAAAGGATATGAGATATATTTCCTATCAAAAGTTTAGACTCACTAGTGTAAATATAACCACTTACTTCAGACAACCGTTCTAAACTACATTTTGCAAAATATTCCATTCTGTTTAAAGGTAGTGTTCACACATGAACTGGTGCATTATAAAACAAATTCGTAACGTTGAAAAGATTATTGTCATGAGTTCCATAAATGATAAAACTCAGTGAAAATTGGCGAATTCTTAACAAAATTTTACACCAAAACGCTGCTGTTCACATGCATGAAATTAGCAAATGCTTCTCAGCAAATTGATGCATGATCCCCGTGCAATTAATCTGCATAAAGTTTGTGGTTGGTTCCCCCAAGTTAATGGGGAAATAAATCTTCGATGTAACCATATATATATACACACATAATATAGAGTGAGTGCTTTAAGTGAGTCTAAACATTGGATGGGAAGTATATTTATGTGGAGGAACATGTGAGTGCATAGTCTAAAGCGGTCTTCGAATGTTTTGTGAGAAAATGTTGAGGGATACTTTCTCCATTTTAGCAAACGAACGATCAAAACGAACACGCTTATCACGGCTAACGGATATGACGAACTGATTTTTCTTGTCTCGGCCACTTGTGTGTTTGAGTCGAACAAAGGTTATAACGAACTAAAATATTACCTGTGTTTCATATGACCACGGATATTTTCAAGCAAATGACACTTTGTGTGAATGTGTCTGTTTAGATTTCTATGCTCGGAAAAGAACTAGATTGTATTTGAGCTTGTATTTTTTTGTTTATATATAAGACAAGGTTATGCACACATGTGCATGTAGTAACTGTTGGTGGCTTATTTTAAAAAATAATACAAGAATACTGTAAATTTTAATGGGAAAATATTTGTTTTTGTGTAACCTTAACGTGAGCTACTCCAAGTGCTGCGGACACGAACATCATGATCAACATTATTATAATATAACAACGCACAGTGGTTATGGCTCGACTTAAATTCATAGAGATTAAGTTTTTATATTTGCATTTTATTCGAATTAGTATCCTTAAATGAGAAAAGTATGTTAGCGTCGTGTATTTTATTCAATAAGGATTGCGAATATTTAATTTGACACTGGATACATAAAAGTATATCGGCATCACAATTAGACTGTTTGAATATTTGCTACTACCACCAAGATTTTTTTGGGTGAGCTGAAGACGTCTCAAACTAGCGAAAACCGGAGGGGTACCCCATTGGTTAAGGTATTCGGTCGTCACGGAGAAAGTGATTCGATTCTCCATATGGATACAATGGCTTGTTCAAATGTAGCGCGTGTATCGGAACACGGAAGTAACTTTTGTTATTTCCATGAACCATATTCGTGATTCTTTTTTCAGATTTTATTATTGATTTGCCTGACATATCAGATTGCTCAGTCAAATTCCGTGTTTTGATAGGCATTTTAGAAGTTGTAAGGATGAAGGAAAACCAAGTACTGTGGATAGTCAACTTCTTTATTGCAATGAATGCGACGTTTTGGTGCTTGATAACACCGAAGCTTCACATTCATTGCAATAAAGAAGTTGACTATCCATAGTTTTAACCTGGTTTTCATTATGTAAATACTTTGAGTTATCCAAAGTAAATCAGGAAAACGCAAGGACCAAACATTCACTTCGAGACAACCGTAAGTTCGACACATCGAAGTTCCACACAATCGTGTTTGACTGAGCGTTTCAAATCTGACTATGCGATATTTCGTCACTTTGATGCTGAGTTTGATATTCTATAACGCGCATAACTGGACCCTTGTTTGTTTGAGTTGACTAATTAGTGTCCTGAGCTGTTTGAGTCGAGTTGAGAACAGATATGACACGTGACTAGAATAAATTACCCCTGAACCACTGACCAATGAATCTGATCATACAGTATTATTCCATTATGATAATAAATATCACTCGCAGCTGGAAAAACCTCGTTGTTTCCGTATGTGGGCATTTGACATAAATGAAAAACAATTGGCTAATTGGTGAGTTTTCAGCAAGTGTCCGGAAAAGGGTCAAATTGTTCAAGCGTAAAATGGACGGAAAGACGATGAGCCTCATCAACAAAACAAAGCACCCAGTGGAGAAAGTCGTGGACGTTTAACACGGAGTTGATGGAGTGTTCACAGATCAAGGATTGATTGAATTACAATTGGTTAATTGATGAGAGACCATCAAGTGTCGGAAAAGGGTCAATTTGTTCAAGCGTAAAATGGACGGGAAAACGATGAACCTCATCAACAAAACAAAGCACCCAGTGGAGAAAGTCGTGGACGTTTAACACCGAGTTGATGGAGTGTTCGCAGACCAAGGATTGATTATATTGTAATTGGTTTATGTGTCGGAAAATGTCAAATTGTTCAAGCGTAAAATGGACGAAACAATCATGAACCTCATCAACAAAACAAAGCACCCAGTGGAGAAAGAAATGGACTTTTAACACAGAGCCGATGGAGTCTTCATAAACCAAGGATCTGAACGTGGATTTGAACGTTTGATGAGCTTATACAGGCACAGCTAGGGGAGACAAGTCAGTGGACGGAATTAAGGCACCTGCATCTCCTGGTTAAGATGTATGCCCCACCCGTCTATGACAGAGAAGAGACATCATATAGTGAACCATAGTTCTAACTGTTGATGTATCTGGATGAATGTGGTTGGGGCCTAAGGCCACTGTCATATCCCAGTAGTCTATATACACCACTCTGTGTGCAATAGATGAAAACTCCTCATGCAATATATCTGTATATAGCAGTCCCCAGTACGATACAAGTTCCTGAGCCGGATTCCTGTAATAAGCAAAGGGTCCTCGAACAGCAAGTGTGACACCAGGCGCCCGTTCAAGGAGAGACGTAGCTGCCCGAACCAGTCGCTGAACATGTTGGCGGTATATGTCCGGGTGGACTAAATTGAAGTGGACATATAAATACAGCACCACAATATCCACTGTGTTATTGGGCAAAGATTCAAGAAGAATATGCTGTGCCCTGTTAGCTAGTGGAGAGTAACGTTCCTGTCCGTGAAACAGTGGGAATTCATGAGCAAACCATGCCACTGAGAAATTGTCTTGCTTGTCCTCCAAGAGCTGAGGGTTGAGACCTTTAAGGGCGCATTGTAAGTTCAGTATGTCGTGAAGGGCCTCCTTGAATTGACGACTGGTTGAGTCCCCAGGAATCCAAAGTCGTCGGTTCCTTAAACATTGTCGATATGCCCAGGCTGTAGATTCCAGGGTGTCCAAACACAGTGTGGGTTTCCACTTAGTTCTGTGAATAACTCCAACAGGATACTTGCGTTGCCAGGTATGCTTTGGCAAAAGTTGACTGGAGGGCGTTTTAAGTGTGTCGACCTTCTTTTCTCCAGTTTCTGAAAGATGGACAAAATAGTATGCTCCGGTACTTTGTGTTTTATTATTTTTTCAACGTCACATTCACTAGCTCACTAGGTTGACACATGTTATCGTAGCCCAGTTCGGTAGATCAATGCCCCTGATGTTGATCACTGGATTGTCTTATCCAGAATATGGCTGAGTGCCTCGTTGAACAATAAATAAATAAATAAATAAATAAATAAATAAATAAATAAATAAATAAATAAATAAATAAATAAATAAATAAATAAATAAATAAATAAATAAATAAATAAATAAATAAATAAATAAATAAATAAATAAATAATCTCTTCAGTACTAGAACATAGCCCAGTTGATCACTGGATTGTCTTATCCAGAATATTGCTGAGTGCCTCGTTGAACAATAAAGAAAGAAAGAAAGAAATAATCTCTTAAGTACTACAACATATCATAGCTTGCCTTTTTATGCATCATTGATACGTGCTTACCCAATACACCTGTTACGTTGAAGGAGGACAGAAGGAAATCATTGTCTGGTTCTGATGATCTGAAACATGGACGTTTCCCTCTGTTACTAATGTAGTGTTGGTTGGTGCAATTGAGGTTCCGCTTGTTGATGATATCATTGTAAGGCCAAGGCATTTCTGTTTTCTTGTTAATAAATCCACAAACATAGAGATAGAAAACATTGTTAAAGAATGTAGTAAGAACAATTGATAAGGAGCACTATGTATATTTCGGGTTGTTGTTTTCTGTTTGGTTGGGGTTTTTTTTCTATGTGTGTGTGTGTGCGTGTGTGTATATGGGCTTGAGCTACATGGTTTCACTTATTTAATTTTCAAAACTAAAGTCATTTCAAAGTATCATCGTCAGTGAAAACAAAATTTAAAAATTACATTTAACACAATTCCGACACCACCAAATGAACACTTACTTTATTGAATGTTCTGAAAATATCTGAACATAAACATATCAAGGTTGAAAGTAACATTAATTGGTCTTTAATATTTAAACTATGCATGCACGTGTATTTTGTGCGTTTGGTGTATGTATGTCACGCATGAGTTTCCTTAAAAAACCTAGAAAACTAAGGAATGATAATTAGACCATAAAAAACATAACATGCTTTCAATAATGTCACAACATTGCTTATATTCTACAAGGGTCGATCTCTTAATTGATAACAATCTGGTTCATACTTATACTGACCAACAATAAAAACGCAACTCAGAATTCAGGAAAATTATACTTTTCAGCGTGAGTTTGGATTTGATCGATGGAATAAATAGTTTGATTTCTTGAACTGCATTTCTTTTGCTGGTCAGTATAAGAACAAAATACTATAAAATGAATAAAACCATACTTACAAATAGTAAATGCCACGTTGCTGTGTTTCCTTCGGGAGATATGCTACATTCAGGGACCAGGACTTACTGTAGGTGTCGCAGCTTAAGAGTGGATTCTTCGGCTTTTCACAGTACCACGGAAAACCGTCATTTAGAGAAGTAAAGTTGCAGATGTCTCTTAGGCTGTTCCGTAACATGCTGCAGCTCGTACTCTCTTTTACCAAGAAGCCCCATCCGAACTCCCGCTTCAACTGCCACAGCGTTCCATGTTCAGCCATGATGGAATAGAACATCGCTAGTTCCTCCCTACGACGCTCAAGAAAGCAGCGAATCCTTCCAACACCTGACCACTGGACTCTGAGAACACCATTGTATGTACCATTGTTGTTGTCGAAGACGTCTCCAGCAACTGCAGCTTTGTCCTCTGTGTTTTCCATCCATAATCTAAAGAAATCGCCGCCAACTGTTTGCTTCTCTCCGTAATGATTGTAGGTGTTGATCTCCACTTTTATGACATCACCGAGTCTATACAGAGGCTGTGGATTTAATAACGTCATTGTGGAGTGGTGTGCACTTGTGCACTTCCGGGTATCCCTTTGCTTACCTCCCTTGATCATGTTTGCCTCACTTAGATAGCGAGGAACATCGCTTACCACTCTTCCGCTATTGGGTTCTACAACTATATGCATCTCAATGGTGTCACTGAGAGGTACGTTTCTGCAAGAACAAAAAATGATAAATGAGGTATGAATTTTGATCAGTAAGGTTTGAAAAAAAATAATTCATGACGGCCCAACCCCCTCCGATTATCGTCTATTACTTTACAAATGTTGTTTGGAAACACCTCTTTGAATAGATTTGCACCCGTCAGTCCGATCTTTGTCTGAAGGCCCATACTCTCAAGGCCCAACTATTCATCATTTTCCGTGAAATATGCTTGGCTCGTGGTATAATGAGGTAGATAATAATTAAATTTGCTTTATCCTACCAACAACCAACCAAAAGATAACGAACCAAGCAACCAACTGACCTATCAATAGATTAATCGATCACTCGTTCAAGTGTCCAACCAATGAATTATATAATGAAATCCACCACATCCAATCAAATAAATAAATAAGTTCTAACAAGCAAATAATAAATTAACCAAAATCGATAATGCATGTCCAATAAACAAATCAGTAAGTCAATCCGCCAATCTTGAACCATACAGCAGAGTAGTAGAGGGCAAATATTTCGCCTCCTATGCTTGGAAGTATTTGATCAAGATCTGGCGTACCTGGGTCAAATATTGTACGCGGTTAGGATCAGTAGTAAGACGCTCAATGTTGAGCAAACAAAACAAAAAGAAACTATGAGGCGGATGGATCTTGTTATTCCCGAAGTGTCCTGTGCAACACGTTACACCTACTCTCACAAAATCTGCACCATTTGTAATTTTATGTGTCCCCGCATAAAAAAAGATACCTTTTAACAGATTTCACCTGTTCATTTCATGTTTATATTAGGCGACAGGCTTGGTAGGTACATTTATCTTGTTTACCAGGTAACACTGTTAGCTTAAAACTCTAACACTAGGCTAGCGGGCATTCGTGTACGAATGCCGTGTGAACATGCATTTGCTCCATTACCTGAAACTTAAACCTGATTTGGATAGCTGGAGAAGGAGGCTTATAGTCACAACCAATATGTCAGTGGTTTTACGATACGGGGTGTGGGTACAAAGGCAGTCGGGATCCTGATGGGAGAGGGCAAGATTCACTGGTAAGGGAAGTGTAGACTTTGAGATTAGTCTCACAGCCCCGTACCTCATTATTGTCCGCGGTAAGGATCAGTAGTAAGACGCTCAATGTTGAGCAAACAAAACAAAAAGAAGCTATGAGGCGGATGGATCTTGTTATTCCCGAAGTGTCTTGTGCAACACGTTGCACCTACTCTCACGAAATCTGCACCATTTGTAATTTTATGTGTCCCCGCATAAAAAAGATACCTTTTAACAGATTTCACCTGTTCATTTCATGTTTATATTAGGCGACAGGCTAGGTAGGTACACGAGACATAGAAATTGTTAATGATCTGTTCTTTAAATGTGTGACTCAGGGTAAAATGTTAGTCAAAATCATCAAAATGTGCATGTGACGGTCTCCAATAATAGCATAACATTTTGAGTGAGTATTTCAAAGCAAATATTCATCCAATGTGAACAAAACAGATTACTTTTTCGACATAAGGTATTGCACCTTTTATACATTTTATACATAGGCTAGGCGGACGGTACATTTATCGAAATATTTTGGGATGTGTTTGTCACAGTTTCCTTTCAGCTGGGATCTCCAGCTTACGGTAACTTGGTGTACATGGATAAAATTGTTCTCGTCGCTTTGGCTAAAATAATACAGATGCTACGATGAAGATTAGCAAACTCCGTGTTTGTGTATATAGTAATTACCTGTAGTTGTCCTCAAGTTTCTGTTTGTTATTCCATATAAATATCACAGTAACAGTCACGGTCAATATGCACAGGATAACAAACGTAGATCTAGTCCGACTCATTTGTGAAGCTGAATTGTATCCGACGTTCACCACTGACATGTTGGCTTTGACGATGAACACTCGTCCACTGCTATCGAAATCTGAGCTGTAATTCTCGGAATTCAGGCTTGGGTATCAGGAAATGAATGGGTAAATACATGTCCACTAAGGCCCGCTTGCTTATCGAAATTGGGTTAAGCTAACAGTGTTGCATGGTAACCAAAGTAAACAATATGGATTTCTGCGGAAGGGACGTTGGGGAGTAGGTGTGGGGTCACGGGTCACGGTAAGAATGCGAATTAGGGTAAGGCTAGCTGGGTTAGTTCAGTGTAGATGAGTGAGTGAGTGAGTTAAAATTTAACGTCACACCGGCAATATTTCAGCCATATCGTGACGAGAACAATTCATTTTATACATAGTAAGTAATGGTAAACTGTAAAAACCTGTCAAAGAAGGACAGTAAAATAACTAGATTTTCACAGATTCGAATTTAAAACTTGTAATTAAATCTAAAAATTCCAACTATAGGGGCAGCACAATATACAAATAGGCTATATATCGCCAACAACTGAAGGTAGATCACCATACTAGGGACCATGCATATGGGGACTTACAGTACCTTTGCTACCAGCATGGACCCTAGTTCGATTTACACCCTCCCTTCAGCCATTGGTGATGGAAGAGAAATCTAGCAATAAATTAAAAGCACACATATTCTACGATTAAAAAGGTGGCAAGTTAAATGTACTTTAAATGTGTTGGGACTTCTCTCGTACCCTCTCAGGAGGACAATAATTTTACGCTACTTTAACCCCCTTTGAGGGTACAGCCACTAACAATCTCAGTTACTAATCTAAACTACCAACAATAAAATATTTAGCTACTTACAGATCTGTCAACAAATCTAATTCTTTTAAGAAATCAACTATTACATGATAATTAACATTATAAAAAAGATCCTTCAATGTTTTGACATTGAAATACTTATCCCTTGTGATGGAATATTCAAAACAGTCAAGCAGGACATGCTTGGCTGTGATTCAGTTCAGTGTAGCTGGGTTGGATAAGCGTTCACGTAGGCGTCCGGGGTTAGGGGATAAGTTGGCCGAAGATTGTTTTGGGGTACGGATGTGGGTACAGTGGCAGTCGGGATCGTGATGGGAGAGGGGCGAGGTTCATCGGAAGGTGTTGTCTTTGGGATGTGTCTCACAGGACTCCTACCGCACTATTGTCTCTTCCGCCTTGCCTTTTCAAAAATGAATCAAATTGGATTTTTTTCTCAGGTTCTAAATCACCCATCACACTGGGGCTTCTATTCAAATTAAATGGAATCCACACACACACACATATATATATATACACACACACTATATATATATATATATGTACATATATATATACACATATACACACACATATGTATGTATGTATGTGTGTATGTATGTATATATATATATGTATGTATGTATGTATGTATGTATGTATGTATGTATGTATGTATGTATGTGTGTGTATGTATGTATGTATGTATGTATGTATGTATGTATGCACACGCGTTTCAACTTTATCTTCAGGAAGACGTATAGGAAGGAAATTCTATGTGTAGTACAGTAGAACATATGTAAATATATCCACAGAATAACGGCACAACACGAATTTCGTTCCTACGCGTTTCAACTTCAGGAGGAATAAAGTTGGTGTTGGGTTAGAAATGGTTGCTGTTACGCGACTGAAGAGATTGAGGGGAATGTGTGTGCGGTAAGGCTCAGTGTTGAGACACTTACTGTTAAACAAATAGAAAGCTACGAGGAGGACCGACCTGTTTATCTCTCCTCGAAGTGTCTTGTGCACTACGTTAACCATGTGCGTCGGGGGACCAGAAGTGGTAAACAGATAACACTGCTATAAACACTGACACTAGTCAATTAAACTATTAGAGGGATAGATTTGTCTCGTATACCTGTGGCCTTTAGGTCATTACTACCACAACATTTTGCTAAATCTGAATACAATATACAAATGTATGTATATTTACTAACATTCAATATAATTATCTACTTTACACTTGAGGCTAATTTAAATTGTCATTGTGTTGAGTATGTACAAATGTCAGGTATTTGATTATGACATCTTCATATACTAGACATGTTAATAACATGTGGTGTTTATCTATCTATCCATGTTTGCAATATGGACAGATCGAAGTAAAATATCATTATCTTTGGGTTGTTTTGTTTTGTTTGTTGTTTAACCCCGCACTCAGCAATATTCCAGCAATATTCCAGCAATATTCCAGCAATATTCTAGCAATATTCCAGCAATATTCCAGCAATATTCCAGCAATGTTCCAGCAATATTCCAGCAATATTCTAGCAATACGGCAGCGGTCTGTAATTAAACCGAGTCTGGACTAGACAATCCAGTGATCAACACCATGAGCATCTACGCAGTTGGCATACGATGACATGTGTCAACCAAGTCAGCGAGTCTGACCACACAATACCGTTAGTCGCCTCTTACGACAAGCATGCGTTCCTGGAGACAAATGTTAAACCGGATCTCCACGGGACTCTTTGGAATGTCTGTATGTCATCTTAGGTTCGTGGTCAAAGATTTATTACACCGGGTGTCAAAGGTATGACACGTCGTTTATCATCTGATTAATTGTCGGGCTGTGTTAGATACATTTCCGACATACATGTACATCATAAATATGGAATAGGAATGAAACGAGTTTGAACATCCGATATCAGCTGATCTGACTTAGCAATACATATAGGTTATCACGCGAGTGTGTTTTCGAGTGGTTAATATCGTTCAATAGGAATAAACACTGTGTCAGTAAAAATCCAGACGGGCCAGTAAATTTCCACAGAGAGAGAGGGAGAGAGAGAGAGAGAGAGAGAGAGAGAGAGAGAGAGAGAGAGGGGGCTTAGATGGTTAAACACTTCTTAATGCAAGATAAAATTACCCGACGCTGCGACTATTTTCATTGGATCTATCTAGTAGATAATTGCATCACACAGCGTCATTCAACAGGTAACCTCATTTTCATCTTAATGGTAATCTTGGTTAGTTGGTTGTTTAACGCCGCACCCTACATTCTTACAGCTGTATAGGGTATAACTATCGGCAAGTTGTGGCATATATATGTTGTCACGGAAAAAATGACAACGTTTCTGCATACTTCTATTACTGTTTCATGGATTCTTACCCATATAAATACATTATATTTTGATACTGTGGAAATGTGTGTCTTCGTCTCAGCTATATGGCGGTGGTCTGTAGATAATCGAGTCTGGACCAGACAACCCATTGATCAACACCATGAGCCTCGATCTACGCAATTGGGATACGATGACAACCAAGTCAGCAAGCCTGACCACCCGATCCCAATGGAGGGCGCAGATTTGACAGCTTGACTCCTGGGAGGTGTTTAGGACGTCTGTCCTACCCCACAACGAAGCATACGTGACACATGTCTCACCTTTGTTGACATTGTATACCCAGCAGAAAATGGGTACCCGGTGGGATGCGTCATATGACTATAAACCTTGACGACAGCTTGGGCTCTCCGAGTTAAGAAGGCCTATCATTTTACAGGTTGCACAACACCAAATGTTTTCTCATAGACTTCTATAGTAACCTTATAAAAAAAATAATTAAATTATCCAGGCTATCAGCAGCCACTCCATGTACACATGGGTACATGTCTGGCGTTTAAAATACAATAAAACACAATCTCTGGCCAAATTGTCCGGCTCATTTTCCCAGCACAGTAAGCGGAACACATCAACGCCAGTTCCGCACCAAATGCCACCTACTGGAAAATATCTGTACACACAATAAGCGTAAGTCATGGTGATAAAAATGACAGCACTAAATACTTAAAATTGCGGTCAGTTTTAATTACTTAATGGATGTGCTTTTAAAAACAAAAAAATCTTACACTATTTCATCCAATCACAGCTGTGATATGTGTCTATCTCTTCAGATGTTTACATACAGTTCTCGCTCAGGGAGCATGTGATTCTGATTTATTCCAGCAACATCACGGAGGTGGACACTGGGAATGGGCTATGCACATTGTACCTATTTGGGGAATCACACCCGTGTCTTCGGGGTGACGGACGTACGCTTCACCATTAGGCTACCCCACCGTCTCGGGTCGTTTCAGAATGAAGTATGGGTAGCCCAGTACTAACCAATTCATTCAGAATGAAGTGGGTTTGACACTGCAAAACAATCATCTCAATTCTACAGTGGGACCTCCGGGAACGCAAAGTCATATTGAAGGCAAGACTACAAGGCACAAATAACAAAACAGGAGTCACCTCGCGGTGAACAGAACAGAAACAGGATCACAGCCATGCTATCTGACAGTCAGTAAAAAAGCCACGGGATCACATGCATTTTATTCACACGGAAGTAACCGAATATTAAAAATCTCGAGAGGAGACACAAACTTTCTGCACAGAGTTGAAATATTTACATTACTGTTCCAGAACGCGCGCGCGCACGCACACACCCACAAAACGGGACAGAAACAGGATAACGCAAATCTCATCGGAGCCATGCTATCTGACAGTCAGTAAATAAAGCCACGGGATCACATGCATTTTATTCACACGGAAGTAACCGAATATTAAAAATCTCGAGAGGAGACACAAACTTTCTGCATAGAGTTGAAATATTTACATTACTGTTCCAGAACGCGCACGCACACACACACACACGCACGCACGCACGCGCACACACACACACACACACACACAAACCGGGACAGAAACAGGATAACGCAAATCTCATAAGAGGCATGCTATCTGACAGTCAGTAAATAAAGCCACGGGATCACATGCATTTTATTCACACGGAAGTAACCGAATATTAAAAATCTCGAGAGGAGACACAAACTTTCTGCATAGAGTTGAAATATTTACATTACTGTTCCAGAACGCGCACGCACACACACACACACGCACGCACGCACGCGCGCACACACACACACACACACACAAACCGGGACAGAAACAGGATAACGCAAAGTTAAGAGGCATGCTATCTGACAGTCAGTAAATAAAGCCACGGGATCACATGCATTTTATTCACACGGAAGTAACCGAATATTAAAAATCTCGAGAGGAGACACAAACTTTCTGCATAGAGTTGAAATATTTACATTACTGTTCCAGAACGCGCACGCACACACACACACACGCACGCACGCACACACACACACACACACAAACCGGGACAGAAACAGGATAACGCAAATCTCATAAGAGGCATGCTATCTGATAGTCAGTAAATAAAGCCACGGGGTCACATGCATTTTATTTACACGGAAGTAACCGAATATTAAAAATCTCGAGAGGAGACACAAACTTTCTGCACAGAGTTGAAATATTTACATTACTGTTACAAACCCAGTGAGTTGGAAAAATCCCAACAGATGTTACTCAGAATTTGTTTTACATATAGCTCTAGGATTGGGAGTAGAACTCGGAAAAGTGACATTGTTTCTAAATCACTGTGATCACTTACTGAAAAAGGATGTGTCCTCATTGGGTGGGTGAGCGAGCAAGTTTCAACGTCGCTTTTAGCAATATTCAAGCAGTATCACTACAATGGACACCAATAATTTTCCCACATTGCACTCGTGTAGGGAGTCAAGCCCCTTTATATTTATACCTGCACAGACGCAGATAACACTAAAGTCCAATCTTCTTAGCAGGATGAAATTACACATCGTGGAAGTGCTATAACTAATAACTAATAACATAAGTCTCCTTCATTGTCCTACAGAACCGATACCTTTAAAAGTTCTGAACATCAGTTGAGACTAAATCTGAGATTTTCATATAGTGTTCGTGTGGAGAGCCAAGACGCCTGATTCCATCCACAATAACTGTTAACCGGATTTAGTTTGATCTATAAGGCGGTGACTGCCATGTCTGCAGACCAAGGCCATTATTTATGACACATCATCGGCTCCAGCAGCAATCTATAATTTAATCCCCACCGATCCGGTGCGTTTTCAATTGGATTTAGTATTTACATATATCCCAGGAAATTTCTTTGGGAGCGTATAATTACACACTTTAATTATATAGACATCATCTACGTAGATGGTACTTCAACATAACCGAAATTAACACCAAATCTTTAAATAATCAACGAACTTACGTCACCAATAGTCATCATTAGTTACAAATGTCCACTACCCGTGACGATCAGGGATAAAATTGGTCTTCAGCAACCCACGTTTGTCGTAAGAGGCGACTGTCGGGATCGGGTGGTCAGACTTTCTGATCTGCTTTATGCATGTCATCGTCTCCCAACTGCGCAGATCGATATGATATTAATCACTGCAGTGCATTGTCTGGTCTAAGATCGATTATATAAAGACCACCGTGATATAGCTGGAATATATCAGAGTTCGCAGTTAAACAACAAATAAACTGACTCATATCCACAGCATGCACAATCCAGTAAGAATCCATGAGTGTGTGAGTGAGTGAGTTTAGTTTTACGCCGCACTCAGCAATATCCCAACTATATGGCGGCGGTCTGTAAATAATCGAGTCTGGACCAGACAATCCAGTGATCAACAGCATGAGCATCGATCTGCGCAATTGGGAACCGATGACATGTGTCAACCAAGTCAGCGAAACTGACCACCCGATCCCGTTAGTCGCCTCTTACGACAAGCATAGTAGCCTTTTCTAGCAAGCACATGGGTTGCTGAAGACCTATTCTACACCCGGATCTTCACGGGTCCAAGAATCCATGAAACAGGAGTAGAAATATGCAGAACAACGTCACCTTCCCGCGACACCATGATTGCTCATACACATATCAGAACTCGCTAATACACACGCCGCAACTTCCTAATACATATACTATACCCCATATACGATAATGCATATAGTTACCCTGCTAATATACACACTTGCTAATACACTACACCATATCAATACTTTACAGGATCCTGACATTATCAGCCAGGATCTGCAACATTTATTGATGGAGGGTTCACTGGACACCCCACCGCACGCACGCGCGCACGCACGCACACACACACACACGCACGCACGCAGGCGCTCGCACACACACGCACGCACACGCACACTCACAATCACCACATGCCGATCCGTTGTAACAAACAGTTTGGCCAATAACAACAAAATATTCACCTAACCAGGTTGATGAATTTGATTAAAGCGTAAGAAGCTATGTGTACCGAGTTTTCCAGAAATTCTGAAAACATTGCATCGTTAAGATTCCATTACTCTCTTCCCCGTGGTGGTAAAAGCATCGTGGAATACATTTCAGAAGATAGCGAGTTTATCACGAGCGCGGCTGGATTGAATTTAACAAGGCCCAGGAATAACCGTAAAACATTTGAGGCGTTTAAAGCTCTTCGATTTTGCAAACTCGTGTTTTGAATTAGCTATGAGCCTTCGAGTACATCGCGAAAGGAAAATTCCTTAGGACCTAATTGGACTCATTCATGAATTAAGAACAATGCGCATTTTCTTTTCGTCATCGTTAATAAAAATCCACTAAGTATCATTACACCATTCTTTTACATTTGCTCAAAATAATTTTACACATTGGTGCCGTTCCAGAGGTATCGGAAAAGGGCATAATCTGACCAATTCCATATACAATCTCACTTTCATGCCTTATGCAATTTATTGGGGTGTTTGTCTGGATAAAAGGTTCCAGTCCTGGTGAAACAATAACATCATTATAGACGACACGTGGGCTGGATTCAGACCAGGAGATTTAACCCAGAAAAAATAATTATTCACCAAGCCTCTGTTCAGAAAAACGAGAACAGATTTTACATTGTCTAAAATTGGTCAAAAACGTGAGAATAGGTGAGATAACTCGTGGTTTTACGCCGCTTTTAACACTATTCCAGCAGCATCACGACTAGGGACACCAGAAACGGACTTCACACATTGTACCAATGTGGGGAATCGAACCCGGGTTTTCGGGTTTTACTCCACTGCCCCATAGGAAGAAAAAATGAAACCTTCCAACTGAGAATGATGCCCTATATATACTACTGGCAGACTAGATTTCATTATACGATTCCGAGTATATTATAAGCAAGTGTATATGGACAACACTGACATACTGATTTTACAAGAATGAAAAAACAAATGTAATGCCTAGTCGAACATCGATGCATCGAACGGGTAAGTGTTCGCTATATGCCTTCCATTTATACTCTCGGAGGCCTTGAATTATCTAACCCGTGTCAAATAATCTAATTCGTACAAAGAAGGGGCGTGTTTGTGCCTTAAAAGTTGTGCAAAGGCTGGAGGGACTTCGGTAAAGAAAAAATACATTTGGAAAAGTTGAAGTCTTTCCTCTTACCATGGAGCGTTTTGGGAAGTGTTTCGCACTAAACCACTCAGAAGTCCTAAGGCATTGAATTTATCAAACAGCTTGCCATTCTTACAAAGATGATGTTCGATTGTTCTTTAAGAATTACTAGTTTACTCCTCCACATAAACGAAAAGATTACACACCATACTGTATCGCCTATTTCAGCACGGCTCCCTTGGGAGCTGCATAAATCGCCTTACACGCGCTCGCTGGATAGCTGGATCCTGGAGTTACACGGTGAATGTTTCCGTTTGTTTTTATGCAAATTTATAGCCGAGCAATTAAGGTTTCTGTGATTTTAAGCTGTGTGTTTTTCTTCCACGTAGGTCCCGGTGGAAGAAGTTTGTTCCACCCAGCCTCCGGTGGAAGTCGCCTGCGCTATTGCATTTTGGAAGCCTCCTTCTTTGTCATATCTTCTGGTGTCCCCCGCCGTGATGTTGCTGGAATATTGCTAAAAGCGGCGTAAAACCAAACTCAGTCAGTCAGTCTTTGTCATATCTATGCATGTTATACATTGTTGGAAACCTGAGGAAACGCTCTCTCCAAATATGCAAACGTGAATATTGTGCTGCCCCTGGTAACCAGTCCAGATTGAAACTCCGACGTGATGTTTTGTGTAATTGTACTGAAGTTGAATTCTTCTGTGATATAGCAATTTTTCACCAACATCATGCAGTCATGATATAACGGCTACTACTCTTACACATCACCTCAGAAAATTCATTTCTATAGCGCGTTTGAAAGCCATTTAAGGCATGTTTTAGACAGACAATGTATAATACGCACATGTTGCACATTCAGTGGTGGAGCTATATAAGTATTAACGTGCGAGCTGCAAAATATATGGGACGTGATATAGATTGGCGGAATTTAGATGAATCTGTACACCGGCTATACCGGCGGCGTTAATATTTACACCTATAGAGCATGTGCAAGATCATTCATGTGGGATTCTGGAAATATATAATATGTTGTTGTGCAACATTAGATAGTTGAGCAATACAGGAATGGATATGCTTGACAGAACTAAAAAGTACAATAATTTGGAATCTAACCATAACAGCAATACCTGTAGTGTTAATACTTATTATACTTTTAGTGTATCGGAAATCCCTTGGAAATGCGGTTCTGCCAAGGTGTAATGTGCATTCGGGTCACTTTTGATAGTCAGGCAATGCGCGCCATTATGTTGAACCCAGGACAAAATCCACCTGGACAAAATCCACTCCAAAATTGCAACCTAGGACAAAATCCACCCCGGACAAAATCCACCCCTAATAAATTCCACCCTAAGAAAAAAAATCATGACATATTTAGTCACAGAAATGAATTTTATTCATATCAGTCATTCATAATCGATAACAAAAAAAACCAAAATACATATGTAAGCTCATTTTTGCGTATATAAATACATGTATGACAATTGCACATTTTCACATTTCACATTTATTAATCATTCATGCATCAATACATATATAAATATGACAACAGCATATATTTTCACACATTCACACATATCTATGACTAAACATCTTGCCAAATTTCAACAACGCAAACAACGGCCGATGCCGTGGAGAAAGTCCTCGAGTGTCTTTTCCTTCGCTGCGTAGGTCTTGCACAGACCTTCAAGGCGTTCTGAACTGAACCCTTGCAAGACAGCGGTTTCCGTTGGGAACACTCCCACCTAATTGCTGACTTGCTCTCTTTCTTCTCAAACTCATTAAAAAGTATGTTCTATCAAAACATGAGTATAAAGGGCTCCAATCAGGCTAGCAAAAACATCTTAATTCTTTAAGGGGATTACGTGATGATCAAAGTGTGAGACTACTTAATGATACATGAAAGAGGATTAAGTAGTGATCAAAATGTGACAAATGGAGAAACCTTTAATGTTTAAAACACCATCTAGGAACAACAGCCAATTAGGAAAACGAAAATGCTATCAAAACAATGCTTGCAATGCTTGAGCAAAACAACTTGATCACAGATCAGGACACACTAAAACTTTTAACAAAAGCAATTTGAGAGGGGTCGATTTTGTCAATTTTTTTGTTAAGAAGAGGTGGATTTTTCCGTTGGTATATGACCAGATGGTGGCCACATGAATACGTCTCATTCATCTCGTCTCAGACATTCATTCTTACTGCGCTTGGAGCTGGTCACCTTGTATGCCCCGCACCGATCGCCGTCTAATTCATCACCACCAAGCTGGCTTCGCCCCCTCCAACCCTCCTCTCTACTGATCTCAGCTGAAGTGAAATAAAAAAAGACGCTCTACCGGTCGCCGCACCGTGGCCCCCAGGGCCAGGAAACACGCAAGTGTTACCTGTTAAACCTACTATATAACTTTTGAACTGTAGCTTGCTACCAAATCATACCTTTTTTCTTTCCTATCATTTGTATATATGCTTTTCAATGTAAATTTGTTTGTATTTCCATTTGTTCCAAGCAACACAACTAAATCCAATAAACGCCCGCACATCTCTCCCTCTGAAAGCTCCCAATCAAACAAAACACAATGCGACAAAGCCACCCCACCCCAAGCCCAAGATAATAAGCTCATACTAGTAGCCTTCTCCACCAACATACAAACGCCGCTCAATCACACATACTCTATCAACAAATTCGCCCTTTGCCTCAAACAGCACAACATACAATACAGATACATAAATAATTGCGGACGAGGCTTCAAAATCACATTCACCGACCAACAATCACTAAACCACACCCTAAAACACACTCTCATAGACGGCAAGCAGATAAGTTGGCAATATCCACGCTGGCAGACATCCATCCAAGGAGTTATATACATTGACACAAGAGAAACTTAATCAGACATCAAACATTACATTGACATCGCAAACACCATCCCCAACCAACCTAAAATCACAAACTTCAGAGCCATCAACAACAGACAACCCACCACCTACAACCCTAACACACAAACAACCTTTCTCACGTTCGACACCACTACTCTCCCAACCCACATTACATTTGGCGCTCTCACTTACAAAGTACACCCAACACGCAAAAACCCACAACAATGTAAATATTGCTTTTCATTCTCACACATATCCGACTCATGCAAACTACCCATATTATGTCCAAAATGCGGGTCGGACACACACACACTAGATGAATGTCGCCAACAAAAATACTACATTCACTGCAACACTCTTGGCCACACTGCTACACAAAATACATGTCCCATCCAACAAAAACACATCCTTAGGCTCAACAAACACATTAAAAACACTGACCTGCCCAAACCAGCACGCACCCTACTCTCATACAACTCCATCCTCTTAGCTAGCTCATCTTCCCCCTACACTTCCTCCAGCCCAACTCATCACTCTACTCACCCCCCCCCCCCTTCACCCAAACCCAACAAACACCGCTCCACACAACCAACCACCAAACTTACACGCCCTGCCCACCCACCCAAACCACACCCTTCCCAAACCCTTCCCAAAACCCCACCACCCAAACAACCGCTCTTCCCCACACCCATCCCAACTGCCCCACCTAAACAAACACGTCCCAAAACAGCCCCCATCCAAACCCACTAACCCTGCCCCACCCCAAACACCTCCCAACACAAACCACCAACCCCTACCCACAAACAAAACTCAACGCCCCCACTTAATAAAAACCCACCACCAGCCCACAAACCCACACTAACCCTCACACCACAAAAACTCAACCAAAACCTAAACAAAATAGTGGAATTTATCATTGCTGCCACATTAATGGATAAACCCACAGCCAAAAAACTACATACTCTCGCACACAAATCCAAACTGTATCGCAAAAGTCTAGCCAGTCTCCTCATCGCCATCAAAAACCCTTTTTAAACACCAACCACTAAACTACTCAAGCACCAAAATCCCTTTCTTCCAAATTCATGCCCCATGCAGAGAAGCTTAATTATACCATCTTACAAATTCCCGTAACCGATCTAGAAGTCCTTGCTATCAACACTAAACTAAACAACAAAAAATCACAATTATTAATGTTTACAGACGTCCTAATATCAAAATCACTCCCCAAGATTTGGCAACACTCTCTACATTCATAGCTCCCAATACCATTTTACTCGGAGACCTTAACGCACATCACCCACTGTGGGGCACAAGACCCTACACTGACATTAATGGAACCCGCCTTGCCGACTGGCTAGACCAACATAATCTAACTTCACACATCCCCACCTCACGAACCACCACTCCTCCACCCACACCCACAGAAACCAGATACAACATTAAAAAAAAATCACAACACTATGCAACCAAGTAAACACCTCATCCATCTACAGGGGGCGGTGGGGTAGCCTAGTGGTTAAAGCGTTGGCTCCTCACGCCGAAGACCCGGGTTCGAATCCCCACGTGGGTACAATGTGTGAAGCCCATTTCTGGTGTCTCCCGCCGTGATGTTGCTGGAATATTGCTAAAGCGGCGTAAAACCAAACTCAGTCAGTCAGTCAGTCCATCTACAGCCCCGATATAAACACATTTAACAGTAATCTTACAAACACTATCCTAAATATCACAGATAAATGCATTCCCACTTTTCGGTTTAACCCCACACAAAAAAAAGGCCCTTAATCAGTCAAAAAAGGGACCGCTCCAAATTACATTTAGCTAAACAACTACGTAACAAAACTAAACAAATTATCAAGGCAGCAAAAATCACTCATTGGAGGAAATTCTGTTCTACCCTCAGGCAATCTAATCGAAATCCCAGGACTATGTGGAATAAATTTAAAGCCATAAAGGGCATTTCTAAAAAAACAATTTCACCCAACTTTCCAGACCTAACCACAAACAAAGATAAAGCAAATGCATTTGCTGCCCACTTCTCGGCTACAAACAGCTCCACCAACTACCCACCCACCTTCCAAAACACTATTAACACCCGCCCCTACACCCCACAACCTCCTCACACAGACCAACCCATAAATAAAATTATCAACATACATGAACTCAAATCCGCCCGAAAAAACAAACAATCAGCCTCAGCCCCAGGTCCAGATACCATTACTTACACAATACTAAACAAAGTACCCCCCAACATGCATAACCTCACACTTATCCTCTTTAACCATATCTGGACCACAGGAACTATCCCCAACACTTGGAAAACAGCCAGAGTGGTACCAATCCTCAAACCAGGGAAACCCAACAGCGAGCCTGACTCATACCGCCCCATCTCTCTTACCTCCCACCTCTGTAAAACCCTAGAAACAATTGTAAACAACAGGCTCAAACACCTTATTCTAACCAACAACTTACTTAAGGAGGACAAGAGCGGCTTTACTCCAAATCGACAAACTTTAGACCACATTTTACATTTAGAACAAGATATCAAAGTAGCACAAGCTCAGAAACAATATACTATGGCCATTTTTAGAAAATGGAACCCCCCTGGGGAGCATATTATCCCCAACTTTATTAGCCCTCGGCGCGAGGAATGGTACCTCTCTTAACACATTACTTCTACTCACAGGCACCTCTTCAATCACACAAAGAATAAACCAAACCACACTCACTTACTGGACTGGGGCCCAACACAACCCCATATTTAAATTAATTACAAACAAATATAAAAACATTAAAAAATCTACACTTAAAATGTTCAAATCAAACCCACTTAAAGCATCATGCCTTACCCACTTATACAGTCTGCTACATGCACAACAGCTAAACACCATACAACACACACCTCCCATTACAAGCTATATTCACGACAAACCCTCACCCACCACAGACATGTCCCTTGACACAATCCTCAAACAACTACCTAAAAACACCCGTCAAACCACCATAACTGATATCACAAACAACTACTTAAATACAAACTAACCCCCACACACACACACACACACACATATATATATATACAGATGCATCAATCAACACTAACAAAACCACAGGCCTAGGCATACATGTTCAACAAACCACTCCCATCACAACAAATCTCCACTATACCAACTACACCACAATAAACACTGCTGAACTCACTGCTATTCTCACTGCACTACACCTAATACCCTCCCTTCCCCAAACAAACTTCCTTATCCTAACTGATTCACTTAATTCTATCAAACAACTTCACAACATGCACTCTAAGTCGCGCCCAGACCTCATTCACAATATAGTAATCCAAACAGACTCACTCACTCGCTCAAACAAAAATATCACATTCACATGGATTCCCAGCCACTCAAACATCACAGGAAACGACACCGCCGATACAGCAGCCAAACTCGCCACATCCCATATATCACCAAATCTCAACTCCCACACATCCTAATCAGAAATAAAAAAACTCATTAAAACAAACATATCAAATACTAACTTTCAACACAACATCAACACAAACAAATCAACCTGGGTCACCTCCATTATAAAATCCCCAATAAGAAAAATCCCCACATATTCAAATATAAAAAACATTGACACGGCAATAACCAGACTAATCACAGGCATCACAAACTTAAATTACACACTCTATAAACAAAACAGACATCCAGATGGACTATGCTCACATTGTAAAACCCAGGAAGACATAAACCACATATTCACACACTCCCAGCTGCAACAAACAAACATTAAGCAATTACACAGCAACATTCCCAAGAAATATCACAATAACATACACCTCCTTCTCAACCCCCACAATCCGCCCAATATCTTCCATGCCATAGCCACTTTCCTACAAAACTCTAACCTACTACGTAAAATTTAGAACCTCCCAAACAAACCCTCTCATTACCACTCACTTCTAGCTTACATATTTAGATCAGGCGTCAAAATTTCACTTATCCATACTATCATTCTATCACCAGCACATGCCTATACATTTAGACCTTGGAGTCAATTTCATTCATCCATAGTGCTCTAAATCCGCTACGACGTCCGCGCCCACCCCTAACCAATCAGACACACTAAAATTGTAAACAAAGCAGTCCAACCTCTCTAACACAAGGTCAAGGCCACCCACCCCCGCCAGCTTACCTGCAATCTTCACCAAGCAGCCACGGCCCCTTACCCACAGCCTTCTTCGCTCCCTCCTCACCCCCCATCCCCACCCCCCACCAACTAACCCATTTTTCTTTCTTTATTAAATCCCCTTATGCTAATTATGCAGCTTACCTGCATTCAACTACATGCCCCACTATGCTATACTTGCTTATAATCCCCTCCCCTACCCCCCTCAACCATATGCCATACATTTTCATCATTACTATTTAGTTATAACTCTATCTCCTATCACTAATTAACTCAAGTGTAACGGTTTTTTTCTTTTCTTTCCCTTTCCCTTCATAATATCGGCTTTTTATTTATTTTTCTCATGTTTTTTAAGTTTTTACTTCAAAATTCCTCTTAGGTCAATGCCCCAGCTTTTATATTTTTTGGGGTACGGTGGTTTATTCCTTATTTTAAACCTATTTATTATTATCATATCTCTCACCTACCCCGTCGGCGACATTGGCTACAGCTAAAAGCCGACGTTAAACCCTAAATCAGCAGCAGCATGAATACGTGCAAACACCCAGTTGCGGGTACAGCAACGTGCAGTAAAAATGGACAAAGTGCTGTGACTGTGTGTCCCAGTCCACCCAGCTGTAAATGGGTACCTCGTAAGAATGGGAATGCCACACTAACTCGGTGCGCCTAGTGGCTGCAAGAGTTGTATGATCCCCAGGGAGTTGAGATTGACAATATGATGTGCCGTTGAGATTGACATCCAGTGAACGAGGGGAAAAACAAAGCGCCTTTGAGCAGCTGAGCTGAGCTGGATATCGGCGCTATACAAATGTTAGCATGTATGTATGCATGTATGATTTTGTCCGGGGTGGCAATTTCGGGGTGGATTTTGTCCGGGTGGATTTTGTCCAGGTGGATTTTGTCCGGTCACCCATTATGTTATAGCTGGTAAAATCTGGGATCTGGTGCCCATGTTCCGTCAGTGTTACGGCAGCCATAATTTCCATATCCGTTACCCGAAATTAAATGTCTAAAATGCATCGGAAGCCGTTGAAGATGCGGTTCTGTCAAGGTATAATGTGCATTTGAGTCACATCTGATAGTCGACGACGACGATGAAATTGGAGGTTTAACGTCGGCTTCTGGCGTAAGCCAATTTCGCCGACGGGGTAGGTGGGAGCTAATATAATAAATAATAAATGTTAATAAGGGATAAACCACCTTACCCAAAAAAATATAAATGATGGGGCGTTAAACCTAAGTTGAATTTGGAATAAAAAACGTTTAAAACATAAATAGAGATAAAAATAATAAAAAGCTAAGTTAAGTAAAAGAGAAAGAAGTAAAAAGTGATAAGGAATAGTGATTGTTAATAAGTAAGAAGTAGAGTTGAAATAAACGATAGGTGAATGTAAAAGGGGGCCTAGGGGGTGGGTAACGCGGGAGGGGGGACGGGGTGTGTGTTTGTTCTAAGAATGTAAAGCATAGGGGGCAGATATTTGATGCAGTTAAGCTGCATAAGTTATATAAGGGGCTATAAGGAATGAATAAATAACAGGTGTTAGGTTGGAGGGGTGAGGGGGTGAGGTGAGGGGAGCAAGGGAGGCGCAGAGAGGCAGAGGCCGGGTTGAGGGACAAGCGGTGTTGTTTAGCTGGCTGGCGAGTGACCTTGACCTTGGCAGTGTGGGCTTGTGACGGGTTGTTTACATTTAGCGAGAGGGGAGAACGAGCGTGGCGTGTGCAGAGTATGGATAAATGAACATGAGAGCCGTGTCTGAAATTGTAGGGGGGCAGAATGGATAATCGAGGTTTGAACGGCTGGCCTGAATGTTGCAGTAAGTGGGAGGTGAGAGAGGTAGCTGTAGTTTATTTAATGAATTTTAGATTCTTTTTAGGAGGTTTGAATTTTGTAGGAATACTGTTAGGGCGTTGAAGATACTTGTTGGGTTGTGGGGGTTGAGGAGTAGTGGGATGTTATTGTGATATTTAGAGGGAATGTTATTTTGTAGTTGCTTAATGTTGGTCTTTTGTAGCTGGCAGTGTATGAGTATGTGATTTATGTCTTCTTGGTAGAGTGTGTGGTTGAGGTTTGTGATGCCTGTGATGAGTCTGTTTATGGCTGAGTCAATATTTTTAATGTTTGAGAATGTGGGAATTTTTCTTAAGGGTGATTTAATAATGGAAGTAACCCATGTTGATTTGTTGTTGTTTATGTTGTGTTGAAAGTCAGTATGAGGGATATTTGATTTTACGAGTTGTTTAGTTTCTGTTTTGGATGTATGAAAGTTTATGTTTGGTGATTTTTGTGTTGTTGCTAATTTGGCTGCTGTATCTGCTGTGTCGTTTCCTAATATGTTTGAATGGCCTGGTATCCAGGTGAAAGTTATGTTTTTATTTGCTCGTTTAAGTGAGTCGGTTTGGATTGTGATATTGTGAATGAGATCAGGGCGAGATTTGGAGTACTTGTTATGTATTTGCCTAATGGAGAAAATTAAGAAGTTAGATTGTGGAAGGGTGGGTATTAGATGGAGTGCAGTGAGGATAGCTGTTAGTTCTGCTGTGTGTATTGAGGTATGGTTTGTATAGTGCAGGTTGGTTGTAATGGGGGGGGTTTGTTGGACATGTAGGCCTATACCAGTTGTTTTGTTTGGGTTGATTGAAGCGTCTGTATATATATGGGTGTGTGTTGGGTAGTTATTGTTTATGTAGTTGTTTGTAATGTTTGTTATGGTGGATTTGTTGGTGTTTTTTGGTAACTGCTGGAGAATGTTGTCTAGGGTGGTGTCTGTGGTGGGTGGGGGTATGTCGAGGATGTAGCTTGTAATGGGAGGTGTGTGTTGTATGTCGTTAAGCTGTTGTGCCTGTAGTAGTTTATGGAGGTGGGTGAGGCATGGAGCTTTTAGGGGATTTAATTTGAATTTCTTGAGTGTTGATTTTCTTATGTTGCTGTATTTATGTGTGACGAGTTTGAATAGTGGGTTATGTTGGGCCCCAGCCCAGTAAGTGAGTGTTGTTTGGTTGATTCTTTGTGTGAATGAAGTGGTGCCTGAGAGTAGAAGTAATGTGTTTAGGGAGGTGCCAGCCCTCATGCCTAGGGCTAATTTGAGGGCTTTATATTGGATGGAGTTTATTTTTTGGAGGTTACAAGAGGAGAGGGAGTGGAGAATCGGGGCGGCGTAGTCCAGTTTAGGCAGTATGAGGGTTTTGTATATGTTGATGAGTGTGTGTTTGTCGGCACCCCAGTTTGTGCCGCTGGTGGCTCTCATTAAGTTGAGATCTTTTTGACAAGAATTGACCAGGTTGTGAATGTGGGGTGTCCATGTCATATGTTGGTCAAACGTTATTCCTAGGAATTTTGCTTCCTTTTTGAATTCAATTTTTTGGTTATTTAGGTGTAGTTTGGGTGTTAAATTTTGCATTCGTTGTGTTTTGAAGAGTATGCCCACGGGTTTTTTGAGAAACCCCCACTGTTGGGCCCAATTTTGAATATGATTAAGCATTTTTTGGCATTTTGTAGAGGCTTGTTTGACAGAAGTGGAGGAAGTCCAGAAAGAAATATCGTCGCCAAATTTGGCTTTAGAAATTTCAGGCCATTTATCTGGGAATATGTCGTTTATCATGAAATTAAAAAGTGTTGGTGATATTATGCTGCCCTGGGGGGTCCCATGTTCTAGGGGATGGGGGTCCGAGAGGGTGTTGTGCGATTTGAGGATTATCTGTCTATTATTGAGAAAAGAGTGAATGAAATTTAGAATTCTGCCGTTAATGGCATATTTTTGGAGTTTTTGTATGAGGCCGTTTTGCCAAACCATATCAAATGCTTTACTAAAGTCGATGAAAATGGCCATAGTGTATTGTTTTTGTGCATGGGCTACCTTGATGTCTTGTTCCAAATGTAAAATATGGTCTAAAGTTTGCCTGTTTGGAGTAAAGCCGCTCTGGTCCTCCTTAATTAGATTTTTAGTATATATGAGGTGTTTGAGCCTGTTGTTAATGATGCTTTCTAAAGTTTTACATAGATGAGAGGTGAGGGAGATAGGGCGATAAGAATCAGGCTCATTTCTAGGTTTCCCTGGTTTGAGAACTGGCACCACCTTGGCTGTTTTCCATGTGTTTGGGATAGTACCTGAGGTCCAGATATGATTAAAGAGGGTAAGTGTTAAGTTTTGCATGTTAGGTGTTAGTTTGTTCAGTATAGTGTATGTAATGGTATCTGGACCCGGGGCTGAGGCTGTCTGTTTGTTTCTGAGAGCAGATTTGAGTTCATGTATGTTTATTATTTTGTTTATAGGTAAATCTGTGTGTGGTGGTTGTGGGGTGTATGGGGGCTGCTTTTTCATGGTGTTTTGAAAAGAAGGTGGGTAGTTGGTGAAGCTACTGACGGCCGAGAGGTGGGCAGCAAATGCATTTGCTCTGTCTTTATTTGTGGCTAGGTCCGGAAGGTTTGGGTAAATAGTTTTTTTGGAGATGCCCTTTATGGCGTTAAATTTTTTCCACATAGTTCTGGAGCTTCGACTTGTTAGCTTAAGGGTAGAACAGAATTGTTTCCAATGGTCATTTTTTGCTGCCTCTATTAATTTCTTTGTTTTATTTCTTGGTAGTTTTGCCAAATGTAATTTCGAACGGTCCCTCTTTGATTGATTAAGGGCCTTTTTTCTTGCCTTTCTGGCGTTGATGATTTCTGTACTCCACCAAGGGACTGTTTTTTGTGTAGGGTTATAACGAAAAGTTGGAATGCATTTTTTTGAGATGTCAAGTATGGTGCTAGTGAGGTTTGTGTTGAAAGTGTTTATGTCTGTGTTAAATATGGCTGTAGTGTCTATTTGTTTACAAAGTGTTGAGAATTTGCTCCAGTTTGCCTTTTTAATGTTGAGTCGTAGTTCTGTGTGTGGTTTTGGTGAGGTGGTAGTGGGTGTGGTGTGGGTGGGTATGTGTGATGTAATTGTGATTTTAATGGGGCAGTGGTCACTGCCCCAGGTGTCAGTGTGGACCTCCCATATACAAGATTGTGTAAGTTTAGGTGTAGTGAGTGTGATATCTATTGCTGTGGGTGAGTGTAGGTGGGAGAGTGGGTATCTTGTGGGTTGGTTGTCGTTAAGTGAGCTTAGGTTGTGTTTGTCTAGCCAGTCGGAGAGACGAGTCCCATTTGTGTCGGTGAAAGGTCTAGTGCCCAACAGTGGATGGTGAGCGTTGAAATCTCTGAGGATAATGGTATATGGGCTTATGAATTTGGATAGTATTTCTAAATCAGTAGTAGTGATTTTGTAGGTGGGTCTTCTATATACGTTTATGATGGTAAATTCTTTATTATTTAGTTTTGTTTTAATAGCCAGGACTTCTAGATCTTGGGTGGGGATGTCAAAAATGGTATAGTTTAAATGCTCTGTTATAAAGAAGCCCAGGCCTCCGGCAGGGGGGCCTGGGATATTTACTGGCCGAGGTCTATCTTTCCAAATGAAAATATAGCCTGGTATTTTGAAGGCATTTTTAGGTGATAGTTTGGTTTCTTGCAGAGCGATTATTTGGGGGGAGATTTTATTTTGGGCGATGAGTGCCTTAAGTTCATGCCCATGCACTCGGAGTCAGTTGCAATTCCACTGTAATAAAGCCATGGTTGCAGAAATTTGTAGCAGTAGATTAGTAAAGACCATGGGATGGGGCATAATTTGCAATAGGTTGTTGTTGGCTAGGGCAGCTTAGTGGTTGATGAGATTTAAGATAGGTTTTTGATGGCGATAAGGAGGCTGGCTAGACCCTTGTGGTAGAGTTTGAGTTTGTGGGCGAGGGTATGTAGTTTCTTAGCTGTGGGAGCTTTGAGTAGAATGGCTGCAGATATGAACTCTATGAGCTTGTTGAGGTTTTGATTTAATTTTTGTGGTGTGAGCGTGAGGTTGGGTTTGTGCGGGGGAGCAGTCTGTTTTTTGGCTGTGTGGAGGTGGGGTTGGATAGCTTGGGTGGTGGGTGGTTTGGGGAGGGTGGTATTTGTAGGTGGGGGTTGGTTTGGGGGTGGTGGGGGCAGTGTTTGGGCGGGGTTTGGGGGTGGGGTGTGGTGGGTGTGGGTAGGAGTGGTTGTTTAGGTTTGGTGGGTTTTGTGCGTGGTTGGGTGGGTGCAGGGGGGTTTGTTTTGGTGGGTGGTGGGTGGGTAGGTTTGGCGGGGGTTGGATGGAGCGTGGTTTGGGGGGTTTTGAGGGTGGAGGGGGGCTGAGGATGGAGCTGGATGTGGTATTAGCAGAAGGGGTGGAGGAAGACACTGAGAGGAGAGAGTGATATGCGAGTGGAATGCGTGCTGGTTTTGGCAGGTCGGTGTGTTTTATGTGTTTGTTTAGTTTGAGATTGTGGTTTTGCTTGATGGGGCATGTATTTTGTGTTGAAGTGTGTCCGTATGTGTCGCAGTGGATGCAATATTTTTGCCATGAACATTCTTCTACTGTGTGACTGTCCGACCCGCATTTGGGACATAACATTGGTGATTTACAAGTGTTGGTTGTGTGTGTGTAAGAGAAACAGTATCTGCATTGTTGTGGGTTTTTCCTGATGGGGTGAACTTTGTATGTTAGTGCTCCAAATGTGATATGAGTGGGTAGTGTGGTGGTGTCGAAGGTTAAGAAGGTTGTTTGGGTGTTTGAGTTGTACATGGTGGGTTGCTGGTTATTGATTGTGCGGTATTGGGTGATTTTGGGTTGTGTTGGGATAGTGTTTGCAATGTCTATGTAGTTTTCTATATCTGTTTGTGATTCCCTGGCGTCAATGTGGATAACCCCCTGAATGGATGATTGCCATCGTAGCAGCTGCCAGCTTATTTGTTTGCCATCGATGAGTGAGTGTTTGGTGGTGTTTGTGAGGGATTGTTTATCTGGAAATGTAATTTTGAACCCCCGGCCACAATTGTTAATGTATTTGTATTGAATATGTTGTTGTTGGAGGCATAGAGCGAATTTGTTGATGGAGTAGCTGTGGTTGAGGGGTGTGTGCGAGTTGATGGCGAAAGCTAAGAGAATGTGTTTGATAGGTTGGGGTTGGGGGGGTGTTTCTTGGGCACATTGTTTTTTAGTAGATTGGGTGTTTTCGTTTGGTGAGACATGAGGTCTTTTGGCTGTTTTGGAGGGTTTAGTTTGAGGGATTGGAGATTGGGGGTTGGGAGGGATTGGTTGTGGTTTGGAGGTCAGGTAGGATAGTTTCTAGGTCGATTCAGAAATTTATTGGTATTGCTTCAACTGAGTGGGGGATGTAAGTGGCGGGAAGTCTTTGGTAGGGGTTGAGAAAAGGGATGAGTTGGGGTAGGGGAGGCCATGATGCGTGGGGATGGGGGCGGGGAGGGATGGGTGTAGAGTTGGTTTGTGGGCTGTGATGGGTGGTTTGGGTATGTAAACAAAATATAAGTACGATAGAAACAAATTGCAAATGAACATATATACAAGTGAAAGGTGAACAAAATGAACTGGGGAAAATTGTCTTTTGATTATTTGAATGTCTATATACAGCTAGTCTATTTACACAAGTCACAATGGGAAAATGGCGCACACTTGCAATTTGATTGTCCCAGCTTGGGTGGCCGCGACCAGCGGCCGGTGGGGTGGGGAATGCCGGTCGCCCTGCTGATAAGGGTGTCTGGAGTTCAGAGGAGGAGGGTAGATTTGGTGTAGGCTTGAATATTTTGAAAGGGGTATCGATGATGGTGTGGGGCGCACCAGGCGAGACCAGTACGTCCAGCTCCAACAACATATGATACGTGAATGAATTCTGATAGTCGGGCTATACGCGCCATTATATTCTGCTGATACCGGATCAAATCTATGATCTGGCGTGCATGCTCCGTCGGCCCGTCGGCATTATGACAGCTATAATTTATCACAAAAGCCGCCTCTATTGTCACTTAATTAGCTGTATATCACACTCTATATATAACATCTACGTATCATCATTGTTTGATCTGTCCTCATGGATTGGTTGTATATACATGCACATCTCTAGCTTCCTGTAAATCTAATTATCACTTCATTAGCTGTATATCACTCTGCTGTGTTCACTGTTTAGTCTGAGGCTTAGCAGGTAATTGCCGGAGATGTACAACTAATCAGCAAATTTAATTTCGTCACCTGTTTTGCCCACGTTTTGTTAATATCACTTTGCCTGGGCCACCTCCTTTTGATAAGCCCCAGCTTTGTGATTTTATAATCTTGTCGCCCGACTGATTTCAACCTTGTGCATAGAATGCTTGGTTTTCATTGGGATGGGCAATTCACACCTTTTTGGCGTGCCCTTGCCCCTCCAATTGGAAATCATGCATAGAATGGAGATGGGCAATTCACAGTTTCCTCCTCGCCCTTAAAAACATCCGACTTGGCCACATGACAGTGAGCTTCATCTAAATCATTCCATTGGCTATCTGGCTGGGACGTGGTAATAAAAGTGAATGCTCACAATATCATCATCACAGACCGAGTGTCTTAGTGGACGATTACCAGTCAGCATTGACGATCCCTATTGGCAAGTGAACTTTACTTTTATTACCTCTTGCTTGTTTTTAATAAGTCGTCTACGCTGCTCAATATATCAAACTGATACATAGCATAAATACAGTACAAAACTGTGACATCCAGGCCCTTTTCTGTAGCTCCCAGAAACATAGTACAGTGAATTTGTGCCAATATGCCTACCACAAAAGTATCAGTGGTTTGTCAAAAGTGCAAAACATACTACAAATGCGTTGCACATTTAAAAAATTGTTATCCTAACAGTTCTATTGCTGCTATAAACGCCATACATGCCCAAAAATCGCCACCAAAGCGAGTCTGATACCGCTACTCAGCTTGTATCCATGTCGGCTCTATTAGCATTTTGTGGCACATACACCATCAACAAAACCCAAAATCCCTGAGTACATGAGAGTACTAAAACTGTTTGGTCATACAATACAAGGAGAGGACGCACCTGTAGCCTCGCCTTCAAATAATAATCCAATGCCGAGTACCAGTACTGGTTTAATTGGGTCGACCAGAAGTGGTACTCGGTATAATTACCAACACAACTCAGTCAGGGCTAATCTAACAAACACTGGCTTATACGATAGGTTCCCTGAAAGTGAACCCACACTTTCAGGGTTTAAGCAATATTTAACCAATATTCTTAAAAAAGCAGGGCGTAATACTGGTGACGCATGTCGCCGCGTTTCTAAGTTTTTCTATAATATCCAAAAACATGCATTCCCAAATAGTAATATGGCTTGTATAAATTTTGATATATTTGAGCACGTAGATGAAATACATCATTTTAACTTGGTACTTTCGCAAAACGGGGTTTCTGCAGGTAGCATTAAAAATTACATGTCAGCAGTCAAATCCTTTCTCACCTACTGTCAAACATATGTTAAAATGTCACCCAGGGTTTTCGATAATTTGCGTAGGTTTACAAGTGCTACAAATTGTTCATATACAGGTGTAAGTAAACAATATAAACGCGAGGAAGCCCATAAATCTGTTGCAGAATTCAGAGATGAAACCAGGCAACCACCATCCATTTCCGTTGCTCAAAAGGGATACACAGATCCTGCAACCAGACAGGAGGTGAGGGACATCCTGGATCGGGCCAAGGCAGATCGACAATCCGATGACGATCAGCGCCTGGTGATGCGGTACCTGTCTTGTGGGATAATTCAACTTGGTCATGCCCAAAGACCTTCAGTGGCATCCTGTATGAAGTTGGCTGACTTTGATAAGGCACGATCTGTTGCCGGCAGGTACCAGGTTTCTTTCATGGACCACAAGACGTCCACGAGCATCCTGGTCAGAATCACCTTGTGCAAAGAGGAGTACAACATGTTCAGGGATTACCGCCGGTATGTACGTGGTAACATGCCTGAAGATGTCCAGTTGGAAAAGTCACCTTTCTTCAGAAAAGTGGACGGTACCGAAGTGGAAAACATGTCCCTCGAGTTGGCCCGCTTTCAGAGGATAAGAGGTTTCCTTAAAACCAACGAGGGAAACAAACGTAGGACATATGCAGCCACGAATGTTCGAAAAGCTTTGGAGACTGAAGTGGCAAGGCAGCATCTCAATGATGCTGCAAAACGTAAGATGGCCAGTGACTATCTTGCACATGGCCAAAAAACAGTACATAAATACTATGCTAAAAAAACACCCTTACAGGCTGCTAGTGAGTGTGCATTTGTAGAGGGTGTCATCAAGCAAGCAGCTAGTACATCAAACGTTGAGGAACCTGTCTCGGCGTCAATTCCAACACATTCCTCCACCCAGCCCCAGCCCCAAACCCCAAACCCTGAAGGTAGGGGGAGAGGCAAAAGTAAAAGCAAATTTATAGGAAAACTCATCAAGCCCAAACGGTAAGAAATTAGGTGGATAGTGGAAGGTAGGGGGAAGGGAAAGGTAAAAGTAACAGGGAAACATGTTCAAACCATAATCAACTATAGGCTAGAAGTAATAGGATATAACCTGTTATTCCATAACCTAATGTCAGTTTTGACCCATTAGGTTTATACAACAGTAGTAAAGGGGTTCGCTGTTCGATCTTGCTGTTGTGGGAATGGTGCAGGAAAATGAAAATGGCACTCTTAAAAGAGCAACCTCCACGTGGTGAGTGCTGGTTAATACGAATAGCTCTTAAATGTTTCTTTGGGGTGGTTCCGAAGAGCTATAAATCACCATTGTGCAACTTATTTCATATGTAGACGTATGTGTATTTCGTAATATTTATCATTCATTTATACGATTATTTATATATAATATTATACTATATATTTTATATATATTATATGTTTAAAAGGTCTATCTTTTTTCAGCTTTAATTTCTATATCCATGGTTTGACTTAAATATCTATAATGCATATGAAAGCCCTTTCAAATTCGTTTCTAACGACGTATAACACCTACATGTTGCTTGTTTTTTCCCGCGTCACCCCCACTATCAGCGGGGGTAATAAGTCCTATATCCGTTGTGCGATCCTTAATATCTATAATGCATACGGAAGCCCTTTCAAATTTGTTTCTAACAACGTATAACACGTACATGTGCGACATTTCGCTAAGCTGCAAACGTCTGTACATAATGCCGCATCTGGTGTGCGTTTAATTCAAGGTGGCATTGGTGATTATCCAAGTGACCTTTTCGAATATATAAAGAACTGTGGGGGAAACCACTGCTATACCAATAATGGATTCAGCGTAGTAGACTGCATGGATTGCTTCAAGTGATTTCAGTGTAACAGAATATGACTTTTAGAACCATTTCCCATGACATTGCTCCTTCATAATACATGATTCACAGTCTGGAGAAAAGTGTCATGAACCTATACAGGATAGTGATTGTGCTTCACTGGGTATTGGATCTGGATACGGATCAGATCTGGATAACACTTGAATGGAATGCAGCATTCTGAAGATGATACATGTCTACGTACGGTCCAGAAACATAACAGTGTTAATTGTGTCTGATATTAATCAAGCAGTTCTAGATATTAATCTCTATTTCTCATCTGCTGACTTTGCCAACAGAAAATACAGACATTCAACACAAAGTATAAATAGACAACTACCATGGTGGAACTGATGATGTGAAAAATAGGTAATATGCTGTTCTTAGAACCCACAAAGTTAATGAGGCTGACTCTTCTATATTTAAGTGAGTGAGTGAGTTATTATTTAACGTCACATCGGCAATATTTCAGCCATATCGTGACGAGAACATTTGATATTGAAATAAAATATATGTATATTATAATACACCTGCCGACGAAGGACAGTAAAACAACTAGAGTATCACAGATAGACATGTAAAACTAGTAATTGAATCTAAAACATTTTAACCATAGGGGACAACACAATCTAAAAATGGGCTATAGATCGCCAACAACTGAAGGTAGATCACCATACTAGGGACCATGGGGACTTACAGTACATTTGCTTCCTGCATGGGCCCTAGCTGGATTTATATCATCCCCTCAGCCGTTAGCAATTAAGACATATCTAGCCATACATTAAAATTACAAATATTCTACGATTAAAAAACGGAAAGTTGAAATTGACTTTGAATGTTTTGGGACTTACGTACCCTCTCAGGAGGACAATAATTTTAAAGTACTTTAACCCCCCTCGAGGATACAGCCACTAACAATCTATGTTACTAATTCAAACTTTCAATCATAAAATATTTAGCTATTTACAAATCTGTTAACAAATTTAATTCTTTTAAAAAAGCAATAATTAAATGAGGACTTCCATTAGTAAAAAGATCCTTCATAGTTTTGGATTTGAAATAGATATCCCTTGTGATGGAGTACTCAACACAGTCAAGCAAGACATGCTTGACCGTGATTCGTTCATCACAAGGGATACAAAACGGCGGATCCTCACCTTTTAATAGGTACTCATGAGTATATCTAGTGTGGCCAATACGACATCGTCGCATAATGACCTCTTCAAATCTGGACTGACAACCCAAGTAAGTGTAACCGATATAGGGTTTTATTGCATGTAATTTATTGATACCTACTTGGGTGTCCCACTTCTTTGCATCAGATCACGAATATAAGATCTTATAGCAGCTTTGTAATCAGAGTATGGAATAAGAAGTGGTGTCACAGATTTGTTGAGTGCTGCCTTGGCAGCAAGATCAGCCATTGTGTTCCCAGAAATGCCAACGTGGCTGGGTAACCAACAAAAGACAATGTCGCATTGGCCAGTAGCAAGATCATTATATAATTCGATTATTTCAATTAAAAGTGGATGTTTGCAAGAGAGATTTTTAATTGCCTGAAGGCAAGAAAGAGAGTCAGAAAAGATGATATATTGTTTATATTTACGGTGTTTATTAATATATTTAAGAGCTGTTAGTATTGCGTTTGCTTCTGCTGTAAAAATAGAGCTGTTATCTGGTAAACGAGAAGATATGGTTCTGGATCCAATGACAGTGGCACATGCCACCGCGCCACCATCCTTGGATCCATCTGTAAATAAGGATTTATATGTATTATATTGACTTTTTAATTGATGATATTCTTGTTTATATTGTAAGTCATTAGTTTCTGCTTTTTTAAATGCTGTTAATGTTAGGTCAACTTGTGGCCTAACCAATTGCCAAGGAGGAGAAGAAAGAAGACGGGAAGGAGCTATATTTTCCAGCTCAATGCCGGAAGCAGCAATAAATGGCTTAATTCTGAGCCCAAGAGGCGGAACAAGAGAAGGTTTTTTGTTATACAAATCCTCATAAAGGGGATTAAAGACACAGTGAAATGCAGGATTAATCTCGTTAGAATATAATTTCATAACATATTGTAAAGAGAATTTTATACGCCGTTGGTTAAGAGAAGGTTCATCTGCCTCGACGTAAAGACTGTCTACAGGAGAGGTTCTAAAAGACCCAAGACAAAGTCTTAGGCCTTGGTGATGGACAGAATCCAGTAGTTTTAGGTTGCTTTTGCAGGCTCCACCATATACGATGGAGCCATAATCAAGTTTCGAGCGGACCAATGATCGATACAGGTGGAGGAGGGTAGCTTGATCCCCTCCCCACTTTGAGTTGGAAACAACTTTCAATAAATCGAGTGCCTTCAGGCATTTGGCTTTCAGTGATTTAATATGTGGCAAAAAAGTTAAATGGGAGTCGAAAATTAGACCCAAGAATTTGGCCTCCTTAACAACTTTGATGGGAGTGCCATTTAAAGATAGTTCTGGATCTTTATGCGGCTTATATTTTCTACAAAAGTGTAGGCAATTAGTTTTGGATTTGGAAAATTTAAAACCGTTTTCAAGACACCATTTATTTATTTTATTTAAACACAACTGCAATTGCCGTTCAATGGTATGCATATTTTTACCACGACAAGAAATGTTAAAATCATCCACAAAAAGTGATCCATCAATGGAATCGTTTAAAACCTTGGATAAACTGTTAATCTTGATACTAAATAAAGTGACAGACAAAATACTGCCTTGAGGGACACCCTGATCCTGATTGTAATGATCAGACAGGGTTGAACCCACTCGGACTTGAAATTGTCTGTCTTTCAAAAAACCGTGATATAAAAAGAGGCAAACGGCCTCTCAAACCAAAGTCATGTAAATCCCTCAAAATGCCATGCTTCCAGGTCGTATCATAAGCTTTCTCTCGAGATCAAAGAATATCGATACGGCATGTTGTTTATTTACGATTGCATTTTTAACAAAGGATTCTAATCGTACCAAATGATCAATGGTACTACGATTTTTCCTGAAACCACATTGAATATTGGTTATAAGGTTATTGGTTTCAAGATACCAAGTTAATCTATTATTCACCATACGTTCCATGGTTTTACAAACACAGCTAGTTAGAGAGATCGGTCTGTAATTAGACGGATCGGTATGATCCTTGCCAGGTTTTGGTATTGGGACTACAATGGCATTACGCCATGAAGGAGGAAATTCTCCAGACGTCCATATTTTGTCAAATATATCTAAAAGTGTCATCAGACATGGTTCCGGTAAGTGTTTCAGTAGCTGGTAATGTATATTGTCATCACCTGCTGCAGTGTCATGAGCTTGCTCAAGAGCAGTATGTAGCTCATCTAATGAAAACACTTCATTATAATCTTCACCATTATTTGATTCGAAATTAAGTTTTGTCTTTTCCTGTTGTTTCTGATATCTCTGAAACTCAGGGACATAATTTGTCGATGATGAATTTTTGGCAAGGGTTTCACCAATTTTATTTGCAATGTCAGATTTATCAGTTATCAAGTTATCACCATCTTTAAGATGGTGTACAGGTGATTTTGAACCTTTGCCTTTTATTCGCTGAACCATGTTCCAAACCTTAGACATTGGTGTGCGCGAATTAATTTTGGAGACATAATTTCTCCAAGATTGTCGTTTGTTTTGTTTAAAGGTACGACGCGCCTTTGCATTGAGTATTTTAAATTTATTTAAGTTATGGACAGTTGGATGATGGCGGAAATAACGCTCTGCCTTTTTCCTCGCTTTTCTGGCTTGTCTACAATCTGTATTAAACCATGGTTTTCGTACATGTGGAGTCGTAGAGGACTTTGGTATACACTCATCAGCTATTTCATTTAAAACATCAGAAAAAGTCTGAATGGGATCAGTTATATCACTGAAACAATCAGGTCGCAGTTTCGATTTACAGTTAGTTTGAAACGAAGACCAGTTAGCCTTCGAAAAGTTCCATCTTTGTGTACGAAGGAGAATCAGATGGAGTTATTTCTGAAAGAATAGTTGGGAAGTGGTCACTTCCACAAAGGTCATTATGAACAGACCAATCAAATTCATTCAGGAGATGTGAATCTGCAAGAGATAAATCCAAAGAAGAATAAGTGCCAGTTGCAGGATGCAGATAGGTGCTTGAATCATCATTAAATATGCACAGGTCATTATTGGAAATGAAGTCTTCAATTATTTTACCTTTAGTATTAGTGTTAGTACTGCCCCAGAGTGGGTTGTGACTGTTTAGGTCACCCATGATAACACATGGCTTTGGGAGTTGGTCATAGAGTGATTGAAGATCAGTCAGCTGAAGTGTCGATGAAGGTGGGATATACAGAGAGCACAATGTAAATGCTACACCCAGAGTAAGTCGCACTGCAACAGCTTGGAGATTAGTGTTAAGAGTAACAGGGCTGTGAATTACATTCTGTCGAATAAGGATAGTAGAACCTCCAGTGGCTCTATCACCTGGAGGGGAAAAATAATTATAGGCTTCAAACTGACGTAAGTTAAAATTATCTGTCTGTTTCAGATACGTCTCTTGCAGACAGAACGCTGATGGTGTTAAATCCTGGATTAATAGCTGTATTTCATTAAAATTTGTCCGGAGTCCTCTACAGTTCCACTGCACGATATTGGGAGATATACCTATTTTTTAGGCAGATTAATTGGGGATCTACCCCGCACCGTTTTCGAGGGCGACAAGCTATGTGCCCTAGAATGGACGTTTTCGGACACGTCCATGTCCTCAAGTGATCCGTATTTGTTGAATAACTTGATTTTAACATCTGACCCCTTGGGGGCTCTGCCACTTTGTTTCTTTGAATCTGGCTTCAGTTTGCCTTTGTTTTTAACGATTGGTTGAATGTTTGGCGTTGATTGAGATCTTTGAGTTGACTGAGAAGTGGCACGGTCATAAGATGGTTCTGATTGGATTTGGGGCGTACCAGGAAGTGGTTCTGCAGTTTGTGTAGATATTGCAGGTGAGAATAGCAGAGGAGAATCAGATTTAACCCAGGTCAAGTTTGTCTGACAGCATGCAGATGATTTTGTTATTCTAGTTGTCGCTTCTGACGGTGTTCTGGTGATAGAAGCATAGCTCTCTTTATGCTTGGAGCTTTGAACTAGTTTTTTTGGCATCTGCAAAACTAATGTTTTGGGTGAATTTGATTTGATTTATCTCCATTTGACGTTTCCAAACAGGACAGCTTTTAGAGAAAGAGGAATGATCCCCTGCACAGTTTGTACATTTTTTTGACAGTACTGTCACAATCTTCTGTTGTATGTGTCTTCTCACCACAGTGAGCACATACAACAGACAATGTGCAAGTATTTACGCCATGACCGAACTTTTGACATTTGAAGCACCTAAGAGGGTTCGGAATGTACGTGTCAACATTGATGTTACAATATCCTGCCTTTAGAGATTTTGGAGCATTTGGTGTAGAAAACGAAAACAGGTAGGTATTTGTTTTGATAACAGTATCGTTTTTCCTGGTGGTGAAACGTTTGACATAGAGTACGCCTTGATCTTTCATCTCAGAGACGATGTCAAGTTCTGACATGTCAGCAAACAATCGATCCCGATCTCTGATAATTCCTTTGCTCGTGTTGAGTGTTTTGTGAGCTGAGACCGTGACTGGAATGCCGACAAAAGAATCAATACTCATAAGGTTGGTGGCTTGGTGCCTCTTAGCACACTCAACCAGCAGAGCACCGGAACGTAATCGTTTCATGTTCTTAACGTCACCAGCTATGCCTTGTATACCTTTAGCTACGGCAAAAGGATTCAACTTCAAAGGTGTCTTGTCAATAGTTTCAAGCACAAGAAAACGTGGCCAGTAATCAATTGAGTTGGGCAGTCTGAGGTCAGTTTCAACAGGATCAGTGTCAAGTTGACGCTTGGTCTTTTTGGGGGGGTTTAGGTAAGCCATGGTTAGTTAGTAAGATTTCATCATCCGAGCTCCCCACCCACCATGGAGTATCACAAGGACAATGCTAAAAACAAGTGGATTTCCAACTTGAAGCACCAAGGATACCCGGATGATATACTCCAGCAGAAGAATTAAAAGATTAATAATTCCACCAGATTGGCCCATGAGCCAACGCCTTCTGGGCATAAGACTCTAGGCAAAGTTCATAACAGTATATTTCAAAATTACAAACGTTTTAGATAAACAAGTAGGCCAAGACCGAAATTAAAACAATTCCAAATCAAATTAGTGCAATGACATATATATATATAGTCTATACACAGGGCTTGGCGTGACCAGCCGATTGGTAGAACCGGGCCAGTTCTACCACCCGTCTAGGTGAAGTAAGGGCCGAAGTGGTGTGTTGGGCAAAGGGACACTGTTCCTGGACCCAGTGCCCTCAACCACCAGAATCCCGTCCTCCACCGACACAGGGGCGCAACCCACGGCAAACGGGTTGGTGGACCAAATATCTCCCCGGGTCCACAACGGGGGGTTGAAGGGCGCTTGGCGTGACCCAGCACCCACCACGAGGAGGTGGCCCTTCATGGGTGCCTTCTATATTTAAGACCACAGATGAAACTTTAAAGGATATTCAGGCGAAAAAGGGAGATATGATATTAAAAACAAAGAAAACGACCCCAATACCTTTTAGAAGGGCTCCGAGCAAAACACACACATTAGAAATATAAAAACATGTTTTCACTAATTGTGAATAATTTAACAAATTGGATAATTTTGTAACAATCAATTGATGACACAGATCAAACCGCTTTGAAACAAATCAATAAAAGTAGGTGAACAAAGATCACTCTGGTCTGTTTTCCTATAAACATTTTTTCTTTAACCCCATACTCTCCAATATTCCAGTGATATGGTGCTGGTCTGTAAACAATCGAGTCTAGACCAGACAATCCAGTCATCAGCAGCATGACCATCTACACAACTGGGATACGATGACAAATCAGCATTTTCTAAAGTAGTGAGTGAGTGAGTTAGAATTTAAAGTCAGGCGGGTGTAATGCCTTTGATTTCTCTGGATCAAAGGTTTGTGAGGCTGCATTTTTACTGCATTTGAGATTTCTGTTTTCTGAAGTTTGGTAGAGACGATTGTCAAATCAAACAGTCACCCTGTCTCAGGATGAAGCTGTTCGAGTCTGATAAGGAGAACACGTGTCTCTGTTCTGTGATTAGGAATTTATTTGTGTCTTTCAGGGCATAACATATCCATTTATTAACCTTTCCAAAAATGTCAAATACTTTTCCGTTATAGTCCTCCTGAGAGGATACGTAAGTCCACAAACATTCAAAGTAAATTGAAACTCTCCACTATTTTTAATCGTAAAATATGTGTGTTTTTAGATATGACGTTAGATATTAACTCTCTCACTCACTCACTGATTTACAGGTCAGATGGTCACATCGGCAATATTTCATTTGTGGGACGCCATAGATCTGAGTGAGTGAGTTAATATTTAACGTCACATCGGCAATATTTCAGCCATATCGTGACGAGAACATTCGATATTGAAATGTAATATATGTATATTATAAAAAACCTGCCAACGAAGGGCAGTAAAACAACTAGAATATCACAGATATATATGTAAAACTAGTAATAGAGTCTAAAACATTTTAACCATAGGGGACAACACAATCTAAAAATGGGCTATAGATCGCTAACAACTGAAGGTAGATCACCATACTAGGGACCATGGGGACTTACAGTACATTTGCTTCCTGCATGGGCCCTAGCTGGATTTATATCATCCCCTCAGCCGTTAGCAATTAAGACATATCTAGCCATACATTAAAATTACAAATATTCTACGATTAAAAAACGGAAAGTTGAAATTTACTTTGAATGTTTTTGGACTTATGTACCCTCTCAGGAGGACAATAATTTTACAGTACTTTAACCCCCCTCGAGGATACAGCCACTAACAATCTATGTTACTAATTCAGACTTCCAATCATAAAATATTTAGCTATTTACAAATCTGTTAACAAATTTAATTCTTTTAAAAAGGCAATAATTAAATGATGACTTATATTAGTAAAAAGATCCTTCATAGTTCGGGATTTGAAATAGATATCCCTTGTGATGGAGTACTCAACACAGTCAAGCAAGACATGCTTGACCGTGATTCTTTCATCACAAGGGATACAAAACGGCGGATCCTCACCTTTTAATAGGTACTCATGAGTATATCTAGTGTGGCCAATACGACATCGTCGCATAATGACCTCTTCAAATCTGGACTGACAACCCAAGTAAGTGTAACCGATATAGGGTTTTATTGCATGTAATTTATTGATACCTACTTGGGTGTCCCACTTCTTTTGCATCAGATCACGGATATAAGATCTTATAGCAGCTTTGTAATCAGAGTATGGGATCAGAAGTGGTGTCACAGATTTGTTGAGTGCTGCCTTAGCAGCAATATCAGCCATTGTGTTCCCAGAAATGCCAACGTGGCTGGGTAACCAACAAAAGACGATGTCGCATTGGCCAGTAGCAAGTTCATTGTACAATTCAATAATTTGTAATAAAAGTGGATGTTTGCAAGAAAGATTTTTAATAGCCTGAAGACACGAAAGAGAATCTGAAAAGATGATATATTGTTTATATTTACGGTGTTTATTAATATATTTAAGAGCTGTTAGTATTGCGTTTGCTTCTGCTGTGAAAATTGAACTGTCATTGGGTAGTCTGGAAGATATTGTTTTGGACCCAATGACAGTGGCACAAGCCACCGCGCCACCATCCTTGGATCCATCTGTATATAAGGATTTATAGGTATTATATTTATTTCGTAATTGACTAAATTCTTGTTTATACTGTAGATCATTAGTTTCTGATTTTTTAAATGTGGTTAATGTTAAGTCAACTTCTGGCCTCACCAATTGCCAGGGAGGAGAGGAAAGAAGACGGGAAGGAGATATATTGTCCAGCTCAATGCCGGCAGCAGAAATGAAAGGTTTAATTCTGAGCCCAAGAGGCGGAACAAGAGAAGGTTTCTTGGTGTATAAATCCTCATAGAGGGGGATTGAAGATACAGTTATATGCAGGGTTTGATTTGTGAGAGTATAGTTTTGTAATATATTGTAAAGATAGTTTGGTACGGCGTTGTGGAAGAGATGGCTCATCTGCCTCGACATAGAGACTGTCAACAGGAGAAGTTCGAAAAGACCCAAGACAAAGTCTTAGACCTTGGTGGTGGACAGAATCAAGTAGTTTTAGGTTGCTTTTGCAGGCTCCACCATACACAATGGAGCCATAATCAAGCTTCGAACGGACCAGTGATCTATATAGATGCAAGAGGGTAGATTGATCTCCTCCCCATTTTGAATGAGACACGACTTTTAATAAATCGAGCGCCTTCAGGCATTTATTTTTTAGGGATTTGATATGAGGAAGAAACGTTAAATGGGAGTCAAAAATCAGACCCAAGAACTTGGCCTCCTTGACAACTTTGATGGGAAGGCCATTTTAAAGTTAGTTCAGGGTCCTTATGAGGCTTATATTTTCTACAAAAGTGTATGCAATTTGTTTTTGACTTTGAAAATTTAAAGCCGTTTTCAAGACACCATTTATTTATTTTATTTAAACACAACTGCAATTGCCGTTCAATAGTATGCATATTTTTACCACGACAGGAAACATTAAAATCATCCACAAATAACGATCCATCAACTGAATCGTTTAAAACTTTTGATAAACTATTTATCTTTATACTAAATAGTGTGACAGACAAAATACTGCCTTGTGGGACACCCTGATCCTGATTGTAATGGTCAGACAGGGTAGAACCCACGCGGACTTGAAATTGTCTGTCCCTTAAAAAGTTGGCTATAAATTGAGGCAAACGGCCTCGCAATCCGAAGCCATGTAAATCTTTTAAAATCCCATATTTCCACGTTGTGTCATATGCCTTTTCAAGATCAAAAAAGATAGACACAGCGTGTTGTTTATTTATGAGAGCGTTTTTAACAAACGATTCCAAACGTACTAGGTGATCGACAGTACTTCTGTTTTTACGGAAACCACATTGTATATCTGTTATGAGGTTATTTGTTTCCAAGTACCAAACAAGTCGATTATTAATCATGCGTTCCATGGTTTTGCAAACACAGCTAGTGAGAGAAATTGGTCGATAATTCGAAGGATCCGTATGATCACGTCCAGGTTTAGGGATCGGGACAATTATAGCATCACGCCATGAAGAAGGAAACTCTCCAGAAGTCCAAATATCATCAAAGATATTCAAAGGGTCTCTAAACATGAATCCGGTAAATGCTTCAGAAGTTGATAATGAATGTTATCAGCTCCTGTAGCAGTATCGTGAGCCTGGTCAAGAGCAGTATTGAGCTCATGAGTCGAAAACACCTCGTTATAATCTTCCCCATTATCTGAAGTAAAATTAATAGGCTTCTTTTCTTGCTGTTTTTGATACTGTTGGAAGTGAGGTACATAATTTGAGGAAGAAGAATGTTGTGCCAGTGTTTCGCCAAGTTTATTAGCAATATCAGATTTATTAGTTAATAACTGATCACCGTCTTTGAGATGGTGAACACTAGATCTAGAGCCCTTACCTTTGATTTTCTGGATCATATTCCATACCTTAGAAATCGGCGTACGTGAATTAATTTTCGATACATAGTTTCGCCAAGATTGACGTTTATTTTGTTTAAAAGTACGCCTTGCCTTAGCGTTGAAAATTTTAAATTTGTTCAAGTTATGGACCATAGGATGGCGACGGAAGTAATGTTCAGCCTTTTTCCGTGCCTTGCGAGCCTGTTTGCATTCAGCATTAAACCAAGGTTTTCGTATGTGAGGATTTGCAGAGGACTTTGGGATACACTCGTCAGCTATGTTGTTTAGTTCATCAGAAAATAATTTTATTGCATCAGGAACATTAATAAAAAAGGTCTGGTTTAAGTTTGTCAGTACAGAGAGTTTCATATAAAGGCCAGTTAGCCTTTTTAAAATTCCATCTTGATGATGGAGGAACGTCAGATGGGTTCACGGGTTTTAATAGTGTTGGGAAATGGTCACTTCCACAGAGGTCATCGTGGACAGACCATTCAAATTCACTCAATAGGTCGGAGTCTGTAATCGACAAATCCAGAGCAGAATATGTTCCTGTGCCAGGATGTAAATATGTCTTCGAACCGTCATTATAAATGCATAGATCATTATTTGAGATGAAATCCTCCAGTAATTTACCTTTGGTGTTTGTATTAGTACCACCCCATAGTGGGTTATGGCCATTTAAATCACCCACGATTAAACAGGGTTTAGGTAGTTGATCATAAAGAGCTTGTAGGTCAGTTATCTGAACAGCAGATGAAGGAGGAATATACAATGAACAGAGAGTAAATGCAACTTGTAATGTAAGTCGCACTGCCACGGCTTGGAGATTGGTTTTAATTGTGACTGGGCTATGGATAACATTATTCCTGACCAGGATAGATGATCCACCAGTAGCCCTATCGCCCGGAGGAGAAAAATAGTGGTATGCATTAAAATGACGTAGGTCAAAATTATCTGTCTGCTTTAGATAAGTTTCCTGAATGCAGAATACCGACGGATTAAAATCCTGGACTAATAGATGTAAATCGTTTAAATTAGTCCTGAGTCCTCTACAATTCCATTGAATTATGGGAGAAGACATTACTTTTTCCGCGGAGGATAGACTGGTGATCTACCCCTCACCTTCCTTGAGGGTGACAAGCTATGTGGCCTACCTTGAGTATGGTCGGACACATCCATGTCCTCAAGGGATCCAAACTTGTTATAAAGCTGGACCTGATTGTTTGATCCCTTTCGGGTTCTGTTATTTGGATTCATTTTGGACATGTCATTGTTAGGTTTGGATTTACCTTTCACAGTTGTGTCTGATTTAGAAGTTTGCTTCTGAGATGGAGATGTATCCTTCTCAGAAGATACCTTGGATTGAAAGACACCTTTAGAGGAAGTCTCAGTTTGACAAGCGGAGGTGACCTGTGAGGGCTTCTCCTGGATCTCAGCAGAGAGCAAGGTAGGAGCAGATGTCATAGTAATCTGTCTGGCAGCCTACTGAAGAACATGAAGCATGCTTTGGTTTAGAAGCCTGAACTGAAGCAGATACTGTGGCAGCATAAGTCGGGCCAGAATGTTCTTGTGCAAGAACAGTCTTCTTTGCTTCTAAGAATGAAATATTTTGTTCATGTTTCACTTTCGATATTTTGGATTGTAATTTCCAGGTAGGGCATTCCTTAGATGAGGAAGGGTGAGAACCAGAACAGTTAACGCAAACAGGAGGTTTATCACAGAGATTGCTGTCTGCACATGTTCCAGCACATCGTTGGCATGCAGCTGGATTATGGCAAGACCTGGAACCGTGTCCATACTTCTGACAGGTATAGCACCTTAAGGGGTTAGGGATATATGTATCTACCCTCAAGTTACAATACCCTGCTTTCAACGTCTTGGGATGTACTGGCAGACAAAACGAGAACAAATATGTGTTGGTATTGACGGTCTCGTTATTCCTTTTTGCTGTGAATCGTTTGACATGAGTGACGCCTTGTGAATGTAATTCTGTGACAATGTCACTTTCACTCATGTCGGAAAGGCAACGTCAATATCACGGACGATGCCCTTACTGTTGTTCAAGGTCCTGTGAGGGGACACCTCCACAGGAACATTTGCTAAAGATTTTGTTGATAGCAGAATTTGTGATTGAATGATTTTCCGACATTCAATTAACAGTGAGCCAGATCGTAGTTTTTTAATCTCCTTTACTTCTCCTGCCAATCCTTCAATACCTTTCGCTACAGCAAAAGGATTTAATTTTAGAGCGCCACCATCCGGTGCTGACATCACAAGGAAACGAAACCAAGTGTCTGTGTTTGAGAGAACTGCAGGAGCCTCATCCTCCGAAGAAACCGAACCATCTGATTCGTAAGAACGTTTTTTAAGTGGGGGTGCCATGGTTGATTTATATATGTTTCGCCCTCCTAGCTCCCCACCCACCACGGAGTGTCAACAAGGACGATGTCTTATGCCTGTGGGTCTCCAACAGACGACACCAGGGATACCAGGAGGGTATACTCAAGCAAGTATATATCTTAAAAAAGATATGTCTTACCAGATTGGCCCTTGAGCCACCGCCTTCTGAGCAATGCTGACTCTAGGCAATGATAGAATTGATTACTTCCAGTGAAAAAAGTCACAAAGTTCAATGTAATAGAGCCAAGACCCAAAACTAATAATTTCAAAAAAGTCAAATTTGTGCAAATGCAATATACTGCACAGGGCTCGGCGTGACCAGCCGATTGATTGAACCGGGCCCATTCAACCACCCGTCTAGGTGAAGTAAGGGGCGAAGTGGTGTGTTGGGCAAAGGAACACTGTTCCTGGAACCAGTGCCCTCAACCACCAGCCTCCCGTCCTCCACCGACACAGGGGCGCAACCCACGGCAAACGGGTTGGTGGACCTAATATCCCCCCCGGGTCCACAACGGGGGGTTGAAGGGCGCTTAGCGTTACCCAGCACCCACCACGAGGAGGTGGCCCTTCATGGGTGCCTTTGGTTTCTGAAGGCTGATAAACAGTATTAAAGCTCTGCATGAAATGGCCTGTCCGTCTGTAATATTTGTATTCTACTCGGCGCGATATGTTGTATATAATCCATATTTATACGTACAGATAGATGTGACTGGAATGTGCCTGTATCATTGATTCACTAGATAGAGGCTTGTGTAAAAGATCAGTTCAGTTTAAATTCAAATGGTGAGTGAGTGATTGAGTTAATATTTATCGTCATATCGGCAATATTTCAGCCATATTGTGACGAAAACAATTTATAATTATATTAAAGATCAATAAAGTTTGAAATTAAAAACCTGTTGACGAAGAACAGTAAAGCTACTAGTGTATCACAGATATCCATTAAAAACTAGTAACTAATTCTAAATTAGTTCAACTATAATTGACAATACAATATAAAAACAGGCTATAGATTGGTTATCTACCTTCAGTCGTTGTCAAACTAGGGACCATGGGGACTTACAGTACATTTGCTTCCTGCATGGGCCCTAGCAGGATTTACATCATCCCTTCAGCCGGTAGCAATTTAGACAAATCTAGCCATACATTTAAAAAGACACATATTCTATGATTATAAATAGTGGAAAGTTTGAATTTACTTTGAATGTTTGTGGATTTACGTACCTCAAATGGAGAGAGTTATTGATTAAATGTTAGAACTTTCCTTAGCAATGTTACTTCGCTGTGGGTCTGATGTAATCAAGGCCAAGTGTACGACGCTAACAAACCTTTCCAAGGGAGATCGTCTGATTTGTGCTTTTAATCAAATTGTATCCTCCTTCAAGATTTGTGTAGGTGCTCTACTACAATTTTTGAACATGTTTGTTCATCAGTTTGGGAACATCAAGAGATTCTATCCACTAGGTGTTCCAACCACTGGGTTGTGTACAGGTCGGCCAACTGTAGCGGGAACAGAGCTGACATTAAATACCATTCACTCATCTAGTTCTCATATCGCCTCAAAAGTATGAAGTATAAAATATGCTCTAGATTGCCTTATTTCCTATATACATTTTATTAGTTTAGTAATCATTCTGACAACATAAACATCGATTGTATTAAACACAACATGAAACAAAATCAGTCCTTGAAGCCAAATAGTTCATACTTGTATAGTGACTACTTGTCAAATCTGAACTTTTCAGTTCTAATCCGGATCCCAGCACTGAGAGCAGGAATTTCACAAGACACCTGAGCTTGTTCTCGACCTCTTCCTCTAATGTTAAAGATTGGAAATTATTAATGGCCATTACACAACCATTGCGATACATTTGTAATAAGGTGTTGTGAATGTGTTGTGAATGTGTAGGAATGGGTCCAACAAATGTTTCGTTTTACTTCGACCCAAGATGTAACTGAAACATGTTATGGTCGTGAATTCGCCATTTCGTAGAGTATGTAATGCAGTTTGATATAATATATATGTAGCAAAGTTCAACACACGCGTTCTGGAAAATCCTCTCAGCATCACTTTAAAAATCAATGGAACCTGGCATCCGTTCATTGTTGCAAAATCTAATGAGAAAAAGTTAACTTCCTGTTCTCCTTTTCTATTGTAAAATTTGACTACAATCGCCAATGGATGAAGGGATGATGTAAATCCAGCTAGGGTCCATGCAGGCAGCAAAGGTACTGTAGGTCCTCATGGTCCCTATTATGATGATCTGCCTTCAGTTGTTGGCGATCTTTGCAACTTTTTTATATGGTATTGTCTTTCATAGTCAAGATATTTTAGATTTTCATACTAGTTTTACAATTATATTTGTGATATTCTAGTTATTTTTACTGTCCTTCGCCGACAGGTTTTTCTAATGATTTATTATGACATTATAACTTGTTCATAGTCACGATATGGCTGCAGTATTGCCGATGGGACTTAAAATCTTAACTCACTCACTCATTCTATTGTAAAAAGCAATTCAAGGTACTGCTCGAACTGTAAAAGGTGAAACCAAAGATCAGGTTCAATTCTAATGTGTGTAAAGAGAAAGAGAGAAATCGTTTGCAAATATTCCTGCAAAATGCTGTCCACACAAGTCTCTGAACTTGAACGAAGGAATCATCCAAGACAGAGATAAGAGTCTGGCTGATCTCTCCATCGATGACATTGTAAGTTAATTACAAATGCAAGGAGTAGTTGAGGCTCATTGTTTCACCTTAAGTAAGATGGTATTTTTACACCTTCAAACACATATTTGTTAACGTCTGATGTTCCAAAGATGGTCCAATCTACTATTATTCAAGTCGGATGCACCTCTATGAACATTGACCTGTATATTTCTTATCCTCTAAGGTGCTTCACTTCGGCCATGGAAAACTTATTAAAAATCATGCGGATTGTTGTCACTGTGGTGGAAAAGATCACAACATTCTTCAGAAAGTAGCGATCTGGATACTCTCATTGACCAGCTTCCCAACTCATTTGGTTATTATAGGAGACTTAAATGGTCAGAATCTGATCAAAATGATAAATAAAGCTATCCCTCTCTTTGCATATACTTTTATTTCCATATGGCAATTTTCCAGCGCTTTTTGCAGCTTTGTAAGTACATTGTGCAACAGGGCTGGCAAAAATAGGAAAGCTTAATAATGACTACCGAAATTGTGCTATCGATAAAATTGTACACTAACTTTACATTAACTTTCATGGTCTGCTTCTAACTTAGGCTCAGGACTTTGTTTTGTTAATAATCCATCCATATCTTGACATCACAACAGCTACTCAATTTTAAAGTTAGTTTATTTGCCTTCCACAGTTCTTTGCAATTTGTCAGACATTATATTGTCAGTTCTATATTTGTAGATTTCCATTATGTTTTGCACCCGTTTCATGTGTACGCCACTATCTGTCGTTATTATTAATACTATTGTATCATGTTAGGGAGCGACATTAATGTAAACATGTTTTATGCTTGTTTGCCAATCCCGTCATGATCACATGAATAAATACTTTTAAACCACTAAAAAAGTCACCACTCAACAGTGATGTGAAACATATTGATTTCTTTTTGACATTTTGGGCATTTTTGCTCAAAGTTAAATCGCCGATATTTATCGATAATCAATCAATATCTAGTTAATGATTATCGATCTCTAGAATCTATATCGGTAGCCATCCCTAGTGTGCAGGAGAAATTGAAAGCTGACCATTTCATAAGTGGACCTGACCAAATCAAATTGTAGACTGATACATTAAGAATTGTCACTGAAACCATCTCTGGGACGTCAACAACTCCATTATATACACCATGGTACATTACTGACTGCAAGAATGCTAGAAACAAAACGGGAAAAAGTCTGGAAGATTTTTAATAGCCATCCATCTCAAGAAAACTTTCAACACTGACATACAATGACACGTTACCCTCCTAAAAGAACACACTTCTTTCTTATTTAGAAAAAGCATATTACACAACATGGAAATAAGCCATTTGAAAGATCTTCATCTGATGGGTCTTGGTGGCTGTGAGCCTAATTCTATCCAACGACTTTCGAAGATCGAAAATATAAAGTATGGGTGGGCTCCACATTATCTTAAATATCTGATCAGAAAATGGTGATTCCACAGAGCAGTATTTTGTCAGTGACACTACCGAGCATAAACAAATGTCATGAATTGATGCATACACTGATGGATCAAGAGGACTATGACAAGCGGACGGAAGCTTGATGTTTATGGCAGAAGCTCAGGCTATATTATGTTCTTTAAAATACATTCAAACATCTCCCAAAAGCAGCTTTTTCATATTTTACTGATAGTTAGTTTGTCATGCTCACGGGCAATCTAAAATGGAAACCTGCATCAAACATTTTGAGCTGAAACTGTAAACGAACATCTCAGTTTAGTCTTAGCCAAATAAATATCGGGTTTTGTTGGCTACTACTTCATGTTGGCATCAGTAGCAACTGAAAGGCCAGTGCCTCGGCAACAGATGCTCTAAATATACTGCGAGAAACAAATACAGGATCACAGGAAACTACAAGCGTTCTTTTATTATTTTCCAGTTTTCACCACCACAGCGCTATTCAAAGGAACGCTTGAATTTTCCTGTGATCTTATATTTGCTTCTCACAGTATAGATCCACTTCAAGCACAAATTTCCCGTAGTCTGATCGCCGACCTTCCATTATGACCTTATGTGAACGACCTTTGGCATAAAAGCTGGAACACCAAAATTTCGAATAAGCTCAGCGCCATTGATTGGAGATCACAGCTAATCTGATCTTTGAAGTTGTGCTGAAGCAGTGCCTTTTTGGACACAGTTAATACACACATTCATTTGTTTTAAATGGTGAAGATGAACCTTTTGCATCCCTAGTAATAGTCAAATATAAATCAAGGACATTTTGCTTCAATGTGTTGATTTTGCACTTATGGCACAGCGTTGTTATGATATATTATACCTGATATAGGTTTATACCTGAATCTTTTACAACAGACAGTTTCAAACCACTTAATTGTAGTAATGTACAATTTTATCTCAATATTCTGGTTTTACTCTTCAATGTGATATTTGCCTGAGATCTGAGTGGCTTTCAACATCACTCTTGGTATTATGCCAAATATATCGCAATGCAAAAGATATTTCTCGCATTGAATAGCTGCAAAATTGCTGATGTGGCGTTAAGCATGTTTAACTCACTCATTATTCTTAGTGTTTGGATTCAGAACTATGTTTCAAAATTACACGTGAATACGTGTATAAAACCCTTTCCGGTGAACGACGGCACCAATCACAAACGCATGCAACAGACAGTAAAGTTATAACACAAAAGTTATACACGAATGCAAGCAGTCGAATTACTGATGGATGCAGATATCTTATGATTTTGTTATCCTTCGTATCGTTCTATTACCCACAGAAGTTCCACCGAAACTACTTGTATGCCAGCCTTGAAGGGTCCCACCAGCCGACATTGATGTGTATCTGGTGTGTAACTGATGGCCGCACATCGAGGTTCTTCTCGGAAGGCAGCTGCACATCTCAGTTTTGACATTGTGGTGACCACAACAGAGGATGTTGGGCCCTTGTACAGGGATTGTGGTGTTCTTCTCAGAAATGCAGCGTTTTGGTAATCTGAAACAATACAGAGCATTGGACAATTATTGTCCCCAATTGGAAGTATAGGATAGAACGTCTTTGCGTTTGGCGTAAATGGAAAATATTTCGTGCATGCTTTTCGTTTGTTTCTTGTTTATAATTATTTTTGCGTTTGTTGTGATCTTTTTTGTGGGGTGGGGGTGGTGGTTGTAATGTATGTACAACTGACAATCATGGATGCTAGACCGGAAGTTCTTTATTGGCTCTTAAGCGACACAACAAGCTGCACATGCCGCTTACATCTACGCTCATATTAGAGGTGTCATATTTTATGAGCGCTTCAATACAATTACAATACATGACAGTGGTGCTGATAGGGGAGGTTTGGCTTATAGCGTTGTAAATGATGTGTGACTACATGTGTGGCATGTTTCTAGGTAGTAGATGCATACTATCTCATCAGTAGTTTATGTTTAAATAACTCATCAACAAAGTTCATTCACACAAATTGAGTGCAAATGTTTGGGAATCATCTATACCTCATTCCTGCAACTGCTACATACCAAAGATGAATTGTGCTCCTGGAGAATGGCGAAACCTAACGCGTATCTGAATCAGATGTAGTTCCGTAAATTCGGTTCTGTATTCAATCAGCATATCCTGACCAACTGTGCACCCAGAGCCACTGGATAAATATCCATCCGCCCAGCTGGCCCAGTAGGGTTGGAAGTAATTGCAATCCGTTCGTTTGGCTTTTTTTTTTCCTTCACAAAGTATTTTCTCTTTGTATCTAATGAATCCGCGCTGACCATTATATCCTCTCAGTACGTATTCATAGGTCACGACTGTTCCATTGGGCGTTGAAAACTTAACATACGTGTGTATATCAAAACATCTCTTTACTTTAAAAAGGACTGATGATGCTCTTGTGTGGAATGGAGAACCGTTCTCTTTGGTGACACGAAGTGATGAAACTGAAATAGTAAATATCCCCCAAATGTTTTAATGCAGACTAATGACAATGAAACATTAACCGAAAAAGTACTATGAATCCCATGCACTTTAAAAAAAAACAGCCGTTTATGCCCTGGTTTGGAAATGTTTACTTGTATCAAATCACCCAACAATCGTATGACGTTAACGAGGGACACTCAGTTTCTGTTTTCACTTCGTGATACCTGTCAACTTGAGTGAGTGAGTGAGTGAGTGATTTTAGTTTTACGCCGCACTCAGCAATATTCCAGCTATATGGCGGCGGTCTGTAAATAATCGAGTCTGGACCAGACAATCCAGTGATCAACAGCATGAACATCGATCTGCGGAATTGGGAACCGATGACATGTGTCAACCAAGTCAGCGAGCCTGACCACCCGATCCCGTTAGTCGCCTGTTACGACAAGCATGGGTTACTAAAGATCAATATTCTAACCAGCAATATTCAAGGCAAACTGCGGCGTTCTGTAAATAATAGAGGTTCGACCAATCAATCCAGTGGTCAAAAACATGAGTATTGATGTACGCTATTGGGATACGGTGGCACTATCCCATGACATGTTCCAGTGACAAGTTAGTGAACCTGAACACCCGATCCCGTTAATCACCTATTACGACAAGCATGAGTTGTTGAAGACCAATTTTATTCAGGATCTTCACGGAGGTTGTCTGAGAGAGCAACGCTGAACCATTTTTAGACTCATAATGTCAATAATGAAATAATTATTTCAATCAAAGAAAGTATGAGAACCTATATGTTCAGAGATGCACAACACATATGGACGCTTACACGGGTCCCAGATCCCACGCAAATAGGACAAGCCAACAAATGCGAGCAAGGTTCACAAGTACCCACGACCGTGACTCCCAGCTAGAGCTGAACAATAATTTTAAGCACATTGTGACACCGTTTTCAAAACGTGTTACGAAAACACATCAATGTTGTCCCTATCCATGTTATCAGTGGTTCATAAATAGTTTCACAGCCCGTCTTTAATCACGGTCATTAAAACAAGATATAAAAGTTGTTTTATGAAGGGTTTAGCTTTCACATGGGTGGTTATTTTGCTGACATGAATTTAATCTTTAATGTGTGGATCCCGGACAATTTCGGCATTATGAATTAGGCATTAATATTTTTCCGTCTTTGCGAGTCACGGACTGGTTGCTGGCTAACAACCAGGAACAGTTCCAGCAAGCACCCAGCCGGGGAGCCCCATGACGTTAGGCTGATCTGAGCGTTAAGAGTTAGGTCAGTAGAGCTGAAATTGAATGCAGGTACTCCCAAGATATCAAGATAGAATAAATGGTCTGTGACACTTTTTCAATATATGAAAAATCCATAAAACAGTTATCAAGTTATCTGTTGAGCACATTCACCACCAGAATAATTTCAGTTTTCATTTCGTGATTTTGAGTTCAAAATATGTAAAGTGGCGTAACTGTGTCAAAAATTGGAATATCGGAACCAGATCTTTCACTGCACCATTCATTTAGACAGAAAACCGTTTCCTTGATGAAAAACAGTACTTTCACGCAATTGGCATTCTCTTCCCACAGAGGTTACTCCTGTCATATCTTCCTACGTAGAAAGATATGACAGGAGTAACCTCTGTGGGAAGAGAATGCTCAATTGGATGAACACATTTTTCTTAGCTCCAATTTGTAAATCCTTTAGCAAATCAAAATATCACAATAAAACAAAAACAATCACTGCACATCTTCCGACAAGGAAGGTGGGGCCTATATGTGAAAGTAATCTAACCAATAGCTTTCAAGTTATTAATTGAACATAAATCTCTAGAAACTAACGGACTGACTGAATTCCTTGGCATAAATATATATTCTATGTCGGAGGTATGAAAATAGGGTGTTAGAAAATATCACCTTTTAAAGTGCGTAAATGCAATTTAAGCAATACTCGTTTCATATCTGCTTGATAAAAGTCCATTTTCTTACCACAATTGATCCCAGTGAAACAAAATAGTACCATGGCCACCTGTGAACAAAAATAACCTGGATGTTAATCAGCTAGCATTTTACCTGTTGATAACCAAACAGAAACGTGAATGGTAATCTAGAAATAGATACGTTCACGTAGTATAAGTAATGGGTGTTTTGGACCACTTCCGCTTATGGCGTTATTTATTGCTAATTAAGCTCCCAGCAGCCCCTTACATATGGCGGTTGATGAGTGAGGACATCAAACGATGTCCCGGGATGAAAGAGAATTTTTTAAATTACAAATCCACATTGTTTACATATAATGCCATTTAGAAAGTGGTCAAATGTATCATATGTTATATTTGGGATTACACTTTCTCAGTAAAGTACAAATTCTAGTACTTTCTGATTTAAGTCCCATCCGGGATTCGATCTCACACCCTCAAAGTCAGACACCTAATTGCCAGCACGCAAAGTAGATTAGGTGGCTGACTTTGTGTGCTGGCGATTGTGTGCTGACTCTGAGGGTGATGGTTCGAATCCCGGATGGGACTCAACTCAAAAAGTACTAAAATCCACATTGATATCGAGGAAACAATTCAGCATTATTGTCCTATGATTTCTTGGTAAGGAATGCTTGATAGAGCAGTAGTATGATGGTGGTTCTGCATCACTTCCTCCTAGGGGGTTATTTCTATGCAATGTTCTTCCCAGCATCCATTGAAAATAATGATCCCCGAGCAGAGACATCGTTCGATGTCCCGACTAGCTGTCCAGCTTAGGTCTGTTCAATTCGCATAGAGAGCGACAGCTGGTCCCAGCAGTGTGATGGTAGAGCGCTGAACTGACAATACTATGGCCCTGCGTTCGAGTCGAGCTAGCGTCAGAAACTTTTTGCAAGTGAGGACCCACACAGCGAGCGTTCTTTCACTGGTGACCAAGCTCGTCCGCCATCTTGCTTAGCTTAGCAACGGCACTCCTACCCAGAACCCAGTTGCTAAGCCAAGTAAGATGGCGGACGAGCTTGCTAACGGTGCTCTTACCACGAACCCTGTTGCTAGGCCAAGCAAGATGGCGGACAAGCTTGGTAACGGCGCTCCTACCCAGAACCCTGCTGTTAAGCCAAGCAAGATGGTGGCGAGCTTGGTAACGGTGCTCTTACCACGAATTCTGTTGCTAGGCCAAGCAAGATGGCCGACGAACTTGGTAACGGCGCTCCTACCCAGAACCCCATTGCTAAGTGGCTACCCCACCTAGCAACGCCTGATAAGGCACCACAGCATTTAGACCGGGAGTTAGATGTTGACTATTTTTGTAAGATATTGGTGTGGTGTCTGTGTGACCATCGTTGGATACGTCCTTGTTTTAAACGTAGACGTAATATGAATGGGGTCTGCCATAAATTCCTCTAAGTCGGCTAAGGAGTAGGTTGAGTACAGGCGTTGCACTCTCTGGTCTCCAGGCTATAATCGACTAAAGTATCCATGAGACCTTGTAACTGTTCGGTACCCCCCCCCTCCCCGAGACCTAAACTATCATACAGGGTCGTGAATTGCCCTCGCCAAATCACTCTCGGGGTACGACGAGCAATTCCTCAGACATGAATCCCCTACCTGGTCCGTCTTACATATGTGGTTCGTCCTCTTTGATATCCGCCCGATCGATGTGGTACGTTTTGACGGACCATACGGGGTCCGTGGCAGGATGTCGATCCCCTCCCTCAAGTTCACCGGGTTGGTACAAATACTTTACGCTGATATGACCCGGTAGTTTTTTCTGTAGGTTTTTATGCAGGGGTGGTGCGGCTGATTCGGTCATCATGGTGTTTTGATGAGTCGCATCACATTTTTGTTGATCGCCAACACCACTCGAGGTCAACGCATGACCCATTCCGTCAATTGTTTTTCAGGCTTGACCATCTTTGGACGTAGTGATGTCCGAACAACCGCTCGGCTAAGGTGCGGTTAAATCGTTCAACGATGGCTTTGCGGCGGATGAGCTCCTGCTATACGGCGCCTGACCTGGACCTCTGTTTTGACAACAGCCGCGACACGGTTCCCATAAACTCACGTTTATCCTATCTCGAAGTTTTCGGGGATAGCCATAATGTTCTTCGTATTAAATTTTTTGTTATCAGGCCACTCGACCCCTCCCGACTTTCTCGACGAACAGGTGCATGTCGTAATCCGTTAACAATTTCAGTAGGAGATGGGCGTGGGTTTAACTAAGCCATCCCAGTTAAGTCCATTGTCTTTAGGATAGCTGAAAGGCTATTCTTATTAACAGCTACAGGAAATAAGGTAGCTCTCACCGAATATACTGCACAAAAAAACATTGTCTTTATTTTTAAAGTTATTAAAGGCTTTTTTATTTTTGTAGTAAGGTGGCAAGTCTAGGTACGTTCCGCCTTTAAAATGCATGTAGTTCGCTATATCCAAATAGATGCTATCGATACTTCCCAACACCAACGCGGAACCCCTGTGTGTCCATCTTTCCATCGATTCCTGTATTTTTTGCATGACGCATCGATAGTCGAATTGATCGAGTTGGGTTGGGTCAGTACGTCCTGTTTGCCTCTGAAGTAGGGCTCGATGTACTTGGTACTGCCATCTGTCTGCTGTTTGTTAAGCGACATTTTGATGGTGAATTGGTATTTGATACTTTTAAAGTATCCAGCTCCTCATTGACTTTGTCAGCGATCAGCGGTTTAATGCTGTTGATGACGATGTTAGACTGGACAGTCATCCTCCAGCCTTGCAGATACTTACCCACGGCGTGCTCTGTCAGCACGAATCGCAGTTCGACGGCTCGTTGTCTTCCAGCAATGCCGCCAGTAGGGCTTTCCTCAGGGCAGAATAACCCTGCAACCCACGTTCTTTAGCTTGAACTTTGAGTTCTCGTACAGTAGGGGCCTTGACATATTTAATGTTGAGCAATGTCAACAATTCGGTATTCCTCATGCAAGAATAATCAACCAATCCACATACTCTCCCAATAGTTTTGAGTTCGCTGATGGTAGTCATGGTTGTTATATCCAGTTGCAGAATCAAATGTCTAATTGATTTGTATATCCACATGCAGAGTCAAATGTCTAATAGGCTCACAATTTATTTTTAAATTTTTTTATTCTGAGTAGTCGGTTACGTTCGTTGAGATAATCTTTCTTTTTGTTGTAAATAAGTTCGTTTCGAACTGCGTCCGCTCTGTGGGCTTTGCACAAACCATAATGGCCTTTCACTCCAATACCGCATACCGAACACGTGTAGTTCACGAAACCCTTTCTGATAGACATCATGTGTATCCCGCAGTACTCCTCGGGCCTGCATTTCTTGTCATAGGCCTCGGCTTTTCCCAGAAGCACGTATTTGCAATGATACAAAGCGGGTCTCATCTTCACTATGTGCACTTAGATATACGTTAGCCTAATTGATGAACGATCAACATGGTCGTGGTTAACCCTAATGCCACGTAGATCAACTCGCGATCTTTCTGTTCCGTGGAAGGAATGTAATACTGCGAGAGTGTGGGTTCATCACCGAGAGGTTCGAGCTGTTTGCCGGTGACGAGATAATACACGTGCATGGCTTCGTCCACGCCCTTAAACGTTCGCATGGCATGACCTTCTCGCTGGATTTGGTCATGGATAAAATCGATTCTCTTCATGCGTTATTTCGCGTAGTAGGCTTGTGCGTCTTGTAATTTCTCGATGGCTAAATCATGACGTTTCCGTTCCGCTACGATTTCAGCCACGTTCGACGTTCGTAGATAAGAAAAAAAGTAATTGCTACCCGAAAAGGCCGGGCGTTAAGTAATGCCCCACCGACCATCAAGGCAATCATAGCCATTTATATATTTTATACTTTCTTACTTTAATATGTTCTCCGGAATGATCCCTTGCTTAATTAGCATATCTTTGGTAGCCACCGGCATCCCCAAATCTAGGACGAGCATGCCTATATCGTACACGTTAAATTTGAGATTGGGAGTTTGTTGTTTTTTGTGATCATTTTGCTTAAACGCGCCGATGGCTAAACCGCTGACCATGGCGGAGTGATACGGGTCGTTGACATAACTATAACATAACGGTTGGGTTTACCTTTAATTGTTTTGTTAATGGTTGGACCTAGCAACAGAGTTCGTGGTAAGAGCACCGTTACCAAGCTCGTCCGCCATCTTGCTTGGCTTAGCAACTGGGTTCTGGGCTGCAATCATCTAGGATAAACAGTGTCAATTTTCCCTTGAACTTATCGTGAAAGGCTCTCAACCAGTCCTGTAAACGTACTCCACGTTTAGTAGGGCAAAGAATCACGATATGATCAAACACATCCCGATAATACCCTTAATAATAATAATAATAATAATAATTTCCCTGAGCGACTACTTGATTTACTCAAGTCTTTACTGAGTTGCTGGTCGACTCAACTTGAGATGTACTCGCAAGGACAGGTGCAGACTTCGGAATCTATTCCAATCAGAAAGGGAATATTTAAGGGGGATTCCTTTAGTCCTTTGCTTTTTTGTTTGTCTGTAAATCCTTTGAGCTTTCTGCTCAATTAAGAGGAGGGTTACCATCCCGGACCTCCTCAGCACAGATCCCCAACACCTCTTACTCATCTCCTTTACATGGATGACATCGAGCTCCTTGCCAAAGGAGATTCCAATTTGAAAGAGCAGGTTCTCCTTGTCGAGTCCTTTTCTAATGATATTGGCATGACATTTGGACTCAACAAATGTAATACTCTTCATTTGAAACGTGGCAAGGTAACTAATGATGGATCAGTCAAGTTACAAGGGGGAGGAGTTATTGAGCATCTTGTGGAGATCAGGCCTACACCTATCTTGGATTGCAAGTTCGAGACAAGCTCCAGAATGCCCAGATTCAAGACAAACTTCGGGCTGAGAACAAATCTCGTTTAAAGAAAATCTGGAGCTCAGAGCTAAATGCTCGAAACAAGGTCAAAGCCACCAATACTTTTGCTGTGCCAGTCCTCTCCTATTCCTTTGGAGTAGTTGATTGGACAAAACAAGACATGCAGAGTCTTGACCGCCTGACCAGAAGGATCATGTCTGATAACAGAGCCCACACTCCTCTCTTAACCATTTATACATGCCAATCAATTCTGGAGGTCGGGGTTTGATTAATGTGGAGGCTCTTCATGATAGAATTTAATTGTGTACTTTTGCACATATTTATTTATGGGATGATCCTCTAGTGATGCATGTGGAGACTCATGATGAAAGCAAGGAATTCCACAGCTATTTTAAGTGTGCCAAGGTTATTGGACAGAATCTGAGATTTCAGTTTGATTTTGTTGATGGCGATGTACTGCTCGACGGTACAGCGATGGGAGTAAACCAGGTGAAGTCCTTCACCAAGTCTGCTCAGAGTCGGTCTTTTGTGGAGAAGCTTTCTGAGAAGCCATTGCATCGTGTGTACATGCAGTGTGTGGAACAGAACAGCAATCCCACCGACTCCTTCGCCTGGATGAAGTCGGCTGGTCTTAAATGTGAAACTGAGGGCTTTCTTTTTGCTGCTCAGGACCAGTCACTTCCCACTCACAATCGCCTAAATGTGATTCTTAAAGAAAATATCAATATGAAATGTCGACTCTGCAATGAATTCACGGAGACTGTCCAACACCTTGTCAGTGGATGCCCTTCCTTGGCACAAACAGCATATCTTAAACGACATGATGGCATGGCTCGTTGCTTTTACTACCGTCTCCGACATGCCTGTGGCTTTGACTCCGAGGTCCATCCATGGTACGACCCTGAACATGTCCAGGGCGTCATGGAAAATGATGCTTTCAAACTTCTGTGGAATAGGCCCATATACAGCCTCAGAAGAATTCCAGCTAACAAACCTGATCTTGTCCTTTTTGATAAAGCCAATGAATGTATTTATATCATTGAATTTTCTGTCCCTTTTGACACCAATGTGATTGGCAAGATTAAGCATGAAATGCGGCATGATAAATATGCGGAGCCATATCTCGCCTTTGAAATGTCTCGCTTGCATCCCAAGTACACTGTCGTCAGGCTCCCCATTGTTCTCGGTGCCTTTGGTTGGGTACCTCCTGATCTCTTGGCGCAGATCAGGAGAGTGCCCGGGTTCTCCAACAGGAGTACAGCCCTTCTGACCCTCTGGGTAATGCAGAAGGCTGCAGTGTTGGGGAGCCTTCATATTCTCCGGAAAGTTCTTGGTGGGTTCGACTAGGCAGCGTTTTCTGGGAGAAGTCCCATTCACTGTCTGGGCTGCGTGTAGAGGGGGCAAGGGCCCTGAGCTGATGATGAGCCTTACCAGCCTGACTGTGCCAGGATCACCCGAACCCTCTCTGCTGCATACTATCTTAAATCTGTAAAACATAATAATAATAAGGGCCTGATGATGTACGCCTCTTCGTGGTGGGCCTAGATAGGGGAATTATATTCCCTGAACTGAACGTACATCACCCAGTTAGGGCTGACCCCCCGAAACTGGGAAATTACTGGGTTACAGACAGCCAAGAAGAATTCAATCTTTTACTTCCGCACCCCAGTCAGCCTTTTTCCGGTAAAGAAACAAACCATACTGGAGATGGGACTTGCCCCAGGGGAAGGCACAGAACCCGGCCAAGAATATCTTGGTCAAACCATCTCAAATCCACACTGCTTGAGTGTGCAAAAGCGACAGGATGGCCTGATAATCCACGCATCAATGCCAAGTCGCTTAAGCTGCATTGGGACAATGCCATGCCTATGTATGCTTACCTGACGGAGCAAAATCTCCTAGATCAATTCCGGCGGCTTAAAAATCTCATGCCCCGTGAGCCAGTTCAACCCACAACTGGTGCCCGTCAGGAACCTTTGCATGAACAGAATGCTCAAGTGGCAGCAGACCCAAAACTTTCAATGGACGTCCGTGTCAACCTCTTTCCTCTTGCTGATGGAAACTCTTCCGGCATAGAGGCAATTGGCCCCGAAATTTCAGACCCTCACGCTTCCTCTTCCTCAGTTTCAGATCTTTCCGAAAACCCTGTGTATATTTTGTTTCATTCTATTTATGATGAAATATCTGGCATACCTTTAGAAAATCGGAGGCCAATTAAACAAACAAATGAATCTTATCCCAAAAATGAAATCAATTTATTAAATGATATTATTTCTATGAAACTTTCATCGGACTGTTCATTACATGAAGTTAATTGTTGTGTCTATGCTGCCGCTCAAACCTTGGAGGAAATTCACACAGTTTCCAAAGAAAAAACATCTAATACTAAGAACAATACACCAAAGAAAAACTGGTTTCAAGTAAAACTAACGGAAACTAGAAAATATATTTCCTGGATAGAGCTGTGCCTGAAGTTAAGATCATCAGGGAGTCCAATGTCAAAACGGCAAAAGGCAATTTGGAGAAAATTAAAATTACAATACAAGACAACAAAAGAAAGGGTACTTCTCCAAATTGTCGATTCCCTTAAGGCAAAAATAAAGGTTTGGACTGAAAGAAAGAAAAAATGGCAAAAGAAAAATAACTTCATCAAACAAAATAAACGTTTTAGAAATAATGAAAAACACTTCTACAGGCAACTTAAAACAAACGGTGATGGTGGACATGATAAACGGCCTCCCATGGATGCCAATGAAAGGTTCTGGAAACAGTTGTGGTCTATACCCGGCGACTGTAACCTTGAGGCACCATGGGTCCGTGATTATGACCATGCAATGCATGAGAAAGTAAATAGGTCGTTTGTCTGTTACATCTCACCAGATTGCCTGAAAAGTGTCATCAAAAAGTCCAAATCTAATACAGCTCCAGGGCCTGATGGCATTCGAAACGGTCCTGGAAACTGTTCCCCTGTGTCCAAACACCATTACTTCACTGTTTCAATTCTCTTGTGGACACAGGTGATGTTCCTCCATGGTGTTGCAAAGGTCGCACAATACTTCTCCCCAAGAAAGGAGATTGACTGATCCTAAAAACTTCCGCCCTATCACATGTTTAAATACTCAGCATAAAGTTTTCACAGGGTGTTTAACAAGTCTCGTGTCATCTTACTGCTCTTCCAATGATATAATTTACAGAGAGCAGAAGGGAGCGAGAAAGGGGTGTTGGGGGTGCAAGGATCAACTTCTCCATGTGCTGGATTGACTGCAAAAAAGCATACGACTCTGTCCCTCATGAATGAATTCTGAAGTCTCTCCATTGTATGGACCTCTCTGAGCGACTACTTGATTTACTCAAGTCTTTAATGAGTTGCTGGTCGACTCAACTTGAGATGTACTCGCAAGGGCAGGTGCAGACTTCGGAATCTATTCCAATCAGAAAGGGAATATTTCAGGGGGACTCCTTCAGTCCTTTGCTTTTGTGTTTGTCTTTAAGTCCTTTGAGCTTTCTGACTGAGTACTGAGTACAAATCTTGCTTAAAGAAAATCTGGAGCTCAGAGCTAAATGCTCGAAACAAGGTCAAAGCCACCACTACTTTTGCTGTGTCAGTCCTCTCCTATTCCTTTGAAGTAGTTGATTGGACAAAACAAGACATCCAGAGTCTTAACCGCCTGACCAGAAGGATCATGTCTGATAACAGAGCCCATCACCCTCGTTCCTCTCTCAATCGTTTATACATGCCAATCAATTCTGGAGGTCGGGGTTTGATTAATGTGGAGGCTCTTCATGATAGAATTAAATTGTGTACTTTTGCACATTTGTTGGATGATCCTCAGATAATGCATGTCAAGACTCATGATGAAAGCAAAAAAATTCCACAGCTATTTTAAGCGTGCCAAGGTTGTTGGACAGAATCTGAAATTGAGGTCGATTTTGTTGATGGCAATGTACTGCTCGACTGTACAGCGATGGGAGTAAAGCAGGTGAAGTCCTTCACCAAGTCTGCCCAGAGTCGGTCTTTTGTGGAGAAGCTTTCTGAGAAACCATTGCATCCTGTGAACATGCAGTGTGTGGGACAGAATAGCAATCCCACCGACTCTTTCGCCTTAATGAAGTCGGCTGGTCTTAAATGTGAAACTGAGGGCTTTCTTTTTGCTGCTCAGGACCAGTCACTTCCCACTCGCAATCGCCTAAATGTGATTCTTAAAGAGAATATTAACATGAAATGTCGACTTTGCAATGCATTCACAGAGACTGTCCAACACCTTGTCAGTGGATGCCCTTCCTTGGCACAGCATATCTTAAACGACATGATGGCATGGCTCGTTGCTTTTACTACCGTCAATTCTGTGGAATAGGTCCATATACAGCCTCAGAAGAATTCCCTCCAACAAACCTGATCTTGTCCTTTTTGATAAAGCCAATGAATTTATTTATGTCATTGAATTTTCTGTCCCTTATAATACATGAATCGGGCTTTAAGTCTAATATTACAAAATATGAAATAACTAAAACATAACAATATGAATGTGAGGTTAATAAGAACGAGAATGTCAAATATCATGGTTTGATATATGTTTATGGAGGTTACACGTTCAATTTGAATTCATTTAAAAAATAGTAAAATATTTAATTCATATGAAAATGTAGTAAAATTATCCGGAAGCCACAACCCACTAGGGAATTTTTATATTTTTATAAGCATTTTGCTAAGCAGTTGTTAAGTTTTGCTAAGCAGTTGCTGAGCTTAGACATGGTATATGCCACGGGTTGGTCTGTTTTTAGCATGAGTTTGACATGTTTCATTTCGGCTAACAATGTTTTCCCGCATTCTTGCCCGTTTTTTAGGGAATCACGTCATTTTCTCGTAAACATTCCTCAATCGAATCCCTATCCTTGCAGTGAAATAAGGCGATTCATCCCGTCTGTTCCCTGAGGTCATTCAGTACTGAGTTAAATTTTTGCATCAGGACTCAAACGCTGTGTTTCATGTCATGACCCAAGAATGCTAAATATGATAACATATCTCTCTTTGTAACGATCCCTTTATTCGTGCTGCAATCATGTAGGAAAGGCAGCGTCAATTCTCCTTTAAACTTGTCATGAAAGGCACACAGCCAGTCCTGTAAATGGACTCCCGGAATGATTTTATACACCTCCGTGTTGTTCATCACCTACGTTCTCTCCATATACCTTTTATTGACACGTAAAGTAGGGCAAAGACTGACTATGTGATCGAAAACATCCCTATAATAATCTTCCAGCATATCCAGCACGAAGACTGTCTTACCTCAACCCGCCTGACCGCATATTATGGCGCAATGCGGCTCCAGGGGTAGCTCAATAGGTGACTTGCACGAATCTTCCGTCTTGTACATTGAGTTGCGCATCCATAATTACGTACAAATATAGGTTTAATTTACCAGCAACTTGAGGCTTCTCAGAAAATTTAATCATGATCCCCTCGCTCCCGTTTTTGATGTGATGCCTGCTGTTGTGAAGCTGATCGTCGTCCGTGGATTGCATGTCCAACCACAGCGCATACCTGCTCGTCAGGTATTCCCCGACCGTCACGTCAGAGAGACCGAGATCATTGGTGACCGCGTTGATTTTCGGCATGCGCTTGATCGCCGGTAGATTTTTATTTCCTCCCACTGTTGGTAGGCCCTCATGGCTTGGCTGAAAATCTGATTGGGCATACCCTCGATAGTTACTGCCACTTTAGTAATCTTGGGGTTCCAATAGGTTTTGTTGTCTCTTTGAAATGGTGTGTAGTTTTCTTCTGGAATGATCAAAATACCTTCATCGATCGAGTGGGCACGTTCAAATTGATATTCAACAACGTATCTCTTTTTCCCTGATGATCTTCTGATGATGTTGTACGTGCTCGTACAAGACGGCTAACATTCCCAAATACTGGTTGCATATTTGAGGCCATATCGAACTCTAATGAAATGTTGTCTATGGCATAGCTGCTGTTCGAGTCACTCGCATACACGCCTTTACCGTAGTCATTAAACGAAAGTTCGTAGTCCAGCCTATCGCCCAGCATGGATTGGTACAAGGGCATGTGCCCCTCGAGTAACTCGAATGCATTGGCCATAGCCTTATCTTCCGGCATCATGGCCTTGAGCTCGGCCAGTGTAAAAGTATATCCCACACACCAAGTAGTCAAATCACATCCTTTCAGACAAATGCCTTGATATTTCATGTTTTTCCTTTGGCTCGTTGTTTTCCATAGGTCCGTGTAACTGAAAACATATCACTGTTGTCGATACTCAGCAGCGTTCGAAACAATTGCCGGCTTGGAGGCCCAGCGCCGGTTGTTATTGTATTGGGCCGGCAGTTTTCAAACATTTGCAGGCCCTTGTAGCCTTCAGTAAGTTATCTGTCAATGTTTTGGGGTTTTTTCAACTGGAATCTTTCCCATATTGTTATTCGTTATTATCGTTCGGGAATCATCAATGATCCATCATGCTAGATAACTTACAGTTTCACTTTCTGGTATTTCAACACTCTGCGCGCAGGAATGTCAACACCAGTCTTTAACAAATAAAAACTTCCCTCAGCGCCATAGGCTTCGCTAATTGAAACAGTCTGAAACTGTGTACAGTGTAGTCTATTTTGTTTTTATTGGTTTGATTTTAACAAGATGGGCCTGCAGATTTCATTCAGGGCCTGTATATTTTGAGGCCTTCAGGCGGCAGCAGGCCCAGATGGTCAACTGGAAAAATTAAAGTATTGCAAACACTGATACTCAGCACCTCGTTTCCACTGCTTTTAATCATCGTTTTCTTGACGATCGCTCAGCCTATGTTCGAGACGAGTTCTCTTTTATCATCCGTGGAGTCCAAACTGACCTGAAAAGCCAGGCGCGCCATCCCGGGGTCAATGACATTGTTCACGCCCTGATGAGGAAATCGAACCAACAGCGTTTTGTTTTGATCGATCCTACTCGGATTATTCGTTATCGTCAACCATTGATGAAGATGAAACCTCAGTCATGGGTGACGTCCTCAGCGATGCACTTTTAAAAACGACTGTGAATGACTACTATGATGCCTTAAAGCAAGATAAAAATTGCGTTTCGCCTACCTATTTCAATTATTGCAAGTTTAAAATCGATAAGAGAGGGAAACTGTGACTGAAAACTGCTCCAAATGGCGCTCTCGTGAATGTCCATATGGGAAAACACACACACACACACACACACACACACACACACACACACACACCTACCCTTGTCCACACCGGCTGGACTCCATGGTGTTGACTTTACAGTCAGCGTAAACCGAGCTCAGTGACACGGCAAGTGCTTGAGATCAAGACGATTTGAGAGACGTACTGCAACGCACTCAAGAAGCTTTGGTTATGATTCTCACTGAATCATGCAATCGACGGTAAGTTAACGTGTATCCCAAATAACATGGAAAAACACATCTCGTTCTTGTTGGATGGTTTGATATTCATAGATAGCATTCAGTTTTTGCTGTCGTCTCTCGACTGTTTAGTGAACGCGAACAACCAGGATACCTTCGCCATAGTGAATCAATACACAGACGTGTCAACTCGACCTTTGTTACTAAGGAAGGGAGTGTACCCATATGAATACATTGACGCTTGGTCTAGATTCGCGGAAATGAAACAAAATTGCCTCCCATCAAATCATTTCTTAGTAACTTAACGGAATCAAATATCACCAGTGACGATGACGAGCATGCCCTTGAGGTGTGGGACAAACTAGGCTGTAAGAATTCAGGCGACTACCATGATCTGTACTTGAAAACTGACGTGTTGCTGTTCACCGATGCATTCGAGTTATTCAGAAAAACGTGCTCAGAACAATATGGCCTAGACTCAGCGTGGTATTACTCCAGCCCGGGTCTCTCTTGGGACGCATTGTTAAAAAAGACCGGTGTTGAGTTGAAACTATTGACGAATTACGATATGCACCTGTTTATCGAGAAAGGCCTGTGTGGTGGAATTTCGATGGCTGCAAAGTGATACGTTAAAGCCAACAATAAATACGTGGAAGGCTATGACTCGAGTAAACCAGGCTCTATCTCGACGCTAATAATCTATAGGGCTGGGCAATGAGTCAGTCTTTACTCACTGGGAGATTTCTTTGGGTTTCCCCCGACGCCGAACACGAAGAAAAGCTACATACTTGAAGTTGACCTGGAATACCCCAGAGAATTACACGTCCCACATCAGTTATCCACTCGCTCCAGAGTGACTAATGGTTGACAAAGACTGGATGTCCGAATATCAACGAAACTTGTTTGGAAATATAAACTGACTAACGTGGAAAAAACTCGTACCAAACATGAAGGATACAACTAAATACATCATTCACTATCTTAACCTGCACCTGTACTTATCGTTGCTTATGAAGCTAAAGAAAATACATAAGGTACTCGAGGTTGATCAAAATCCTTGGATGGAACCTTACATAAGACTAAACACGGATTTAAGAAAACGGGCCACCAGTGATTTTGAAAGAATCCATTTAAGCTCATTAACAACTCAGTATGTGCTTGAGGAAGCACATGAACATGAAGTTAGTTAGATCTCACGAGGAAGAAATACTCAGGAAACTGGCTTTTAATAGAAGTAAAATATTCCACGATTACTTAGTAGTGTTGCACATGGCCAAGAGTCACATCAAATTCAACAGACCAGTGTCGGTATGAGTATACTTGATCATTCCAAACACTTTTACTACAACGAAATCAAGAAGCAATACGGTAATAGATGCGAGGTGTTGTATACCAATTTGTTGTTGATGGAAATTCAAACCTAGGACGTGTACGACGACGTGGCGGAAAAAATACACATGTATGATACGAGTGACTACCTAACAGACCACGCCCTACACAGCATGGTGAATAAAAAGTTACTCGGAAAATATAAACGATAACCGATCAACGGAATGGATACCGCATTTACCCAAAGTTGTGTCGGCGATCAACAATGAAGTGACTCAACTCATCGACAAAAATCCCTCCAAGGCCATTAAAATGAAATCCGTGACTTCCGAATCGTATGCGCCGCGAAACTATCGGGTCGGGTCAGGGTGAGGTATTTATACCAGCCCAGAGAACTCAAGGGAGGAAGTCAACGACGCACCACCGACCCCATATGGTCAATAAAAACGTACCAAATCGATCTGGTGGATATCAAAGAAGACAAACGCCATTTGTATTACTTGAAAGATGGACCAAGCAGGGTATTCGTGCGAGAGGAATTAATCATTTTACCCCACGACACGGTATTACCTCCTTATCAAGATATGAATATGGATGTATATTATCATCATGAGATCAGAGATCGCCCTGCTCCGTACAGAACGTAATCCTTAGCTGACATCGATGAGTTTATGTCAGATCCCATCCAAAGTATAATAGCTAATGAAAGTGATTAATGAGGGGGGAAAATATAGGTGTTTCATGAGCATTTTCCTGTACCACTCATGATACACCATTATTTTCATTTCTTTTTTCCCTATAATAGAGGAAGAGCATTCGTACCTGACGACACAGTGTTACCTGATGTTTTTTTAAATATTTGTTAAGACTATTAAAATGGTTGGATGCCAAGTGATGGGGTTTCTGTCTTTATGGAAAGTTCCAATTGGTTCCACGCGAACTCTAAAACCGGTGTTCTAGTCAGCACCGTCTCTCATTGTCCAGCTAATGTTTTGTTTGTTTTGGATCACAAATGTTTCTGCATACTGAGAATTATCTTCTAACTCGAGCTCCAGTCTTTTGTTTGCCCAAACAACGATTCGATCTTTGAGCACCACTCTGCTGAATAGTTGCCCTTCCCGCTTACCCCAACCTATAATGTCCATTCATTCACTATGTCGAACCACTCAAGGGCCAAAGCAGAGTATTTTATGTTCTCTAGTGGATTCCTTTTTTATTATACCTCTATTAATATCATCTATCTAAATGAAAATTTAAGATACACCGAGAAAATTATCTTTCATATGGGGACATCGGTCAATGTCGCCACTCATCAACCGTCATTTGAAAGGGGCTGCTGGGAGCTTAATTAGCCATAAATAACGCCATAAACGGAACTGGTCCAAAACACCCGTTACTTATACTACTTACAATTATAACAGGAGTAAATTAGTAAATACCTACAAATAATAAATGAGTCAGTAATAAATCATACGGAAATGCATGTAAACAGGAATCAGAATACAATAATAAATAGGCAATACAATAGGTATTACATGTTGCAACAATAGGTCAACTGGCCCAAAAGCAAAGTCAGTGCTCGCCAGAAACTTCAAAACATGTCACAGCTCCATGTTTTGAATGAGACACGTGCTGCATATTATAATCCAAAAAACAGTTGGAAAGACAATTATTTCAGATAAAAGACACCCGCCAGAAACATAGGTAACTGAGATCTGAAATAGCTGGCTCATGCACTTATATAGGTACAGGCGGCCGTCAAGAAAGTCATGGAGCCTGCAAAAGCAACCCTAAACTACTTGATTCTGTCCACCACCATGGCTTAAGACTTGGTCTTGGGTATTTTACAACTTCTCCTGTTGACAGTCGTTGAGGCCGATGAGCCATCCCTTAACCACCGACGTATAAAGGTATCCTTGCAGTATATAACAAATTATATTCTAACGAGTCAAATCCTGCATTTAGCTGTGGTTTTAATCCTCTTTATGGGAATCTGTACAATACGAGTCTTCTCTTGTTCCGCCTCTTGGGCTAAGAATTGAGCAAGAAATTATATCTCCTTCCCGTCTTTTTTCTACTCCTTGGCAATTGGTGAGGCCATAAGTTGACCTCACGCTGACAAAGGTCAAAACATCAAAAAATAATGAATTACAATATAAACAAGAATATAATCAATTAAATAGTAAATATTATACATACAAATCCTTATTTACAGATGGATCCAAGAATGGTTTCGCAGTTGCTTGTGCTACTGTTGTTGGATCCAAAACAATATCGTCTTGATTGCCAGATAACAGCTCTATTTTCACAGCAGAAGCTAATGCCACATTAACAACCTTAACATATATTAATACACACAAACAATATATAATCTTTTCCGATTCCCTTTCTTGCCTTCGGACTATTAAAAATCTTCCACTTTAATGGAAATTATTGAATTATATAATAATCATACTACTGGCTAATACGACGACATCATCCTCTGTTAGTTACCCAGCCATTTTGGCATTTCTGGGAACTCCAGATTTGAGGAGGTCATAATGCAACGATGTCGCATTGGCCTTACTAGATATACTCATAAAAGTTTCTTAAAAGGCGAAGATCATCCGTTTTGCATCCCTTTTGATGAAAGAATCACGGTCAAGCATGTCTTGCTTGACTGTATTGATTTTGCCATTACAAGGGGTAAATATTTCAGTGTCAAAACAATTCAGGCTGTTTTTTATAATGTTATCTATCATTTAATTGTTGATTTTTTAAAAGAAATAAAATTATTAGATAAATTCTGATTATATGTTTTGTAAATAGATAAAGGTATTTTAACATAATTATTGGTAAATTAAATTCGTAGCTGAGATTGTTGGTGTAAAGTACTGTAAAATTATTGTTCTCCTGAGAGGATACGTAAGTCCCGAGAACAATCAATAAATTTAAACTTGCCATATTTTTAAAACGTAGCATTATTGTAATTTTAAATCATGGCTAGATTTGTCTACAATCGTAAATGACTGAAGGGCCCATGCAGGTAGGAGAAGTACTGTAAGTCCCGATGGTCCTTGGTATGGTGATCTACCTTCATTTGCTGGCGACCTATAGCCCGTTTTTATATTGTACTGTCTTCGTAAATGTAAATAGTTTTAGATTTACATTTAGAACTAGTTTTAGATACTAGTTTTAGACACCATCTGTGATAATCTAATTATTTTACAGTCCTTCGATGACTGATTATTTAGCAACTAATATCCATTGTGTATGCGAAATCTTTCTTGTCACTATATGGCTGAAATATTGCCGAGGTGACGTAACATTTTAATTCAATAACTCACTTCACATACATTTATTGAAGAAAGCGTTTCCGAAGCAAAGCGACTAGATCTGTGTCTTTTGTGAAAAGGCAGCTCAGCTTGATTTTTCTTCATCTACATTTATTCATAAATGTTTGATTTTAATGCGAAGAATATATGTGAGTGATCTTAATTCAACAATGTCATGGCATACCTTCAACAATTATTTAAATAAATACATTAATATTTTTGTTTGCATTATTTCCGCCCGCCTCCTCTCTAGCTGGCTGAGGTTGCGGATCAATAACACATAAATAACATATAATAGGTATTGATTCCTTAAAGCAAAATAAGGCCCCCGGCGTGGATGGAATTCCATCTGAATTCCATAAAAAATCTCCTCATCATATTCAGTTATTTTTCAATTCCATATTAGATAGTGGAGTATTTTCTGATTCTTAGAATGTTGGAATGCTACTTCCATTATTCAAAAAAGGGGATTAATCAGATCCAAATAATTACAGGGGTATATCGTTGTTGAATGTCCTTGGTAAGGCTTTTACTTGTGTCCTAGAACGTAGGCTGAGGGCATGGTTAGAAGTAAATGATGTTCTCTCTGAGGCTTGTTCATAGGCATATTTGTGGATGATGATGTTGAAATTATAAAACTTCGTCTTTTGCTACAGATTTCGTTACAGATATGCAGAGAAAGTTGAATGGTGTCCCAGTTCTTCTGCATCAGATCACGGATGTAAGTTCTAATGCTAGCTTTGTAATCAGAGTATGGAATAACACAGTCAAGAAGTCGTGTCACAGGATTTGGTGAGTGCTGCCTTCAAATCTGGAGCAGGACCAGCCAGTGTATTTACCAGAAATGCCATGCGCTTGGCTGGGCAACCAACAAAAGACGATGTCGCATTGGCCAGTAGAAAGCTCATTATACAATTCAATAATTTGTAATAAAAGTGGATGTTACAAGAAAGATTTTTTTGTTTATATTTACGGTGTTTATTAATATATTTAAGAGCTGTTAATATGGCGCTAGCTTCTGCTCTGAAAATAGAGCTATTATTTGGTAATCGAGAAGATATTGTTCTGGATCTAATGACAGTGGCACATGTCAACGCGCCACCATCCTTGGACCCATCTGTAAATAAGGATTTGTATGTATTATATTTAGTTTTTAATTGATTATAGTCTTGTTTATATTGTAATTCATTAGTTTCAGACTTCTTAAACTTTGTCAGAGTTAGGTCAACTTCAGGCCGCACCAGTTGCCAAGGAGGAGAAGAAAGAAGACGGGAAGGAGCTATATTCTCTAGCTCCTTGCCGGCAGCAGAAATGAAGGGCTTAATTCTATGCCCAAGAGGCGGAACAAGAGAAGATTTCTTGTTGTACAAATCATCATAAAGAGGATTAAAGATGCAGTGAAATGCAGGATTAGACTCGTTAGAATATAGTTTGATAATATATTGTAATGATAATTTTATACGGCGTTGGGTAAGAGATGGTTCATCTGCCTCGACATAGAGGCTGTCAACAGGAGATGTTCTGAATGACCCAAGACAAAGTCTCAGACCTTGGTGGTGGACAGAATCTAATAGTTTTAGGTTGCTTTACAGGCTCCACCATATACGATGGAGCCATAATCAAGCTTCGAGCGAACCAGTGATCTATATAGGTGTAGGAGGGTCGGTGAAACTGGTGATTTAACCAGAGAGGTTGCATAAGAATTTCATTTAAGGTAATATGAATGCCAGTCTTGTTTAAATATATCGATAGCTCTGGTACGAAAGTGTTTGATAAATGCATTAACGTCGCCGAGGGTTTGGGATAACCAAACACATCCAAAGCCGTATCTAAACAAAAGATTACGAATACGGGTTGCCCAGGTATTTTTACCAATATTATCAAGATGGACAATCATATTATTTATTACTTTACACCAGTACGGCGAGAGTCAGAAACTATGTACAAAGGAAATCTCTCACATTCACCGTACACCATATTATTAGGGGTAGACATCCCAACATTTAAAAACCTTTTACATGCAAGAAGGTGAACCTTTTCAATGGCATAAAATTCCTTGTATCCCCAAATTTCAGACCCATAAAGAAGAATAGGGTGTACTTGGGAATTAAACAATTTGAAAAATATATTCGGATCAACAACCCCCAACTTTGTTATAACAGAGAGCAATTGAAGTAGGGCCCTTTTCCCTCTAATTGCCAAATTAATAATTGATTTATTCAGATTTAGTGTATGTGTAAACAGTATCCCTAGATATATATATTCGTTAACAACAGTCATACGTTCATATTTAACTCATTAAGCCAGAGAGCCCCATCACTACTCAACACCTGGAAGCCCTCGCTGATTGCCCACTCTCTGTGCCGAGACTAATTAGTGCTAGTCACACCTGATTTCCCTGGCAGGTTTCGGGGATCACAGGAAACTGTCGTACAAACAAGTCCTGATTGTTAAATTGTGTCGTAAAGATATATGTTGAAAGAAATCAGGTGTGAATACATGTCGTGTATTGCAAGCTTTATGTAATTTTATTGCATGTTTCCCTTGTAGACCTTTTGTCGGCTTGTACATTTATATTTTATCACAATATGCATACACATGTATTCTCTGTATGTAACAGATGAGACACACGTTAACAAATTCTCTCTCTCATATCATTGTGTGAGGTTTAAATTTACAAAACATCTATGACAATGACATACTGTAAAGAAGAATTTACTTTCATACTTTATAATCTTCGACGAAAATAGCGGTTTTACCGATACATTTCTAGTGTTTACGAATTATTTTAATGAAAGTACTATAACGCTAGTCTGTGACTAGCACAAAGCACATTCATAGCATTGCACTTTATTTCATACAGATTTAATGCAGAAAACATACGTGACCATACAAACATACATATACAAAATGTATACTACATATTCTTTGCATAGACATAAAACAAAGAGTCACGTGATAGGGCGTCATCAAATCTCCCGAATAGAACGTTCGGTATCTCAACTGTTCAATGTAGTGGCTGGTCATATGTTATCTGCGACCAATCGTATCATGAGATACCTGTCACAGAGGAAAGAACAGGTGATGGGGCGTGGGCGAAATTTCTGAAGAGCACGTTTGGTCACTCAACAGCTTGGATAGAGATTGGTTATTGGTTATATCCTTGACCAGTCAATATGCTGGGTTTCGGCTTTATCAACTTAAGCTATCATGTAACAGTTTGTGTATTGTAAACATACACACTGGTAACGATGTATGAAATACACACATAAGACAAATAGGAGTAGATAGTCACTTTGGCGAGTTTATTTGTCCTCATTTTAGTGTTTTTTTCGATAAGTAAAACAAAGCAATTGAAATCCAACCACTGAGTAGAGGTAGTATTTATTTTCATATACATTTTATGCACACAACTAGTACATAAAACATAATGGTTTGCTGTACATGTAAATATAATCTTCACCTTGATACGAATGACTATCCAAACTAGAGTACACGCATTACAGAATTCACGAGGTGACACTATACTGAATTATTATAGTGTATAAACTTGCAGTTGACACCCCCCAATATTTATGAAGGTGGGCGTGCCTATATCTTTACTGAATGCAAACGAGGTTCATAAGATTACAGATGTGCATGCATGTATAAACATCACAGAGAGGGGCGTGACTCCATAAAGCAAGATGTCCAATGATATAACAGCGCATCTGTTTATTTTACACTTGTCACGGGACAAACCTTTCAACAAGGACGTAACTACATATGCATTCTACCGGAGGCTGTTATTTCAAGGTCGAAAGAGGCGTTCAATTATCTCATTACTGTAATCTGCTTGAATGATTATACGCATGTGTATCGATACCGTAACTGATATACTATCCAGCTTTTATTGACGATGGATCAATAGAGACTGAGTTGATTGATACACGTGATAATTGCACCGGATTTGATAATTACACAGATCAAATACAAACGTTTTACAGAATGCTCATGTAAATTGCATAGAAAACTGACTATTCAAATCAACATGAAACTTTCAACAGCTTGAACAAAAATGCTTGAAATACCTTTGTATGGCTTACATGTAATAACTTATGATATTACTTCTGTCCATGTGTGACAATGTTTTGAATTACCTATTGCAACTTACTGTCTTTTGTAACAAACGTAGTAAAAGATTTCATTGTTGTAATAACACTGACATGTATATATGTATTCGATGCAAAGGCGCGACTTATCTCTTTATATTCGCTTAGGTAACATTACGAACTTTAGATTATGGAAAACAACTAGTTACAATTCAGTAAACTTCAAATTAGTAAGTTAAATTATGTTTAATCTATTCGAGCTTGGATGTATAATTACTTGTGTTTATACATTATGTTTCAGTATATGAAACATGACAACGTAATGATGCCTAAAAAGTAAATTCAAACTATTCTATTGTGTTTGAATTCTTTGTATGTCCTTGAAATTTCGTATATTGTTTCCTATTTATTAGGTAGTTGAAGGAAATATATTTTTTAGTAACCTCTAAACCATTACATCTAATTCAATCAAGGTGCATACGAACAATTTTGGTCTTTTCAAGATTAACATCAAGTCGCCAGTTATCTGAATAAGATGAAAGTGTATCAATTTGTCTCAGAAGGCCAATAACAGTACTTGACATAAGGATCACATCGTCGGTAAAAAGTAAATAAAAAGTTCAACAAGATCAGGAAATAATTGGATGCCATGTCTGCCAGATTGTATAACGTCAAAATATAGTTCGTTGATAAAGAATACGAAATGTATGGGGCTTAGAACACAGCCTTGTCGTACACCAGTAGGACAATCAAAATAGTCACTGAAAGCATCATCACATTGAACACAAGACTTTACTTTTGAATACATTGACCTGATAATATCAAACATTTTCCCTTTAAGACCCCTATGTCATTGAGTGCTAGTAACCACTTCTAAATCCTAGCCTATTCACAAAGTCAACAACCGGTTCTAAAGTCATGGTTTTTTGCTGCTTGTTAAGAACCAGTTCTTAAGTCAAGCCTATTTATGTATGTTAGCATCCACTTTTTTTTAACAGTGATAAACAGTGCCAATACCGCTCAACACGTGTACGACAAGGTAACATTTTAACGGTTACACTTACAAATTCCATTCACATATGTATTCCTGTATGGACCAATTTTCTAGTGACACTGGGCGGTGGGACAGCCTTGTGGACACCAAATTGTGCAGAACTATGGATTGAGAAGTAACTAAATTTTATATTGTCGTATTACACTGGGATGCAGCAACTTGGACACTGCATTATCTAATCTTTGAAGGACCGTTGTAATATGTATTAGTTTGGGGAGCGACATTAATATAGGGGAAACACTGTTTGTCAATCCCACTGCACACTACTAGTGGTACAAGAATAAATATTGTTTAAACTATACACACACTTGCATACATCTTCAATCGTGTCGCATTGTAGATATACACTATAGCCCTAGAACAAAGGCTCACGCTTCAGTGGCTAATGCTAATTACCTGGCTCGCATCTCTCACCTAGCCATAGTGCAATGTTGTCTTAACAAGACCGTTTTAGAAAAACTCTGGCTAAGTGAGAGTGAACCTTTTCTGAGCGTGGTGAGCCATGAACAGTGTTCACCACATGCAAAACAATTTTAATCATTAATTGTTCACAATTTGCTGTCTCCCACTTAGTTGGTTTTTAAATATTTGTATTGTGTTTCTATTTGATTAAAATGACATTACATGATTATAAGTTATATATGTATCATTCATTTATCTGTAACTAAATTTATAACACTAATCATCTGCTTAAAATCATAAAAATGTTAAAGAAACATTATGTGACTATAAACTATTTCGTTATATATGTATAATTTGTTTATTTTTGTGCATCTGTAACTTTATATATAAAATGAATCGTATATATTTTTGTAAATTTTGTAAAATGGAATAAATTGGCAAAGTGTTGAATCCCCTACTAATCCCCCTTTGTTGCACCATTAACTTTAATTAATTGCTTGACAATGAAACTGTCAAAGTGGGAGGACACCACATTCTTAAAGTACGACTTTACAAATGACAATTTCTTGTTGATGCATAAAGGGGAGATTCCATATTTCTTCCCACACCGTTATCAATATAAAAGTTACTACAACCAGGTGAATAGAAGTATATATGCATAATGACAACCAGCAAATTAACAGATAATTAAGCAAGTAGCACATCGTTGGGTGTGGGGCGGCAGGAGAGTAAGATCAACAAATTGTAAACAGGCTGATTGGATGGTAATTGAACAGCTGATTGACAGATTCTAGCTGTAAGTCAACTTCAGTATGGCAAAGTCGAAATCCACTCCACTGTCAAAGTGATGGAATCAATCAACATTCAATCAGCTTGTTTATCCTGAACGATGTACATCGAAATGCTGCTGTATGCAATAAACAGGGAGCTGATATAACTTAAGTTGTATGTTCCGTTCTGTATCCCCATACTGTTTACTGCAGTATAAGTGAGATCTGATTCAGTTTGCGAATGACCAAACTTTTGAAGATTATTTAAGTTCTACTTAAGTAAACTACATCCTAATAATTTGATTTCAGATTAAAACATCTCATTCCGAATTCGTGTAATCCTATTTCAGGTACTAAGAAATACTGTATTTTTACATATTAGATATAAATCTATCAGTATCAGTTTGATGTGTCTGTTCATGAGTTAACTAACATAATGATTATATACTCTCCCCAAAAAGAAACGCAAAAAGAATAGCAATTTCTTGTAGCAATGAATTAAAACGTGATTCATTTTACAAAAGGTTTTGCTCTGTTTATGAGTCCTATGGTGTTTATGTTTTGAAACATCACAATAAAACGCACCATCCGTAAAATACCCGTATTTAACAGCATGATTTTCAATTTCGGCGTGTAGTGGAACAGTTTGCATTTAAAACTTTAAAACTAACAAGTGGTACATAAAAGCATACCGTGTTGAAAGTTATTTGAGCGTATATATTCATCACTTGTCAATCCTTTGTAAGTGGATATAATTAAGATTGTGTGACTTGATAAAGGACCACAATAATCGTAAATGTGGATTGGATGGGGAATACATGAGACAATACATGTCGTGTGATAAAAGCAGTGGGATCAAATATAGTCCCCACACTCCCATTTGAGAATTGTTTTTGTAATTGTTTTATGTGGTCTCAGTTTGTTATGTTGTCTAAGTTTCTTGTGTTGTTTTAGTTAACTGTGGGGTAGCTTAGTGGTTAAAGCGTGGCTCATCACGCCGAAGACCCGGGTTCGATTCCCCACATGGGCACAATGTGTGAAGCCAATTTCTGGTGTCCCCCACCGTGATATTGCTGGAATATTGCTAAAAGCGGCGTAAAACTAAAACTCAGTCAGTCAGTCAGTGTTTTAGTTAACTGTATCCCTTGGTTGTCCCTATCAGTACCATCTCTCTATCAAAACCCCTTGGATCCTATCAACTAACTATGCAAAACCATCTTCCAATATGTGGGGATTATTTCAGAGAACGCAATAAACCCAAAACGAAACCAACACACCATAAATATAGCTTAATTAGAGTGTGACATCAGCAAATATAAAACATCATAAGCAACTCACGTAAGTATTCATTGCCGATTGCTTCTATGATGTTCCTGAATGCAATCCTCCTGGTAGATATATTGGAACTATCATGTTTCGCCAAAATGTAATCAGTATATATACCGGAGCTACGAAAATGAGCTGTAACAATTTATGCATTATCATTTCTATTTGCTTTCATGTTCATTCACCATTTAAAAATAAACAAAATATACGCATGGAAACACGTATCGCAACACCCCATTAACAATAGTAAAGTAACTCATCCAAGCCTCAATTTAACTCAGTCTGAATACACTGACCCTCAAGGAATGATTAAATTGCAAATCGAAATGTGAAACGGACACAAAGCTGTAGCGTATTCAGAGAAACTATTAACTCATTTTGTATCGTCATGGTCGTTTGACGTTAATACGTGAAGTCACTTTAAAGGGTTAGAAACACCTGGTCCTATCCCAGCACAGCAGGTAGCCAGCATTCTGCATACCAATAACTTGCCATCTTTAAGTAATTGCAAGTTGAGGAGGCCCATATTTACTTCTCAACAACGAAGTCAATTGATTTTCTAAATTTTCGAGACGTAAGAACAGTCAAAATAATCTTAACACACACACAATAATGATATTGATATCAATGGATATAGGGGAGTTAACATCAGACGTGTTGTGATACGTTTTCCGTGTGCATTCATGAACAGAGTCTATCAATGCTTTGTATATATAGAGATGCCTTTTATAGAGAGATTACATTTAGATATCAGATAAACTGTTCTCTGATTACAAGTAATGTATTTGCAATTTATCCTTCATCTGTTTCAGTTGGTCTAGTGCGATTTTCAATGGAGAACAGATACATTATTTACAGCACGAGCGAGCAACTAAAAGCTTTGTTCCATGGGATAGAAAGTATACTAGGCACATAAAGAAACTGTGCATACAAAAAATCAAAATCTAAATTTATCAAACCTGTGTAGAGACATAAGGATTTAAACTCAGAGATTAGTGACATGTATCCAACATGCATGCACGTGCCACATTCCGTGACGTCAGTGGGTTCGTCCTTGAGACGTGCAATACGTTGTTGCACGTGCATTCCGGGAAAGAGAAACAGAGCAAATGAATGCCACACAATACTGTCACTTTGGAAAGCCCAACCCCTGCCCTTGCGATCGTTCAAAAAATTAAACGGCTATTGAAACGCATAGCATGCCAAGGCTCACGTCTGCACAACGTCATGAGGCCATTGGGATGGTCCGTGGGGGAATGTCTCAACGACAAGTGGCTGCATATTTCCACTGCCACCGGAACACCATTTCTGCACTGGTGAGACGCTACCAGAACACAAATGACGTCATCGATCGGCCACGTTCTGGACGTCCACGTGTAACAACGCCAAGACAGGACATATGGATAAGGGTGACCCATCTTCGCCACAGGTTTCAGACTGCAGTGATGACTGCCCGAACCATCCCAGGACTTGGCCGTATCCACCCAAACACAGTTCGTTCGATCAGACCACGACATTCGCCATACGGCCTATCTGACACACGTTATCGACAAGCTCGCCGAATGTGGTGCCGAAATCATGTCCGCAGACCCTTGTTTTGGTGGAGAAATGTTGTTTTTACAGATGAGTCCAGGTTTAACATTTCCCATAGTGATGGACGTCAACGTGCCTATAGACGCGTGGGAGAACGTTATGCACAGGCCTGTGTCTTGGAGAGGAATCGCTTTGGTGGTGGTTCCGTGATGATTTGGGGTGGAATAACAGCACGCCAAAGAACTCCTTTGGTGATTGTTCAGGGCAACTTAACTGGTGTGGGCTACAGGGATCAGATTCTTCGACCTGTGGCAATTCCTTTTCTGCAACGTCATGGCCCTGGGTTACCATTCCAACAGGACAATGCCCGCCCTCATACGGCAAGGGTTGCTATGGATTTCGCAACACCACAACGTTGACTTACTGCCTTGGCCTGCAAATTCACCGGATCTCTCCCCGATAGAGCATGTTTGGGACGAGATGGATCGACGTCTACGCCGTCTTCCTCATCCGCCAGATAACGTCCTTGACGAGAATCTGGCGTGACATCCCACAAGCCTTCCTTGCACGTTTGATAGGCTCTGTGCGTCGTCGATGCACTGCTGTTCTCAATGCCGATGGTGGACATACCCGTCATTGAGCTTGTGACATGGTCGTTTGACCCCCTGTCCCGCTTGTGGACTCGTGACGTCATTGTGATTGACTTTTCAATTGAAATTCTCCCAACTTGTTATTGTCTCATGATCCCTCCATTATAAAGTTTATATGTACCTTTGACATTGTTATCGTACTTATCAACTGGGACAATTTTTTGACAATGCACAGTTTCTTTATGTGGCTAGCATATTATTTATGTCAATAAAAACTACGATATTGAGTGTAGTGTTTTGTATGGACTTTTGCCTCATAAATTACGAAACATGATAGAATTTACTTATATAGGATATCACCTTCGCAAAGGACTTTTATCCACTAAGTGCATTTATGTGTAATTTATTTAAATTATAACCGACAACACACTTGATTACAAATGAGCGTTGATCGCTAGAGGAAAATATCCGTAATTATTTAAAAATCCCCCTGAATAGAAAGATGACACCTGCGTAAGCTGTGTCAGCTGCAGGTACGGTACAGACCACACATCGCCGTATCATTGGGCTGCCTAGTCCTTTTCCTTTCCTGCACCAAAGAGACTTCCAATGCCTGAAGTGAGTAAGGCTAACTGAGCGTCGCCCAATCTCGTTCCAGACATCCTCTGTTGACATCAGGTCGATAATGAAGACGGCCAGGGCATCACAGGAAAATTTTGCACACTGAGGAAGTTCATGAAGACCTGTTATGCATGGGGTTGTGTGCTGTCGTGCTCAAATACCTGAATTGAGGTCGACCCTGGAAAAGATTTCTCACGTAAAAATGGTCACCAACCCTCTATACGACAGAAGATACACATCGACGAAACACGTTCGGAGTGGTCATGTAGTGATAACTGAAGCATAAGGCTTCGTTCTGCACATCAGTCAGCTTGTGAGGGACAACACTTGGCATAATGTCCATTACGTCGTACTTAAAGACAGCTTGTGTGCCACTGTTGACGTCGCCAACCAAGGTGGGCACACTGCAGACGTTATTGGCGATGACGTTGAGTCAGAATGATCTGGGATAAGACGACGACAAACAGTGTTGGTTGCAACATATTCAATATGAATGTTATAGGTGCCAGAATATGAAGGCTCAGATTGCCAGCAGACTTAAACTGCCCTAACTGTAAGGGACAACACATTGCATCTTCCAAATCCTGTCCCATATGGCAACGGGAAAAAGAAATTATGACCGTCAAATGTCAGAACAACATTTCTTTTCAAGATGCGAAAAGGCTTGTTGCTAGCAGATCATCTCCATCTATCCAAACATGCTGCTGCTGTTTCTCGACCTTCTTCCACCAGATCGATAGAGTGCCAGACAGACCTGACGGATGGACAAACTCTACCAGTCACTGTGCCTATTATTAGAACATCTGACAGCCAGATAACTTGTTCAGATAGTCAGCTAATGTATCCTTCTCTTTGAAACAACTCAGATTCCACGTGAGATTGCTACACCAGCGAATACGACAACTGGGAAACCTAATTTGAAAACTTCAACTGAAATGTCCCAAAAAACAAAGAAAAACATAATAAAATTACAACGAAGATTGCCACTCCTGTTGAACCATCAGTGGAACTTCCAAAATTTCTTTGAGCCATTAGAGATGGATGTTACTCCATCTACACCAAAATAACACTTCTTCACGTTCACGTGAAAGAACTCCTATCGAACCACCATGAACTATTCCATCTACTTCTGCGGTGGAATTGCAGAGGACTTAGGCATAACTTAAATGAATTGCAATTATTAACTCAAGATATAAATCCATCAGCTATATGGCACACAAGAAACATATATCTAAAACACAGATAAATTTGATTTGAGGCAATACAGTTCATTTCATTCATTTTCGACCCTCCTGGTGATAAGGCAACTGGGGGCGCGTCTATTTTGGTGCGACAGGGCATCATTCATAGTGCCCTCCCCTAAATACAAATCTGCAAGCTGTGGCAGTTCGGCTCACCTTGCATATTACATTTTACACTTTTGCTCCTTATATCTTCCTCCTTCTTTGGGTCTTTCATCAGAATGAGCTTCAAAAGTTATACTTTGACCAGCTCCCAAAACCATGTATAATCATGGGGGGATCTAAATGGGCACAATCCTTTATGGGAAGTCCACATTAACTAAAAAGGAAAAGTGATCGAGGATTTTATATCTCATAGTGACCTGTGCATCTTTAATGATGACTCAGACACTTACCTACATCCTGCTTCAGGTAATTCATTCGTCACTAGACCTGTCTCTTGCAGATTCAAAATTTGTTGAATGAATTTCATGGTCAGTCCACGATGACCTCTGTGGAAGTGACTACTTTCCAACTATTTTGAAACTTTGTCCCCATCTGATGTTCCTCCGTCATCACGATGGAATTTTAAAAAGCTGATTGGCTTTTGTTTTGAAATGCTTTGCACTAGCAAATTGAAACCTGAACTTTTCATGGGCACTCTTGATCCCGTAAAATGTTTCTCTGATGAACTCAATATCATTGCTGATGAATGTATTCCTAAGTCCTCTGCTGTTGCTCACATAACGAAAACCATGGTTTGATGACAACTGTAAACAAGCAAGGAAGGCACGGAAAAAGCTGAACACTATTTCCGTCGCCATCCTATGGTCCATAATCTTCAATAAATTTAAGATCTTAAATGCCAAAGCTAGGCGTACTTTTAAAACAAAGTAAACGTCAATCTTGGCAAAGCATGTCTCAAACATCAATTCCACGTGACACCCATGTCCAAGGCATGGAATATGATGCAAAAATCAAAGGTAAAGGGCTCTAAAACTGGCATCCACCACCTTAAAAATGGAAATGAATTATTAACAGATACTCCAGATATTGCAAAATAAACCAGGTGAAACTTTGGCTTAAGCACTCTTCTTCCTCCAACTATGTACCTAAATTTCAAAAATATCAATAGCAACAAGAAAAAGAAACCTATTAATTTCAACACGGATAATGGGAAGACTATAATGAAATATTCTCTATTCATGAGGCTTCATAAAAGCTCTTGACCAAACTCGATACTGCTGCAGGAGCTGATAACATACATTATCAACTTCTGAAGCACTTACCGGAATCCTGTTTAGAAACACTTTACATATCTTTGATAGTATTTGGACGTCCGTGAATTTCCTTCTTCATGGCGTGATGCAATAATAGTTCAATTCTTAAAACCTGGACGTGATCATACTGATCCGTCAAATTATCGACCAATTTCTTCACTCACTAGCTGCGTTTGCGAAACCATGGAACGCATGATCAATAATCGATGATTAGTTTGGTACTTGGAAACAAATAACCTATTAACTGATATACAATGTGGTTTCCGTAAAACAGAAGTACAATTGATCATTTAGTGCGTTTGGAATCTTTTGTTAAAATGCCATAATTAATAAACAACATGCAGTGTCAATCTTTTCGATCTAGTGAAAAAGCATAACGATACTACGTGGAAATATGGTATTTTGAGAGAGATTTACATGATTTTGGATTACTGGGGCCGTTTGCCTCAATTTATATCAAGTTTTTAAATGATAGACAATTTCAAGTCCGAGTGGGCTCAACCCTGTCTGACCATTATAATCAGGATCAGGGTGTCCCTCTAGGAAGTATTTTATTCTGTCACTGTTTAGCATTAAGATCAACAGTTTATCCAAGGTTTTAAATGATTCAATAGATGGATCACTTTTGTGGATGATTTTAATATTTCTTGTCGCGGTAAAAAAATATGCATACTATTGAACGGCAACTGCAGTTTGTGTTTACACAAGATAGATAAATGGTGTCTCGAAAATGGCTTTAAATTTTCTAAATCAAAACTAATTGTATACATTTCTGCCGTAAATACAAAACGCATAAAGACCCGGAACTATTTCTAAATGGCACACCCATCAAAGTTTATGGAAAGAGGCCAAGTTCTTGGGTATTATTTTTGACTCACATAACGTTTCTACCACATATTAAAGCACTTTAAACTAAATGCCTGAAGGCACTTGACTTGTTGAAAGTCGTTTCCAATTCTAAGTGGGGAGGGATCAAGCTACCCTCCTACATCTATATCGATCACTGGTACGTTCCAAACTTGATTATGCTTCCATCGTTTATGGTGGAGCCTGCAAAAAGCAACCCTTAAACTACTTTGATTCTGTCCACCATCAAGGGCATTAGACTTTGTCTTGGGTCTTTTAGAACCTCTCCTATTGATAGTCTCTATGTTGAGGCTGATGAGCCATCCATACCCAACGTCGTATCAAACTATCTTTACAGTATATAACAAAAACTCTATTCTAACGAGTCTAATCCTGCATATAACTGTGTCTTTAATCCTCTCTATGAGGATTTATACAACAAAAACCTTCTCTTGTTCCGCCTCTTGGGCACAGAATTCAACCATTCCTTTCTGCTGCCGGCATTGAGCTGGAGAATATATCTCCTTCTCGTCTTCTTTCTTCTCCTCCTTGGCAATTGGTGAGGCCAGACGTTGACTTAACATTAACCACATTTAAAAATCAGAAACTAATGATTTACAGTATAAAGCAAAGAATTTAGTCAATTAAGAAATAAATATAATACATATAAATCCTTTATATACAGATGGATCCAAGGATGGTGGCGCGTTTGCTTTGTGCCACTGTCATTGGGTCCAAAACAATATCTTCCAGACTACCCAATGACAGTTCAATTTTCACAGCAGAAGCAAACGCAATACTAACAGCTCTTAACTATATTAATAAACACCGTAAATATAAACAATATATCATCTTTTTCAGATTCTCTTTCAGGTGTCTTCAGGCAATAAAAATATTTCTTGCAAACATCCACTTTTATTAGAAATTATTGAATTGTATAATGAGCTTGCTGCTGGCCAATGCGACATCGTCTTTTGTTGGTTACCCAGCCATGTTGGCATTTCTGGGAACACGATGGCTGATATTGCTGCTAAGGCTGCACTCAACAAATCTGTGACACCACTTCTGCTCCCATACTCTGATTACAAAGCTTGCATTAGATCTTACATCCGTGATCTGATGCAGAAGAAGGGACACTCAAGTAGGTATTAATAAACTACATGAAATAAAACCTTATATTGGTTACACTCACTTGGGTTGTCAGTCCAGATTTGAAGAGGTCATTATGCGACGATGTCGCATTGGCCATACAAGGTATACTCACAACTACTTGTTGAAAGGTGAAGATCCTCCGTTTTGTATCCCTTGTGATGAGAAAGTCACAGTCAAGCATCTCCTGCTTGACTGTGTCGAATTCTCCATCATAAGGGATAAATATTTCAATGTAAAAACAATGAAGGATCTTTTTACAAATGTTAATTATCATTTAATTATTGGCTTTTAAAAGAAATTGATTTAATGAATGAATTTTGATTAATATGTTCTGTACATAGATGTATTTTAATTATTGGTAGATTTGATTAGTAACTTAGATTGTGAGTGGCAGTGCCCTCAAAGGGGTTGAAGTAGCGTAAAATTATTGTCCTCCCTGAGAGGTACGTAAGTCCCAAAACATTCAAAGTAAATTTCAACTTACTACTCTTTTAATCGTAGAATATATGTTCGTTTAATTTATGGCTAGATTATCTAACATTGCTAATAGCTGAGGGGATGGTGTAAATCCAGCTAGGGTCCATGCAGGAAGCCAATGTACTGTAAGTCCCCATGGTCCCTAGTATGGTGATCTACCTTCAGTTGTTGGCAATATATAGCCGGTTTTTACCTTGTATTGTCCTATAGTTAGACTGTTTTAGATTTGATTGCTAGTTTTAAATTCGAATCTGTGATATTCTAGTTATTTTACTGTCCTTCGTTGACAGGTTTTTTATAGTTTGCCCTTGCTTATTATGCATACAATTAATTGTTCTCGTCACGATATGGCTGAAATATTGCCGATGTGACGTTAAATTTTAACTCACTCACTCACTCAATATGATGTAAACTGTGAACACTGTTTCTCCAATTTGACTTTGCGTTTGTTTATAGTTTCAATGTATTCGATATCATTTGTCATGTGCTAATCACACTTTAGGGCCAGACTGGAATTCATATTATAACATTTGTATCCTGAGTTTGTTATCGTGTCTGCCATAACATCAATAAATCCAAGGTAATCTTCTATAGTTTCTTCATTTGACCATTGCTGTATCTTCGCTTGTCTATTGCTGTCTATGAATATACATATTTGTATGTAAACTGTCAGGCAGTCTGGTATTCCGGCTGCACCTGCATTTACTGCCGTGAGAGGGATACACTTACTTCCTGGACTTGTCCGATCACAGTAAAGTTATAATCAACGCCCAACGTATTTCGTTGTTAGTATTTCAATCTGTTGTATTACCAATTAAAGACGTTTAGAATCATCTATTTGTTTCTCGGCTATTTCTCCTGTCAACATTTTAGCGTCGACAAGACTGATATGAGACAAAAGTTGTTCGTTATTAATTCAGGGCCTGTTATCTTGGTTAGCCACAGGTAAATGTCACGTTCTATTAACCTTAACTGTATCGATGCTTCTGGTGATATTACACTCTCTCAAAAAAGAAACGCAACCCCTATCTAAATATCTGACATCATTTCTAGAATAAAGATGGTGAATGTAAATTAGAATTTTCTTCAAAATACTGTTAATACGTTCCCATCTGATCAGTATAAGCTCCCAAACGGAACCATTTTCACACATGATGACCTTTGTATCCGTGTTATTTGAGAAAGTGCGAAATTGTCATGTACAAAATGCTAAAAGCCTGTTGCACGTGCAAATCGTTGAAAACACAGTTCATGTAGAGGGTTTTAAAAGCACGCGTAGTTTGTAATTTTTCTCTCATAATTTGCTCTGCAAATCAAGTTCGAAAATGCCCCGTTTGAGTACAGCAAATCGAAATATTGCCATTGGTCGCATTGAGGCCGGGGAAAGCTTTGGAACAGTTGCCGTCATCTAAACGTACACAAACAACAATCTCACGACTTTGGAATCGTTGCACACAGTTCACGTACAATTGAAGATCGTCCCAGGAGCGGTAGACCTAGGATCACCACACCGGCTCAGGATCGCTTTATTCGACTCAGCCACCTACGTAATCGGCATGCCACCCACCATCACTGCAACACAGGTGCCAGGTTTGAGGAGTATCGGCCCAAACCATCAGGAACCGTTTACATGGGGTAAATTTACGTGCAAGAAGACCAGTTGTTGGGCCCGTCTTGAAACGCCAACATCGACGCCAACGTCTCAGGTGGTGTACTAACGTAAGGAGATGGACCCTCAGAAACTGGAGAAGAGTCTGGTTTAGTGACGAGTCTCGTTTTCTTCTTCAACGACGTGACGGTAGACAACGTGTCTATAGACGAGCAAATGAACGTTTTGCACCGAACTGCGTTCGACAGGTCGACAGATTTGGAGGAGGAAGCATCATGGTATGGGGGAGCCATGTCTTACATTAACGGTCAGACTTGGTCATCATTCGTGGCAATTTGACGGCACAACGGTACATTGATGACGTCTTACAGCCACATCTTCCGCCGATAATCGACCAAACAGGGAGTTGTTTCAACATGACAATGCCCGCCCTCATACAGCTCGTGCAACAGTGGCATTCCTACAGAATTCAAACGTCAGCGTGATGCCGTGGCCCTCCAGATCGCCAGACATCAATCCTATCGAACATCTGTGGGACCAGCTGGATCGTCGTGTTCGTGCACGTACACCACAGCCGCACACATTGGTTGAACTGGCCGCAGCACTCCAGGAAGAGTGAAGAGCAATCCCCCAGGAAAACATCCGCCGTCTGATTCGTTCTGTTCCGAGGAGGTGCACTGCTGTGATTAGAGCTCGTGGCTCTACAACGAGATACTGAAGAACAAAGCCCCCTAGCGTAAATTGTGAGTTCGATACTGACCTGCATTAACTGTTACCTTATACCGTGCTGACCTAAGGTTCACCATGTCAAATTTCATGGCATTATCTTTAAAAATACAAATGTAATAACCAGTTAAAATTGATATAAACATTACCAAAAAAAACAGGGGTTGCGTTTCTTTTTTGAGAGAGTGTATCAGGCAACCAAGACGTATCCCGTGAAGATCCGTGTTAGAATTTATCTTCAGCAATCCAGCAACAGATAAGAGGCTTCTAATGGGATCGAAGGTTTAGACTCGAAAACAGATGTCATCGTATCCCAATCGTGTAGATCGATGATGTTTTGAATATATAAATAAGTGTGGGAAAAACTACTGCCATACCAATAATGAATGCAGCTTTTAGAACCATTTCCCCACGACATTGCTCCTTCATAATTAGAAGATAAAGCTACTCTGTTTTCAATTTTGCGGTCCTTTATCGTTGATTTACGACCACTAAGTGTTTAATCTAAAACCTCACACGAGGTTTTAAATTAAACATTTAGCTGTCTTAAATCAACGATAAAGGACCGCAAAATTGAAAACAGAGTAGCTTTATCTTCATTCTAGCATGACTGATAAGCGTTTTAAAACCGAACTGTTTGGCGGGCAAGAACACAAGGCGCAAAGGGGCCTTTTTCCTGGAAAACGCTTGCAATTGTCCCGTTGAGGGACAGGTTGTGTAATGAACAAAATAAGACATTTTCAACAACATAAATGCTATATTTCAGGGACCAGTATGCTTGTATTTGTAACAAGTAGCATACATAAATATAAAAAATACAGTTTATACTGTGAGCAAGTACAATTATTTGATTTTTCTCAAGCGAATTATTTATCTCCCCTACTGTATGACAATGCACTCGCCCAAATGCAAGCCGTGAACTCGCTAAGTTTAGTCGCCGCTAACTTTATTCACGGAAATAATTGTTGATAACCACCCTACTATTCCCAATTTGGAAAAGACCTGACATAACACGTTTTATGTGGGATACATGGACAGGGGAAGTGGAAGGACTGGGCATTACCGCCGGGACGGAAGCGGTCAGGTTAGGACGTGTGGGCCGACGTGTGTTGTCGACGTCAACACCCGTAGATCTGGACCCGCTTTGAATATACTGCCGCTTTTGCGCTGCTGACGGATTTTCCAGCTTCGTAGTTTCTTCACTGGGATTAGGGTCAAGAAATTCTTCTTCAAACCATTCGCTTTTTACTTCAAAAACACCAAAGATGCTGCCGAGATAGATATTGCCAATGTCCGACACGTTTGTTTACAAACAATAGGGTCAACGAGTTCGTTCTATTCATACGCGGTGAATCGGTCACGTTAATTAGCGGTTTTGATGAGCTCTCAGCCAATTAGAATCGAGTATAACACATTGTCGTGCTAGAATACATGATTTACAGTCTGGAGAAATTTGTAATGAACCTACACAGGATAGAGATCTGGATCAGATCTGGATAACATTTGAATGGAATACAGCATTCGTACGGTCCTGAAAGACAACAGTGTTAATTGTGTCTGATATTGATCAAGCAGTTAGTGTCATTAATCTCTATTCTCATCTGCTGACTTTGCCCAGAGAAAATACAGACATTCAACACAAAGTATAAATAGACAACCACTGTGGTGGAACTGATGGTTGGGCATAACTCCGTAAAGTGTTCCTGTCATGTATATGAATCTGCATTAAAATTTAAGAAAATGATTTGAATTATTGTCCCTTATTATAGGTTAACAGTGTGATCCCATTGAAAAGATCAGCTTTAACACAGCGTCTCGGCTTTTGGAGTTAAAACATAGGGAATAATTTCAATAAATCAGGTCAGGGCTGAATGATTCAACCCTGCACAGGTAATTGTGCTGTCTTTGTGCCACCCATGCCCTATCAAACAGAGATAGTTATTGATTAAACATTCAAAAGTTCCTCAGCAATGTTATTTCGTTGTTTAATTCAATTATTCAATGCAAATTCTACGATGCTAACGAGTCTTTCCAATGGAGATCGTCTGATTTGCGTTCTTTAAAAGAGTGTATCCTTCCTTAAGATTTGTGCAGGTACACTACTACAATGATTGTGCTTCAGTCAGGATTTTTGTGAGTGTTGCTAATTGGTATATTAACTACTAATATGTGTGCCAATGCAGTTGAGACTTTTGCCATTCATGGTAACCATGGTAACTACTAGGTATTACATAAAAAATAACAAAGTCTTTTACTCACATTCACAACCTTTTACTTCTTAAACTGCCGTCTGTCCTTAGTCTTCCTCCAACCATCAACTGCCCTGGACCCTCTAGCATTACAGTCATTAAACGATCAAGTGTTTCTGGTTTCAGTGCATTTCGAGAGGGGGTATGGGTGTTATTTTGAGCGCTGAAGCCCCTCTCGCAGTCGGCAGTTTGTAAGGGCATTAATGATGCCATTTTTCGTCATATTTGGAAATGGTTCTGAATGGTTCTGCGCTAGCAGTTTCCAGAAAACAGCAAAATTGTCCCTAGGATTGAGTACCACTTGTTCGAGCATTGACCATTCATTCAAGCACAAGTTTGCCTGAATTACTGGATCTGACTTTTTATCATCAATCTTCTGTTCACTGCCATAAACGTCTGTCAGAATTCTCATTTCTCTTTCTCCATACTTCTGTACTTCTTCAGCTGACAAGAATGAAAGAGGCCTCATTCCAAACCACTGAAAGCAAATACAATTTCTGTTCTTTTTTTTGGAAATCTCTTTTCCACATTTGTTTGCTAACTGTGCTTTTTGCAAGTGCCCAATCAAGTGCTGCTTGAACTACAGCAATGTCAATGTTTTCTTTTAGAAACAGAATGTGCAGTTGGGTGAACGGTGGAATCACGCCCATGAGCATGTGCATCACTGACAGAAATCTCACATCACTCACTGTTTTCAATAAGTTCAGCTCTGTGTCACTTGGTTTTTCAATAGCCCTGAAATAAGTAACAAGGGGTTACCAGGCCAGGTATATTGCATGGAGTGCATTGTAGAATGCAAACCAGCGAATCTCATGCACTTCCTTCAATTTCACTTCCTCTGCTTCTAGTACATTGTATGACCTTGAGCTGAAGTAGACGTTTGGTAGATTTCTTATAATAGTAGAAGAGTTGTGTCAGTGTTTTGTCAAATACCTTGCTGATATATGGGACACCTTCTGCAGATCTCGATGTACACAAAGCCAGTGTATGTTCAAAACAATGAACAGCCAGTAAATGTGGATTCTCTTTCTTCAATAAAGTTGCCACACCCTTCTTTTTTTTTCCGACCATGAGAGATGCACCATCACTGCCGAAACCATGTATTTCACTCTGTTCAATACCTCTTGTATAGAGATAATCTTTAAGTTTCTCAAACACCACATATGATGTGACACTGGCTTCCTCAATACGGATGTTTCCAAGAAAGCGTGTATGTTGACACATATTTCTGTCAACAATTCTAGCATAGATCACAAGTTTTATGCTAACTGTAATGTCCGTACTTTCGTCTATTAACACAGCACCACCAAATGATGTTCAAACTTTTTGGTTTTCTTGACCGGTTCTTCATCACAAGTTGCGGTCACCGATGACGCGGTTGCCATATTTGTTTCACGATTCGAATTGGTTCCATCACTTGCCTCTTCGATAACGTTAGAACTATCCGTACCTGATGACTTAAAAAAAGTCCGTGATTATTCGTCTAATCATTGGGAATCAGTGGTATAAATGTCCTCCGCAATAATTCATACAAGGACGTCAAAATTCACAACACGTACTTAATTCATCTATTCAAGGCAACTGTTGACCAATGTCAAATATCAGGTTCATCGATCTCTTCGATGACAGCATACGTGAAGGGAATCCCCGTTTCAAATTTGGAAGTGACACAGACACAGTGCGCGGGAAAGCAAGTACCATTCCCAAATTTAGAAGTTTATCCGTCGTGTCAATACTGACACCATTAGTAACAGAGCATCAACTCTTTTCTTCGTAAAATGGCATTTATAAAATTAAATATAATCTATCTCGTGTTTATAATCGGCAAATATGTGTTTGATTAACTGTTTACATGATCACTTCGGTCAGTCTCAAGTGTCGCTAGCTTGATAATTAGAATGCAACAGGCACGCCTTGAATATCACATGACCAAAGTAGGCCGGGGTTAAATTGAAAGCGAGGTTTTCGCATATTAATGACTGATCTAACCAATCAGACATCGCCACGTTTCATATCTCGCTTACAACGAGATTATGAAATGTAAATGAGCAGTTATTTTTAGACGTATTTTGATGTCTGTTTGTTTACTTCCCGAACATCGTTGATCACGCCTGTCAACACGTTATTCGGATGTTATTCATGGATATGTTTTGCAAATATTTTAATACAGAAGACCTGTGGTTTATATTAAATGTTGCGCCAATGGGTACGCTCTAGCATGGAAGAAAAAGCTCCATTCTATATTGTTTAGCGTGAATGACGCAATGGCGCTGCCTGGCTGAAGCAATGCCAATCTTATTAATCAGTTTGGGAACATCAAATCAAAGATTTGTTTCTGTTTTCCTGACATCAGACTGTATTTGTGCTTGTCGTGCAGAATGAGTCTCATACTGTTTTGGTGAGATTCTATCCACAAAGTGTCACAACTAGACGGGGTTATGTACAGGTCGACCAGTTGTAGCGGGAACAGAGCTGACATTAAATAGAATCCACTCATCTAGTCCTCATATAGCCTAAAACGTATAAAGTATAAACATGCTCTAGATTGCCCAATTTCCCTTATACATTTTATTAGTTCAGTCATCATTCTGACAATATAAACGTTGATCTTATTCCATAAAACAGGAAACGAAATCAACCCTTGAATAGTTCATCTTTAGGAAATTAGTTTCACTTGTACAGAGAAGTATCCAAGACTACTTGTAAAATGTGAACGTATCCTTTTATAACCCGAATCATTTGAACTAGATGTTTGTTTATTTATTGTTTAACGCCGCACTCAGAGCTGGATTTTCACAAACGTATTCCCAACAAGACACCTGAGTTTGTTCAGGGCCTCTCCCTCCAATGTTAAACATTGTCACATGGGAAATTATTTATGGCCATTACACAGCCATTGTCATACATTTGTAATGAGATTTTGTGAATGTGTAGCTATGAATGGGTCCAGCAAATGTTCCGTTTTCTTGATATTTTAAATTTTAACACGGATTTGGTCTTCGACCCAAGAGAAAACAAAACATGTTAAGGTCACGAATTCGCATTTTCGTTCAGTATGTAATGCAGTTTGATATAATATAATTTGTAACAAGGTTCAAAACACGCGTTCAGGAAAATTCTCTCAGAAATGTCAGCATCACCTACCCAAAAAATGGAAACCTGGCCTCGATACATTGTTGCAGAATCTAATGAGAAAAAGTTAACTTCTTGTTCTCCTTTTCTACTAGAGGAAGCAATTCAAGGTATTGCTCAAACTGTAAAACGTGAAACCAAAATAACACCCACTTCAATTCTAAATATTGTGTGGGAAGACACAGCAAAATCGTTTGCAAATATTCCTGTAAAATGCTGTCCACACAAGTCTCTGATCTTCAGCGAAGGAATCATCCATGAAATAGTCAATAACGAATGCAGGGAGTAGTTGAGGCTGTGTTTCACCTTTAAGTAAGATGGTATCTTTACACCTTCAACACTTATTTGTTAACGTTTGATGTTCCAAAGTTGCTCAAATCTATTAGTGTCAAATGCTTCTCTATGAACATTGACCAGTATATTTCTAATCCTCTAAGGTGCTTCAGTTTGGCCATGGAAAACGTATTAAAAATCATGCAACTTGTTATCATTGCTGTGTCAAAAATCACGACAGAAGGACATGTACATCTTAACAAAGTTGTGTAAATTGTTCTGGTCCACACATCGTCCTCTGATGAGTGTTCCGTTTGGCTCAGCGTAGTTTCAAAAAAGAACAAAATATAGTTTTTTTCAGAAGGATCTTAACTTCTCCCGCAACACCTGAATCTTCCTCACACAAAACATCTGAAACTCAAACATCTACACGTTGTGAAAAAGAAATGTTTAAACGTTGATTATTGAAAAAAACAAGATAGAAGTGACTGTGCACCCGAATGACCCAGTGTCAGTTTTATACAAGTTTGATCTTTAAGATGACGCGGTAGAGTCAACCCCTTCCGAGCACCTGCTCCAAGAACCATTCTCCTCAGAACAAAAGGTCAAGAGCTTTCTCCAATAACACACACTGAATGACTAATACACTGATAGAATGGAAATGTTGAGGAATGTGAGATATTCATGAGGAAAACAAAATTTTAGCCTCAAGGAAACCTTACTAAGAGATGATCATTTATTTAATGGTCGCCAGTTTAATTGCTACAAATGATTCGTATAAAATGATTAACAATCATGGTCCGACATCTGGTGGCATAACTATACGTATACTAGTTAAGCAGGGAACACTTCAGAGCCTTATTGCACCAAATACAACGCAGTGTTCTTTATATAAACCCTCGTAATCTGCTTTACAAATTAGGGACCTGGATACTCTCATTGGCCACTTTCCCAAACCATTGGGTGAGTTGAGGTGAGGTGAAATTGGGTTTTACGTCGTGCTTGAGAATATTTCGCTCATATGACGACCCAAACCATTGGGTGATAATGGGAGACTTTATGAGTCACAGCACAATTCCTAATGCGCTTCATCTGATCAAAAAGATAAAGGAACAGTTCTCCTTGAACTGCTTGATAAACATAGCCAGCTTCCAGTCTAACTTAAAAACTTTCCTGTTCAAGAAGCACTATGACATCTAAATGAACTCCTATTGTAAATATGTATATAGTTAGCGCCATGAGCAACCACTTGGTGATTGGATATAGGGCGCTATACAAATGGATTTATTATTATTATTATTATTATTAGTCTATGCCTTCTTAATGTAGTAACATACTCTGCTTTAGACTCATTAATTAATTTAAGGTATGGTAAGTTCACTATGATTTGTGCGGCAGCAATCACTTTCTTAGAGGACGTAAAGCTTTTCCCCCTTGGCAGATAGTTTTATTTCCAGATAGCACTTTTCCAGCGCTTTTTTGCAGTCTTTAATTACATTGTGCAGTAGGCCTGGCTAAATGATCGATAATCGGAAATATCGTCGATAGGAAATATTATTTATAATAATTGTGTTAGCAATAATGTCGTACATTAACTTTTGTGATACAAAAAAGATTTATTTTCTCCTACAATATTTACAAATTTAGGACTTAATTAACGGTCTGCTACTAAATTATGTTCAAGACTTTGTTTTGTTAATAGTACATGCAAAAAGTCACCACTCACCAGTGATGTGAAATATACTAGCCACATAAAGAACCTGTGCATTGTCAAAATATTATCCCAGTTGATAAGTACGATAACAATGCCAAACGTACATATAAACTTGAATGGAGGGATCATGAGACCATAACAAGTTGGGAGAATTTCAATTGAAAAGTCAATCACAATGACGTCACGAGTCCACAAGCGGGACAGGGGTCAAACGACCATGTCACAAGCTCAATAACGGGTATGTCCACCATCGGCATTGAGAACAGCAGTGCATCGACGACGCATAGAGCCTATCAAACGTGCAAGGAAGGCTTGTGGGATGTCACGCCAGATTCTCTCAAGTTCTGTTGCAAGGTCAAGGACGTTATCTGGCGGATGAAGAAGACGGCGTAGACGTCGATCCAACTCGTCCGAAACATGCTCTATCGGGGAGAGATCCGGTGAATTTGCAGGCCAAGGCAGTAAGTCAACGTTGTGGTGTTGCAAGAAATCCATAGCAACCCTTGCCGTATGAGGGCGGGCATTGTCCTGTTGGAATGTTAACCCAGGGCCATGACGTTGCAGAAAAGGAATTGCCACAGGTCGAAGAATCTGATTCCTGTAGCCCACACCAGTTAAGTTGCCCTGAACAATCACCAAAAGGAGTTCTTTGGCGTGCTGTTATTCCACCTCAAATCATCACGGAACCACCACCAAAGCGATTCCTCTCCAAGACACAGGCCTGTGCATAACGTTCTCCCACACGTCTATAGGCACGTTGACGTCCATCACTATGGGAAATGTTAAACCTGGACTCATCTGTAAAAACAACATTTCTCCACCAAAACAAGTGTCTGCGGACATGATTTCGGCACCACATTCGGCGAGCTTGTCGATGACGTTGTGTCAGGATAGGCCGTATGGCGGGACGTCGTGGTCTGATCCCGTGATGACGTAAACGTTGTCGAACTGTGTTTGGGTGGATACGGCGAAGTCCTGGGATGGTTCAGGCAGTCATCACTGCAGTCTGAAACCTGTGGCGAAGATGGGTCGCCCTTATCCATATGTCCTGTCTTGGCGTTGTTACACGTGGACGTCCAGAACGTGGCCGATCGATGACGTCATTTGTGTTCTGGTAGCGTCTCAACAGTGCAGAAATGGTGTTCCGGTGGCAGTAGAAATGTGCAGCCACTTGTCGTTGAGACATTCCCCCACGGACCATCCAAATGGCCTCATGACGTTGTGCAGACGTGAGCCTTGGCATGCTATGCGTTTCAATAGCCGTTTAATTTTTTGAACTATCGCAAGGGCAGGGGTTGAGCTTTCCAAAGTGACAGTATTGTGTGGCATTCATTTGCTCTGTTTCTCTTTCCCGGAATGCACGTGCAACAACGTATTGCACGTCTCAAGGACGAACCCACAGACGTCACGGAACGTGGCACGTGCATGCATGTTGGATACATGTCACTAATCCTTATGTGTCTACACAGGTTTGATAAATTTAGATTTTAAATTTTTGTATGCACAGTTTCTTTATGTGCCTAGTATATATTGATTTCTTTTAGACATATATATCGATAATCAATCGATATTTAGTGATCGATTATCGATCTCTTTGATCTATTTTGATAGTCAGGCCTATTGTGCGGGAATAAATTAAAAGCTGACCCTTTTCATAACTGAACCTGACCAAATCAAATTGTTTACTGATACATTAATAATAATTGACACTGAAACTATCTCTGGGACCTCCACAACTCAAGGTACACCATGGTACGATATTGATTGCGAAAATGCTAGAAAGAATAACATTGAAAAGGCTGAAAGAGTTTTTAATAACCATCCTTCTCAACACTGACAGAGACTGACACGTTAACATCTAAAAAGAACACAAGAAAAGAAGATTCTCTATTTGCAATTCAATGATTCGGAAGATTATGTAACGAATATTGTTCCATTAAGTGAGCTGCAAGATGCACTGAAGAACGTTCCTGAGACATCTCTTTTAGCTCTTTTATTCATTCTCAAAGACATTTTCCTTCTACTTGACAAAAGTCTATTATCATTTATGTACTAAAATCAGGGTAGGATCACATGAATCCTCACAATTGCTTTAACAAGACGCATCTGAAAAACCATGGATTGTGTAAACAACAGGCGTCTTCTCTGGTATCTGGAAAATAACAGACTAAATAACTAACTATATTCGGTCTGGTTCCAGGCATTCGAGGAGCACCATTTATCATCTCTTTGGAACCGAGTCATCTGTACGAAATGGTTCATGATATAATATTGTACAACATGGTGTTTAAATCCTTTATCTAAGAAAAGCATATTACACAACATGGAAATAAGCCATGTGAAAGAACTCCATAACATGAGTCGTTGTGTAAAGAAAGCACAAAGAAATTTCATGAATTGATGGAGCAATTGATACCGATCAACCAACTGACACTGATGGATTAAGATAAGGTGGGAAGGTATCAGCTGCAGGTATGACAAACGGATGGAAGCTTGATGTTCATGGGAGAAGCTCAGGCTATATTGTTTTCTTTAAGATACATTGTAACATATCGCAAAAGCAGCTTTATCATATTTTTCTGATACATTGTAGTTTGTTTGACATGCTCATGGGCAAACCAAAATAGAAACATTTCGAGCTGAAATTCTAAAGAAACCTGTCAATTTATTCACAGCCAAATAAATACCCTGTACTGTTGGCTACTACTTCGTGCTGGCATCAATAGCAATTGTAAGGCTAAAAAGGTCAACTTCAAGCACAAACTTCCCGTAGTCTGATCGCCGACCCTCCATAACGACCTTTGACAAAAAAGCTGGAACACCAAACTTTCGAATAAGGTCAGTGCCATTATTGGAGATCACACCTAATCTGGTCTTTGAAGTTGTGTTGGAGCCTTGCAGCGTTGGACATAGTTTATACACACATTCAGTTTTATTAAATGGTGAAGATGCATTTTATAACAAGCGAGGACGTTGTGTGCCAATGAGTTGATTTTGCTCTTGGCATTCACAAGAAATCAACATGTACAATTTTATCTCAATATTCTGTTTTTTCTTTTGAATGTGATATTTGCCAAAGATTTTAGTAATTTTGAACCTCCTAGTGTTATGCTAAGTACATCGCAAAAAACAGGATATTTCTCGTTGTGAATAGCTGCAACATTGCTGATGTGGCGTTAAGCAAGTTGTTATTCTTAGTGTTTGGATTCATAACTATTATGTTTCAAAATTACACTTGAACACATGTACCAAAACTCTTTCCATTATCATAGGAAAAATCTTATAAAAACTGTGTCCTTTGTACGATTTCAAATCATGTACAAATGGTGAACGTATATACCAGGTATACATTGAAGGAGGGCAGGTCGTGCAACAACGATGGCACCAGTCAAAAACACATGCAACGGGCAGTTGAGTTATAACAGGAAAGACCTACACTGGTTATCCTTAGTATCGTTCTGTTACCAACAGAAGTTCCGCCGAAGCTACTTTTATGCCAGCCTTGAATGGTCCCACCAGCTGACATTGATGTGTATCTGGTGTGTAGCTAATGGCCGCACATCGAGGTTCTTCTCGGCAGGCAACTGCACATCTCAGTTTTGACCTTGTGGTGACCACACCTGAGGATGTTCGGCCTTTGTACAGGGGCTGTGGTGTTCTTCTCAGAAAAACAGCGTTTTGATCATCTGAAATAATACAGAGCATGGGACAACTATTATCCCCAATTTGAAACATGGGATGGAACGTCAGTGCAAAAGAATACAAAGCCTTAACTATCCTCCGAAACAAATCCCGTTTGGTGTGAAGGGAAAATAGCTCTGAAAATTATATGAATGGTTCACTGGAAACTAGTGATGACACCAGGTGTTTTCTTGGATAAGTTAATTGCGTCACAGGTTGGTCCAGTTTTGTATGACATTTCTTTTTCAAGCAATGCTTTATTGACAGTTACGCTAAAACATCAGCAAATCTTTCTTCGGCCGTTCTAAAAAATTGTCATCCTGTGCATGTGAAGTCTTTATGATTTATTTTCATACTGAAGATAGATAGATAGGTTGGACTTTATGTGTGGCCTCTTTCTAGGAAGTAGATGGATTCATATTATCTTTGATCAGTGGTTTATGTTTACATAATTCATCATACATTAAGCAACAACCTTCATTCATACAAATTGAGTGCAAACGTTTGGGAATCATCTAAGCCTCATTCCTGCAACTGCTACATACCAAAGATGTATTGTGCTTTAAGAGACCTCCGAAACACAGCGCGTAGCCCAATTAGGCGTATTTCCGTAAATTCGGTTCTGTATTCAATCAGGACATCCTGACCAACTGTGCACCCAGAACCACTGGATAAATGTCCATCCGCCCCGCGAAGACCCTTGTATCCTCTCAGTACGTATTCATAGGTCACGAGTGTTCGACGTGGCGTTGAAAACTTAACATACGTGTGTATGTCAGAACATGTCTTTACTTTGAAAGTGACTGACGATGCTCTTGTTTTGAATGGAGAATGCTTTCTGATGACTTGAAGTGATGAAACTGAAATCGTAAATATCCCCCAAATGTTTTAATGCAGACTAATCACACTGAAACATTAACTGAGCAATGAACCCCACGCAGATTGCACAGTGCAATGAAATAAAAAATATAATTCGGCCGTTTGTGCCCTGGTTTGGAAATGTTTACTTGTATCAAATTACAAAAATTCGTTTGACGTTAACGACGGACACACAGTTTCTGGTTTCACTGTGTTATACCTGTTGCATTGTCAACGTTTGAAAGTAACTCATGTTAGTACTATTGATTTCTGAATATGTCCAACTATCCTCAGCAGCAAAAAAAACGTCAGTACGAATTCAAAATTAGATAGGCACTGTAATCAAATCATTACAGAAATGGACATGATCAGCGGAACAAAAACATTTTTTGTGTACAATATCTTGACACATCAATGAATAACTCAAGACAATTTCAAGACATTACGAGAACGTTTGCAGTCTATTCAGACTCTTGACTTCAGTATCTAGTGTGACCATCACAAGCGGCAATAACTGCAGCACATCGTCTATGCATGGAGTGCATCAATCGATTGATGAAGGCCGTTGGCACCTGGAACCACGCTCTGAGAAAGGCCTGGCGCAATAAATCGGCTGTGTTCGGCCTTGGTATGACATTATTCAGTCTCCTCTGAAATTCATCCCAAAGATGTTCAATTGGGTTTAAATCAGGACTAAGGGCTTGCCACTGCATAATGTTGACACCGTTCTGCTGTAGAATGTCCTGTGTAGCTCTGGCAGTATGGGCCCGGGCGTTATCATGCTTGAAAATGCTGTTCCTGTGACGTGCGAAATGTGGTATGACGTGGGGTCTGAGAGCTTGGTCGATGTTTCAACCAGGTTTGGGGGTGCATTTAATGGGCTGGTCCTTGAGAACAGCACGTGCAGCATGAGTTGCATGAAACATATGGAGAACACCGTACCATCTCCGAGATCAGGTTGCGTTTTTGAGACCATTTCCTGGGTTTGGGAAGGAATGTCTTTGCTCAGGTTAAGTTGGAGATGTTGTCAAAAATATACAATCAAAACATTAAATGAGTTTACAGTTATCGTTTTTCGCGACGGAAACTTCCAACCTGACGTTTCTTTTGCTGCTGAGTATATTACCGATATAATAATGTATACTATATCCACTTTCTGTACATGTATATGCCAGACCTTTAACGCTTTCACAGAAAATACATGCCTTTAGTGCACATACTTGACTCATGTTCGTACTATTGCTATCTGAATATGTACAATTATTTCCAATATAATAATGTATACTATATCCACTTTCTGTGCATGTACACCCGCGAAGGTCCGGGTTAGAATGAACCTTCAGTAACCCATGCTTGTCGTAAGAGGCAACTAACGGGATCGGGTGGTCAGGCTCGCCAACTTGGTTGACAGATGTCATCGGTTCCCAATTGCGCAGATCGATGGTCATGCTGTTGATCACTGGATTGTCTGGTCCAGACTCGATTATTTACAGACCGCCGCCATATAGCTGGAATATTGCTGGGTGTGGCGTTAAATTAAACTCACTCACACATTCTGTGCATGTATATGTCAGACATTTAACTGCTTCTACAGAAAATGGACCCCTGATTTGATTTAAACATATTGTATTCACAAATGTGAAAGGGATTGGGGACAAGTTATACAACTTAAAATACACGCTCCCTAATATTTACATACATACAATTTCAATTATATACATCTTAGGAAAGAATACAGAGAAGAGATAGGAAAGTAAAAGAGAGAAGAGAGGCTGGGACACGACGTATGTGATCACTCAAAACGCTTTGATTGATGAATAAAAGCTTGCACACATTTGAAAATGCATTCATTCTGTTGAACAGTCAGGTCAGGACTTTCAAGTAACATCAGTGACAATGTGTTAGAGAATCACGTTTTACAATATTTTTAATATTTAACATTAATATCTCTCTTTGAACGTTGTACAGTCTACATTCTAATAGGAAGTGATGTACATTTTCACAAGCATTGCCACAGTAACAAGAAGACCAATTTTTTTACGTTGAAACATACATACATACATACTAACATTTGTATAGCGCCGATATCCAGCTCAGCTCAGCTGCTCAAAGGCGCTTTGTTTTTCCCTCGTTCACTGGATGTCAATCTCAACGGCACATCGTATTGTCAATCTCAACTCCCTGGGGAGCATACAACTCTTGCAGCCACTAGGCGCACCGAGTTAATGGGCCATTCCATCCTTACGGGGTACAGATCATAATTTAACTGACTAGTAATATATCTCAACTTAAATTTTCTAATACCAAACGAGTAATATTATGGAGCTACAGGTTGCTAACCCTTTAAATATGACTTGAAACTTTGTAAAGAAGGACCCCTTTAGTGCACATACTTGACACACCTTAGTATTATTGCTATCTGAATATGTGCAACTATTACCAAGCTATATTAATAAGATATATTACATAGATACTTTCCATTTCATGAAGATGATGATGTTAGTGTTGAAAATCGGAAGTCTCACGATACATCTACAAACAAATTTGGCCAGAAACTTTTAGATATATGTTACGCATTGCAATTGTTTATCGTTAATGGGAGAGTATATGGCGATTTACAAGGGGAATATACATTTTGTGCGAATCAAGGTGCTAGTGTCAATGATTATTTTATATGCTCACCCGATTTCTTCCAGTACATAGGCAGGTTGAATATTGGGGATCGGCATGAATCTGACCATTTACCTCTTGAATTAACTTGTAAGTTCCCCAATATTAATCATAGCATGAACGATGATAATGGGTCCACAAATATCAAACGACTTGTGTGGAATGATAATTTTGCAAGCACTTTCTTATCGAACGTGAAAGAAAACATAACTTCGTTTGGAGGAATTCTACTCGAAACAATTGATACAGATGTAAATGGAGCCATAAATGACTTTGTGGAACTGTTATCGACTTCAGCTAATTGTATGCTCAAAAATGTCAATCGCAAAGACCGAACAAATACTCTAAATACAGATTGTAGAAATGCGCGACGCAATGCTCGTAAACATCTTCGTAGATTCAGAGTGACTCGTTGTAATTATGATAGACGGAAATATTGCGAAAGTAGAAATAAGTATAAAGCTTGTTGTCGAAAGTATAAGTTTGATTTGAGAATCCGCAGACAAGAAAGGTTAGAAAGATCTATAAACAGCCCGTCTGCATTTTGGAAAAGTATCCGCCATTTACAAAAAAGAAATACGTCCGGAAATAGCATAACTAAAACTCAATGGTTAAATCATTTCAAAGATGTATTTTCAAACGGTGAGATATTAGACTCAACATTCGACGATGAAATTAACACTGTAGATTCCAATAATGACTATTATACAGAAGTAGATCAACTTGTACTAGACAGTCCTATTGCCGAACAGGAAATACTAGAAGCGATAAATCATCTTAAAAATGGGAAGGCTGCTGGACCTGACTTTATCATAATAGAAATGATAAAGTGTTCTAAATTCGAAATTATGCCGTTCCTTACGAAATGTTTCAATAAGCTGTATGAACATGGAATTTTTCCCTGCAGTTGGTCAAGCTCTATAATAAATCCACTTCATAAAAAGGGCGACAGAAACGATCCAGATAATTATCGGGGTATATCATTAATGAGTATCTTGGGGAAAGTATTTACGTTGATATTGAACAATAGACTATCAAACTGGGCGAATATGCGTGATAAGATTCCTGAATCCCAGGCAGGATTTAGAAAGGGATATTCTACCACTGATCATATATTTACTCTGTATGCACTAGTCCAAAAATCACTATCAAAAAGAAAACATAAGTTGTACATAGCATTTGTAGATTTTAAAAAGGCATTCGACTCAGTCAATCGTTTTAAATTATGGCAGTGTTTACGCAAGGCAGGTTTACGAGGGAAAATGGTTAGCATTCTCAAATCAATGTATTCTAACGTTCGATCTTGTGTGCGTTGCAAAGACGGGGTTACAGATTTTTTCGATTGCCCACTTGGTTTAAGACAAGGTTGCTGCTTAAGTCCACTCCTATTTTCCTTCTTCATTAGTGAATTATATCACGATATCAATTTGGCTGGAAAACATGGAATCCAAATGTACCCAGATCTTGTAGAAGTCCTAATGCTCCTTTTTGCTGACGACGTTATTTTAGTTTCGGATACTGTGGTCGGTCTACAAAATCAATTAAATATCTTAGAAAGTTATACTAAAGAATGGAAGTTAACAGTAAATTTAAGCAAAACAGAAATTGTGATATTTAGGAGGGGCGGTCCCGTGGCCAGAAACGAACGCTGGTTTTTTGATGGTCAGTTGATTAATGTATCCGATCAATATTCTTACTTAGGGCTTTTGTTTTCAAACAGAATGAACTTGAATAAATGTGCACATAACTTAACTTTACGTGGAAAAAAGGCTTTAATACAAGTTTTATCGGTTTTATACAAAGTTGGAACTATGTCACCCAATGTGTTTTTTAAGATATTTAATTCTCAGATTCAACCCATTTTATTATATGGATCTGAAATATGGGGTTTTCAGCGTTTTGATTGTATTGAGAGAGTGCATCTTTTAGCCTGTAAAAGTACCTCAATGTAAGCTCAAAGACACCTAACTGCATGGTATATGGCGAATGTGGCAGATTTCCTTTGTATATCAATTCTCACATAAGATGTTTAAAATATTGGTTTAAGGTTCTAAATATGCACGAACAACGTCTGCCAAAATTAGCTTACAATATGCTTTTAAATCTGGATAATTTGGGAAAACACACTTGGGTAACTGATATCAGAAATTTATTATTTTCTCACGGTTTCGGTTTCGTATGGTTGAGCCAAACAATTGGCGATGTGAACTGGTTTATTAATGAATTTCGTGTTAGATCAATAGATATGTTCAAGCAAGAATGGAAATCCACCCTAGATTCAAGCTCACGATATGAATATTACAGGACCTTTAAAACGTTACTCCAGCCAGAAAAAATACTTATCAATAATTACAACATATAGTTTAAGAACAATGTTCGTAAAGTATCGTTTAGGTTTGTTATCTTTAATGATTAATGAGGGTAGAAAACCTCTGTCCAGAAAGAACGTCGATATTGTCCTTTATGTAACGTTGGAATAGAAAATGAAATTCATTTTACCCTGATATGTCCTTGTTATCACGAATTAAGACAGAAATATATACCGCACCATCTTCTTGCAAAGCAGCCCCATTATGCATATATATCTTTGTTACAAACCAATAATGAAAATATTCTTGCTCAATTGTCCTTATATATAAAATATGCATTAGCTAAAAGAGATCTTCTTATAAAGCGAATTGTATACCCTTAAATATATATGTAAATATCCAGAATATTCCTTTATCACTGTAACTCTCATGTATATGGGCCGGAGGCCTTTCATACAATAAACATCTTTTGACTTTGACTTTGACCAAGCTATTCATGTGTACCATATTCACCCTCTGTACATATATGTCAGACCTTTAACAGTTTTCTGCTTTTACAGAAAGTGGATGCTTTAGTGCACATACTTGACACACCTTAGTATTATTGCTATCTGAATATGTGCAACTATTACCAAGATACCCATGTCTACCAAATTCACCCTCTGTACAGCTTTCTGTTCCTTCAGACAGGGGATGCTTTGGTGCACATTCTTGACACACATCAGCACTATAACTACTTGAATATGCATAACTATTACAACTACATTCATGTGTATTATATTCATATTCAATGTCTGTACATGTATATGCCATGGGATTAATAAAAAGTTATATAAAAACCAAAAACTTTTGAAACGTTTTGTTGATGTTGTTGTTGCTGTTGAACGCTGCACTCAGCAATGTTCCACACAAATGGCGGCGGTCTGTAAATAAATAGAGGCTCGACCAAACAACCCAGTGATCAATAGCATGAACATCGATCTACCCAATCGGGATACGATGACAAGTCAATGAACCTGACCCCCCGATATCCGTTAGTCGCCTATTGCGACATGCGTGGGTTGCTGAAGGCCAATTCTATTCCGGATCTTCACGAGTATGGGAGGCTGTAGATGGTCTGAGAAAGCAATGTTGAACCATTTTGTAGACTCAAAATGTCAATGATGAAATAATTATTTTAATCAAAGAAAGTATGAGAACCTATATGTTCAGAAATGCTTACACGGGCCTACGACAAGTCAAGAAATGTGAACAAGGTTCAATATAGTCTGTTTGCAGTGAAATCGTACCGATGAATTTCACTTCAAACAAAAACGTAAATCAAATAAGGTGACATTAGAAGTGCGAATCCTCATGATTCTACCTCGCCAATTGAACATTTAAATCTCAGAATTTTTTTCAACTTAGGATAAAAGTTGTTTACCAAACGATCATAGTTTCAAATCGCTATTATTGGTTTGTATGATTACAAGGGAGTATGCACATTAAATGAAACACCGAGAACAAGTAGGATTGGTCTAAGTTAACGCTCATCACGTACTGCACGTGCATTTGTATGACTGTTCCAACTACTGCGTTTACTCCCTTATAACTATATTTATACTCCTGACCTTTTCAGGTCGGTGGTATGGAAATAGGGTTTTCGAAAATATGACATTTTAAAGTGTGTACATAATGTAAGTCATACTCGTTTCATATCTGTTTCATACAGTCCATTTTCTTACCGTAATTGAACACAGTGACACAAAATAGTACCATGAAAACCTGTGAACAAAAAATAACATTGGTTTTAATCACACAGCATCAGATGCAAAATAAACATGGTTTTATCTGTTGATCACAAAACAAAAAGGTGAAGGGTAATCTACAAATAGATACCTATAAATATAACATAAGTAACTAAGCAAATATCAACAAATCATCAATGAGTCAGTACAATACAATAACAAATAGAAAATACAATGGGTCTGACACAGCACAGGATAAACTGGCCCAAAACCAAAGTAAGTGTTCACCAGAAGTTGTCACAGCTCTATGTTTTGATTGAGACACGTGCTGTATTTTATGTTGGAAGAAACAGTTGAAGAGAAAACGATTTGAGACATGAAACAACCGTCTGATGTGAAATGGCTGACTGATGCTCGTATATAGGTACAGCCAGCATTCAAGAGACTCATGGATCAAATCATTCTGTCACCATACTCCGCGTGGCAAAATTTGTCAAGGTTAGTGCTGATGACATATATTGTACCACTAAAATCAAAGGGTTGCCACTCACAGTAATTATTTATCTATTCCGTTTAAGTGTCTCACATCAGTTAAGTACCCTTGAAGATCCGGGTTAGAATTGGTCTTCAGCAAACCATGCTTCTCGTAAGAGGCGCCTAACGGAATTGGTTGGTCAAGCTCGCTCATTTGGTTGACACAAGTTGTCGTGCCTTAACTGATCACATCTATGCTCGTGCTGTTGACCACTGGATTGACTCGTCCAAACTGGGCTATTTACACACTGCTACCATATATCTGTAATATTGCTGAGTGCAGCGTAAAACAACAAACAAACAAACATCAATTATGTGTTTAAGTCTAACGTTAGCATGGATCAAGTGGACTTACAGCTGTACTCATGGTGTCCGTATTTTGTCTGTGTTTCCCGACATAAAATACAAATACGTTTTAATGTCAATTTTTCCCGTTGCTGTGCCAAGTTATACCATGATGATCTAATCGAATACACCTACCGTTGAATATCTCTTCACCTACATTTATTGATAATTGTTCCGAAGCGAACCGACTTGATCTGTATCTTTGATTAAAAAGCGGGTCAGTTTGATCGTTCTTCACCTGCATTTATTAATTCTTGTTTCCTTATTTAAATTTTAAGACAATTTCATAAGATAGGTTAAAAAATTATTAAAGATCACATATACTCTTGGGGGGTACAAATACATAAATCATTTATTGTCATCGTTATAAATGAAAGTACTCATTTCGACATTTAATTAACTTAAATCGACCTTTTTGACAACAGTGCACAATTCTCTCCCGCGAACGAAATTTCAACCAGTCAGAGGGGCGCGTCTCCGTGACAAAATGTGCGGCATACATATGAGGGGCGATGTAGAATTCATGTACACTTCCGAGGGTAGATTATCTTGTTTACAGGTTTGTCTAAACCTGAAATCGTGACAATTGTTGTAAAAAATGAAAGCTTTATGTTTTCACAATCCTCTGTCATTTAATCTTGTCACCTGCTTTGCCTAGCTTCCGAGTTACAACTTGTTTTCATGGACGATTCTGTCAAAATCGCAGTGGGACATTAGGAAGGGTGGATGCCCATCAGATGCCGTTATTTGAAAATATCCCCGGTACTTCTTGTCTGATTGTAATAAAGTATCCCAACAGTGTAGGATTTTTAAGATTTTCTAATGCTTGGATGGTATAATGACTGATCCAATTTGATCCTGTTTCTGTGTTTTTACCTCGATATTTAATCATGTTATGTACAATTATGATGAGTATTTCCCGCTATGTATTAAAAACGCACATTTGATGTATTTGAATCCATAAACTAAACAACCCCACTTTGCCATTGTTAGAAAAATCTGAAAATTTACTTGGGTAAATAGGTAATAACATTTTTTAACTAAGTACACAGCAAATGCGTATATGCATTTCTTATGCAATAATGAAGTTCAGTTCGTATCCTCAAAACAGTGTCGGCCCAAAATTTGTTTTCAGGCAATCAAACTTGCACGCCCTACCGCGATTACTACTCACTTGCTATAACCCTTGTTTGGTGGAAACCTACACGTTATTTGTCATCATTCACTTGATGGTCAGTTAATGAATTTATAACAGGTATAATTAGTGTCAACACCACTCAGATTACCCAACACAAAGGTTCCCATTAGGCATTTAAGGTGTCTGGAGTAAATACTCATCGTGATGAATTAAGGTCTGATGTGGCAAGTGGATTACATCTTTTGTAATATGCGCATTGAAGTGCAGCAAGAGGAATTATCAGCTGAGTTTCAAAAACAAACATCGATCAAAGGATTAACCGATAACACGCTGATTGATTAATTGCTTTTATCTTGCACAGCGGATTAGAAATCGTTATGTTACAAGTTGTGTCATGCAAAATCCTTTTGGTCATGATTCAAATACATATTTAACTACGAGTAGAAAGTAGTTTTGATTTTCTAACTTGATGAAAACAAACCATTATCTCATTGATTCTCAGACAGACTTTAGCCCGTGACGTCACGATTTTTAAAAATGGCGGCGCCTTGTCGCGAACATCTCTGTCTGAGAATAAATGTTGTTTATGTTTGTTTTCACCGAGTTACAAAATCAAAACTACTTTCTACTGGTAGTAAAATATGTATCTGATTGATGACCAATAGGATTTTGCATGACATACCTTATAACATAACGATTTCTCTCTTGGAAGCGAGGTGGGTGTCAATATAACACTACTTACAATATTGTGACTTCGACCACAACCTCGCTTCCGAGGAAGAAATCGTTATGTTACAAGTTGTGTCATGCGAAATCCTTTTGGTCATCGATCATATACATATTTTACTACAACTAGTAAGTAGTTTGGATTTTTGTAACTTCCGTGAAGGGATCTGAACACAAGTAAGATATCGTTCCGGGCTTCCACAACGCTCGCTTCGCACTCACAACATAACCCATTTAGCACGAACTACGGGGTCGGGTGGAAATCAGTGCATGGTGACACCATCACCCGACCCCTGGGAGCAATGACGGCAACACAACGATTCGGCACTTCTTCTTTGACGTCGGGAAAGCAGCAAAATGACAGCTTGTCACACACTTTATATACTCATGGGGCGCGGTGGGCGAGCTGGCTAAGGCGCCAGGCTAGTGATCCAACGAGGTTGAGGTGTCGGGATCGAGCCCACCTGTGACCGGGTGTAAAAACCTTGGAGTCAACTTTGTGTGCAGACTCTTTCAGTGTTGTCACAACCCCTACTGTACAGTACGCAACCCTGTGCACTTAAAAGAACCCACGAATCAGTTGGTATATGACCAGAGGTGGCCAAATGAATACGTGCAAACACCAAGTTGCGGATACAGCAACGTGCAGTGAACTTGGACAAAGTACTGTGACTATGTGTCCCAGTCCACCCAACTGTGAATGAGTACCTCGTTAGGATGAAAAAGCCACAATAACTCGGTGCGTCTAGTGGCTGCAAGAGTTGTATACTCCCCAGGGAGTTGAGATTGATAATATGATGTGCCGTTGAAATTGACATCGAATATAGACATCGAATGATCGAGGGAACAAATACCAGCGCCTTGAGCATGCACTAGTTGCCTGGATATGTGCGCTATATAAATATCCTATAATATAATAACTAACTGAAAATCCTTCCTCACATGACGTCGCTGCAGTGCCCTGGCGACAGTTACGTAACCTCTCTGTGGTTTCGTTGGCGGGCGAGAGTGAAGCGGACGACTTTTTTCGCAACTTTTAATCGCTCGGTATTATATAACCACACTTTTTTTCAGAATGAATTTGGTGTTCCGCTTCAGACTAACCACACGTCTTTCATATGTAATGGTTAAAAGAGTACAAAAAACAAAAGTTTATTCGTTCTTTAAATACATGCTTAAATTTTTGTTTGTATTATTTTATTCAACCGCCTACTATCTTGCTAGCTCAGATTGGGGATAAGAAACACATACATGAAATGCAGGTGGCCTTAGTGAAACGCGAAAACGTTACGTTGATGTCAATGTTTTAAATCAGGAATTATGGAATTAATGATATAGAAATGTTTCTGAAAACTTTATCAACTTTCGGAGACATACATGATTCAAGAGTTTGCATTTAAAACTTTATAACAAATGGTACTTAAAAGCTTACCCTGTAAAATAGGGAAACAGGAAAGTTATTCTAGGGTAGAACTCATCACTGGCCAAAACTTTGTAGGAGGGGTGGAAATGAAATGGTGTGACTTGATAAAAGACTACAATGACTGTGAATGCGTCGATAGGCAGCACGGGGAAGACATGAGATACGGCATGTCAGCTTGTGTCAAGTTGCGGTTGGATCAAATGTCTTGAGCATCCAGTCTTGACAAAGATGAACTCCTTTTGCCTCAGATGGACGAGATGATTAGAAAACATAGTCTGGACAAGTTTCTGAGTGTTGTGGATTCGGATAACTTGGAAGAGCGTAACAAATGACAATGTAATGCTTAATCCTTTTTTCAGGATCACCCCACCCTTTTATTAGTATGTGTTTGCAACACGTTGCTTCACTGTCACAGGACTGAGCTTCTGAGCCCAATTTGTCAATTTAAAGTCTTTTCAAAGCAATAACTGAACAAAAAGTGCCAGCAGAGACAACCCCTACCATTCATTTGCCAAGAACTTGGGAATTGTCCCCATGAGTATCATCTATCTATCAACAACCCCTGGCTTCTATCAACTACCCAACTTCTATCAACTACCTGGCTTCTATGCAAAACAATCTTCAGGTATTTGGCGATTTTTTCAGAGAACAAAAGAAACAGAAACCAAGCCAACACACTATAAATATAGCCTGAGTACAATATGACATCAGCCAATATTATACATCGTATTCAACTCACGTAAGTATTCATTGCCGACTGCTTCTATGAGGTTCCTAAATGCAATCCTCCTCACAGATATAATGGAACTGCCGTGTTTCGCCCAAATGTAATCAGTATATGTATCAGGGCTACGCAAACAAGCCATTATTATTTATGCATACATGTTTCTTACTTCTATTTCATTTACCATTTAAACATATATGAATAGACCTATAACAAGTATCGCAACGCCCCATTAACTATTGTAAAAGAACTCATCCAAACCTCAATTTAACTCAATCGGAATACATTCGCCCTCAAGGAATAATTAAATTGCAATTCTAAATGTGAAAAGGACAAAAAGCTGTAGTTTATTCAGAGAAGCAAGCATGGCAAAAATATTGACTCATTTTGTATTGTTATGGTCGTTTGACGTTAATAAATGGAGTCGTTTTGAAGACTCGGGCATACAATCCTCAAGACATCAATATCAATAACCCAGCAAGTGGCAACTTTCGCCAACATCCCTGACCCGACCTCCTCTTTGACTATAGCAGGAGTTAATGTATTGTGTTCTATTCTTAATGAAAGACTTGTTCCAATGCATCAAGATTTTCAACTGGAGTATCTCTCTGGCGCTCTGCTTTATTTGACTAAGACGTAGGACTCCCGGCGGGCTAAGGTAAAGTTACTACCGCCCCTTCACTTTAGAAATCACCAACGGAGCGTGCACAATGTGGCTAAGCATTGTCGTGCATAAGGACTGGCCTTGTGGTCAGAGAATGGTCACCAAATGTGGTACAGCAACTCTGTTTTCAACACACCACTTGACAATGACATGAACGTATGGCAGCTTGTGATTCTGAGAAGTGCTGCCTCCTCCCCAAGAGTGGTCGCTCTTGGTCGCCACGGATGCTGACATTTGTTAACGTCATTAGTTTGTGGATGTCTTTTGGCCAGTCGGCTAATAGTCGATGGATGACAACCAACATCTTCTGCAATAGCTATCAATGACATGCTAGCATTCTGCATACCAATAACTCTTTGGGTAATTATCTGTTGAGGAGGCCCATTTTTGCTTATCAACAACGAAGTCAATCTCGAGCTCTAAGAACACTCAAAATGATCCTAAAAGTAGACTTATATATGATGATATTGATATACATGGATATATGGGAGTTAAAAATCAGTTGTTGCGATACTTTATTCATGTGTATACATGAACAAAGAGTATCAATGCTTTATATAGAGATTAGATTTAGATAGCTACAGTTGGTTCTCATGCAAATCAAGTAAGAAATATATACACAGTACAGGTAAATTATTTACAGCACAAAGCTTAAAGTTTTCTTTCCTTGGAGAAAATTAGCATTTATGTTAATTTTAAAAATCACAATCCTGACTTTTACCACATAAAATACGAAAAAGATAGTATTTACTGATGTAGTATATCGGCATGTAAAAACATTCCTTCGCGAAGGACTTTTATCCATTAAGCACATTTATGTGTGATTTAGATAAATCATCACCAACAACACACTTGATTACAAATGAGCGTTGATCGTTTGATGAAAACTATCCGTACTTATTGAAAATCCCCCTGAACAGAAAGATGGCATCTGTGTAAGCAGCGTAAGCTACGGTACTGACCGCACTTCGCGGTATAATTGGGTTGACTAGTCTTTGGACGAAAGATTGATGGAAACCGTTTCTTTCCTTCACCAAAGAGGCTGGACCGAGTGTGGCTAACTGGACGTCACCCAATCTCGTCTCAGACATCCTTATGTATCGGAATACCAAATACCTGAGATGAGTTTGATCTTGGAAAGGATTTCGCACGTGATTACGAACATCACCAATCCTCTTTTCGACTGTAGTCACTCTCTAACACAACACGTGCAGAGTGGCCTGTCGTGAGAACTGAAGCACAAGGCTTTGTTCTCCCCATCGGTCAGCCTGTAACACACAGCCGTTGGCCTTGCGTCCATTGTGTCGTCATTGAAGATAACTTGTTGACGTCGCCGGCCAATGTGCTCTTGGGCACACTGCAGACGTTATTGGCGGTGGCGTTGAGTCAGAATGGGCCTGGCATAAATCGACGACAAACAGTGTTGCTTGCAACATCTTCAATACGAATAGAATAAACGGTGAACAGTGTTTCCTCAATTTAATTTTGTTTACATTTTCAATAAGGTCCACACCATATATCTTAAGCATGTGCTTATCACACTTAAGGGGCAGACTCGAATTTATGTTATAACATATATACTGAACAGCAAAAGAAACGCAAGTTTCGAAAAAAATGAAATTTCATGAAGGTAAGCGTTCATGTTTATGGAACGTTCATGGTAAAGTGACGTCATGATCCCCGATGAGATGATGTCATGCAATTTGACGTCCCTACGAAACACTGGCACAAACACACCAACAGTGCAACAAAACAATAAATTTAGCACGTGCATCGACGGTTCTGGATGGAAAGCATGCATTTCACTCTGAGGTATCCTTTATAAAGGTTTGTGTCAAAAAATAGTCCAGCATTGGCGCTAGGAGCTGTACACGCCACACAAACGATGCCTAGACTAATGACTGAGCAGAGGGGAATGGCCATTTGAAAGTTGCATGGAGGTAGCTCTGCAACCGCTGTAGCTAGACAATTGGGCTGTCATTTTACCACCATTACACGACTTGCTCAACGTCATCAGCAAACCGGGGCTGCTGCTGATAGTCCCTGTACCGGACGGCAACGAGTGACAACTCATACGCAAGATCGGTTCATCCGGGTCACTCATCTAAGGAACCGAACTCAAGCAGCAACAGTAACAGCAGCCTTAGTTCTTGGGTCAAGGGGAGCAGTGTCCAGCGATACGATTAGCGTCGTCTTCGGGCTGCTGGAATCCACTGCCGAAGGCCATATGTGGGGCCAATTTTGGCACGTCAACAACGCCAATGACGTTTGCAGCCCTCACACAGCAAGGGTGTCGATGGATTGTCTGGCTCAGAACAACATTAACATTTTGCCATGGCCATCTCTTTACCGGATATGGCTCCCATTGAACATTCTGGGACGAAATTGGACGGAGAATTTGGAAAGGTAGACAGCCACTCACACTTGCACAATTGGAATAGAGATTGGTGTTTGGGCGGAACTAATTGCCTCAGGCATCCTTTCAGAACTCAATGAGGCCACGTTGCACGGCCTGTGTGCAAGCTCAAGGTGGCTATACGCGCTACTTAAGAGATCTCCATTTGACGGACTGTGATCAATTTGAACTTATTGCAATTCAATGTCAACAGCAACTTTTAGCTGTTAAATTGACAGTGTTTTCTATAGAATTAATGATTAGACATGATTTTGGTTGTCTTCAAAAACTTGACAAAAAGCCAGACTTGCGTTTCTTTTGCTGTTCAGTATATTTCCTTAATTGGTTATCGCGTCTGCCACCACATCAATAAGCCTATGACAATCTCCGTGTGTTCATTGTTGTCTATAAATACAAATGTTTATATCTATACTGTCGGGCAGTCTGGTACTCCGACTACACCTGTATGTATTTATCTTGGTTAGCCACAGATAACCTAGGGTTTTTTCCGGGATAGATTTGATCTTCAGCAGCCCAGCAACAGATAAGAGGCGACTAATAGCATCGAGTGGTTAGGCTCGATAACAGATATCATGGTATCCCAATTATGTAGATCGATGAGGTTGATAACTTGATTGTCTGGTGCAGACGCGGTTATTTACAAACTGTATAGCTGCAATATTGCAATTGAGTGCAGCGTTAACAAACAAAAAAGATGACATACCTGAAGATAACATTGATTTTATTCAAGATGGCATTGATGATTATCCAAGTGACCTTTTTGAATATATAAAGAACTGTGGGGGAAACCACTGCTATACCAATAATGGATTCAGTGTAGTAGACTGCATGATTGCTTCAAGTGATTTCAGTTTAACAGAATATGGCTTTTAGAACCATTTTCCCATGACACTGCTCCTTCATAATACATGATTCACAGTCTGGAGCAATTTGTACTGAACCTACACAGGATGGAGTCTGTGCTTCACGGGATACAGGAAGTCAGATCTGGATAAAACTTGAATGGAATACAGCATTCAAGGATACATATTTAGGTTTGTTCCATAAACATAAATGAGTTAACTGCTTCACTCAATATAATACTCGGACTGATTACAATTATATGTGTCGTATAAAGTCCCAATGCCTTATTGGTAACTATCCTGTATTGCAAACTGCTCTAAATGCGCTGCAAAACTCCACTTTAAGAGGTAACACGTCAAATTACGGGAATCGTTTGAAATAGCCATAGACAATACCTGAAGACATGTTTAATTAACAACAATGTGTCACACAATTCCAAATGTACAGAAACGATTAAACAAACTGATTGTAAAAAGATCGATTGCATGATCTGTAAAGGCAGTAATGAGATTTCTGTTTTCTGAAGTTTGGTTAGAGGATACTCAAATCAAACAGTCACCCTGTTTCAGGATAAAGCTGTTCGAGACTGACAAGGAGAATACGTGTGTCTGTTATGTGATGAGGAATTAATGTTATTAACAGGAGTCTATAGGGGCATAACATATCCAATTGTAAACCTTTCAGATAGTGTGAAATAACTTTTCGTTTTTATACAGGTCAGATGTTCAGATAAACAAGAGGTGGGGACAAAGAAGCATGAAATACGTACACTGGTGGATATTTGTGGGACGCATTACTGGCTCTTCTGGAAAATACATAATTACATTGCATCCTAAAGTAATGTCTGTAGTTACGATTTAGAAGATCTTGATTTCTGAAGGCTGATAAACAGTTTTAAAGCTGTGCATGAAATGGCCTGTCCGTGTGTGATATTTGTATATCTACTCGGCACAATATGTTGTACATAATCCACATTTATACGTACAGATAGATGTGACTGGAATGTTTTTGTGTCCGATTCATCAGATAGCGGCTTGTTTATATAATCAAATTCACGTTCAGTTTAAATTCAAATGGAATGGTCACATGGGAAATTATTTATGGACATTACACAGCCATTGCTATTCAGTTGTAATGGGAATCTGTGTATGTGTAGCTAGAAAGGGGTCCAACAAGTGTTTCCGTTTTCTTGATATTTTAAATTGTAACACTGATTTGGACTTCGACCAAAAGAACACTTAAACATACTATGGTCACGAATTCGCCAATATTTTCGTTCAGTATGTTGTGCAGATTTATATAATATGATTTAAACATATTTATTTCCAAAGAAAGGAACCGGATTGGTAAACAAGCATAAGCTTATATGAATACCGCTCCGGGTAATATAACATAACTTGTAGTAAGATTCAACACACGCATTCGGGAAAATCCTCTCAACACTGTTAGCGTCACCTTAAAAATCACTTGTTCTTGGATTCATTGTTGCAGAATCTAGTGAGAAAAAGATAACTTCTTGTTTTCCTTTTCTATCGGAAAGCGCAATTCTGGGTATTGCTCGAACTGTAAAAATTGAAACCAAAAGAAGATCCGGTTCAATTCTAAGATTGTGTGTGAAGAGAGAGCAAAATCGTTTGCAAATATTCCTGCAAAATACTGTCCAAACAAGTCTCTGAACTTTAACGAAGGAATCATCCAAGACAGAGATAAGAATCTGGCTGATCTCTTCACCGATGACATTGTAAGTCAATTACGAATGCAAGGAGGAGTTGAGGCTCATCGTTTCACCTTTAAGAAAGATGGTATCTTTACACCTTCAAACACTTATTTGTTAACGTTTGATGTTCCAAAGTTGCCTCAATCTATTAAAGTCGGATGCTTCTCTATGAACATTGACTGGTATATATAAGTTGCTTCAATATGGCCATGGCAGAACACATTAAAAATCATACGGCTTGATGTCATTGCATAAACGTTGATTATTCAAAAAACCAAGATAGAAGTCATTGTGCACCTGAAGGACCCAGTGTAAATTCTGAACACGATTGATCTTTAATATGACGCGGTAGACCCCCATCCGAGCACCTGCTCCAAGAGCCGTTCTCCTCAGAAGAAAGGTTGAGAGCTTTCTCCAATAACACACTCTGAATGACGTATACGCTGGTACAATAAAAATGTTGAGGAATGTGAGATAATCTTGAGGAAATCAAAATTTTAACCTCAAAGAAATTTACTAAGAGATGACAATTTTTTTAATTTAAGCCACTTTCATTGCTACAATAATTCGTATACAATTATTACCAATGGATCCTAGTTAAACATGGAACACTTCACTGCCCTATTGCACCAAATACAAAGCAGTGTTCTATATATAAACAATCGTCATCTGCTTTACAAATTAGGGATCTGGATACTCTCATTGACCAGTTTCCCAAACCATTTGGTGATTATGGGAGACTTAAATGGTCACAATTTCTTATGGGGTTCATCTAATCAGAATGATAAAGGAAAAGTTCTGCTTAAACTGCTTGATAAACATCTTAATGATGGCAGTAACAGGTATCTCTATCCAGCTGCAAGTACATACTCTGTTTTCGTCTCTTTAATGACGTTTTTGTATAATTGTGATGATTTGTGTGGCAGGGATCACTTTAATACAGTACTTGAAGCTATCCCTCCCTGTGCAGATGGCCATTTTTAGTACACGGTGCAGGGGGGATGGCTAAACTGATTGATAATCGCAAATATCGTGGAAAGGAAAGATTATCAGTGATTATCGATATGAAAATTGTGCTATCGATAATAGCATACATTAACTTTTGTGATAGAAAAAGGTTTTAATTTTCTCACACAATACACAAATTTAGGACTTAATTATGTGTCTGTTTCTGAATTATATTCAGGTCTTTGTTTTGTTAATAATCCATGCAAAAAGTCATCATTCACCAATTATGTGAAATATATTGATTTCTTTAAGACATGTTTGCTCAGAGTTAAGTCTCCAATATTTATCTATAATCAATCTATATGTAGTTAACGATTATAGATCTCTCGGATCTTTATCAATAGCCAGCACAATTCTGCAGGAATAATTGAAAGCAGACCAGTTTCATAACTGAACCTGACCAAATTAAATTGTATACTGATACATTAATAAGCATTGCCACTGAGTTGAGTTGAGTTGAGTTGGGCTTTACGTCACATCGGCATTATTCCAGCCATATAGTGATGAGAACGAGTCTGTATTAATACACATTGTAAGTACAAAGTCAAAATTATTTTTATGTCAAAAACATATATTCATTACATTGTCATTTAAAAAACAGAGAATAGCACTAAATTTAAAAGCAGGCAAAACGTTAGTGAGGCTGGTAATTTTGATGCTAAAAAGTGTGACAGACAGAATGCTGCCTTGAGGGCCCCCCTGATCTTGGTGGAAAAAATCAGACAATGTGGAACCCACCCGTACTTGAAATTGTCTGTTGTTTAAAAACTGAGATATGAACTGAGGTAGTCTGCCCCTCAATCCAAATTCATGTAAATCTTTTAGGATACCATGTTTCTACGTTGTATCATATGCTTTTTCTAAGTCAAAAAAGATAGATACAGTATGTTGTTTGTTGACAATGGAGTTTTTGATAAATGATTCCAGATGCACCAGATGGTCAATGGTACTCGGAAACCTCATTGGAGGTCACTAAGGATGTTATTGGTCTCCAAGTACCAGATTAATCGATTGTTGATCATGCGCTCCATGGTTTTACAAATACAGCTAGTTAGTGATATAGGACGGTAGTTTGAGGGGTCAGTATGATCGTGGCCGGGCTTTGGTATAGGGATGATAATGGAAATGTACCACGAAAGAGGAAAGTTTCCGGTTGTCCAAATGTCATCAAATATATTGAGTAGTGTTTCCAAACTTGAATCAGGGAGGTGTTTCAGTTGAGTTGAGTAGTTGATTTGAGTTGGGTTTTGCGTCACATCGGCATTATTCCAGCCATATAGTGACGAGAACAAGTCTGCATTAATAAACATTGTAAGTACATACTCGGAATGAGTTTTATTTCAAAAACATATATTCATTACATTGTCATTTAAAAGCAGAAAGAGTCTTAGCATCAAATTTAAAGGCAGGCAATTTGTTAGTCAAATTTCACAATTACAATTTATGATAGTTACATTTCGCAGTTACAATTTATGATACAGATCAACTTCCCTCAGGTAGTTCACTATCAGATGAGCGCTCACCCGGGAGAATAGATCTTTTAGGTTTGTTGCATCATAATGTGAGTCCCTTGCAGACGATAAGTCCACGCATTCAAGCAGAATATGCTTGATGGTGAAAACCTCATTGCAAGAGACACACATGGGGGGATCCATCCCCATCCGTTTTCAGCAGAAAGTCATGAGTAAATCGACTGTGGCCAATACGACATCGTCGTAAAATTACCTCATCACGTCTTGACTGACAACCAAAGTAGTGTTTCAGAAGCTGATAATGAATTTCATCAGCCCCTGCCACAGTGTCGTGAGCCTTCCCCCAGGGTAGTACATAATTCATGGAGAGATGGTGTGGTTCAACTGACAAACACCTACCTCTTTACGTTCGCCCGATCGAAGATTCCCGAATCGATTAGAGTCAGTTATTGCAGTTATTGGTGTGGAGGTGTATGTACCTAATCCACTCCGGTGCTCCATCCTTCTTGATAGTGAATCTCTTCACAGTTGTGACAGACTGTTGGGAAAGTTCCTGGACAATTTGTTCCTCATTCATGTCAGACGGGCATTGAGCTCTGTCCCGTACAATGCCTCTACACGGATTCAGTTTTGTGCACAGCAACATTTACATGGACAAACTCTTGTAATTTCAGTAGATTCATTGATTGCTGTCTCCGAGCACATTCTACTAGTAGAGAGCCGGACCGGAGCTTTGTGACATTGACAACCTCTCCGCAGATACCAGCGATACCCTTGGAGACTGCAAATGGGTTCAATTGCAAAGGTTGCTTGTCACAAGCTTCGATGATAAAAAAACGTGGCCAGTAATCAGGTCGAAGGGGCGTACTCTCGTCAGACGAAGAATTGTCAGAATCCATATGTCTTCGTTTTGAACCGGGGTTTTAGGAAGCCATGTCGTTAGGATTATGTTTCGGCACCCCCTCTCCCCACCCACTATGGAGTGTCAACAGGGACGATCTTATACTGCAGCGGATCTCCAATCTGCAAAGACCGGGGATAAGGGGGTGTTATACTCCAGCAAGGTTGACATGAAAAGCTGTAGCTGTCTACCAGATTAAAGGTCAGGATGGTTCTGTCCATGACAATCAATTGGAGACGTACAGAAATCGGAGGTCAGCGTCACAAGATTGGCCCATGAGACACCGCCTTCTGTGCATGGGCCTGCAAGGCTATTTGGTGTTGGTAGAATATCAGTTAACATTTTGAACATGTCCAAAAGTGTTATGTAATACCAAATTTTATTTTAAACATTCCATCCACAGGGCAAGGTGTGACCAGCCGATTGGTAGAATCGGGCCTATTCTACCACCCGTCTAGGCAAAGTTAGGGTCAAAGTGGTGTGTTGGATTATCGAACACTATTGCCGGTTCCGTCATCCTCAACCACCAGACTTCCTTCCTCTGCCGACACAGGGACGCCACCCACGGCAAATGGGTTGCCCAATTTGGTCGCATGTAGCGACCAGCAATTGGGTGCTGTGGGCCTATTTGACCCCGGGTCCACACGGTGGTAAGGAGAATCTGTAGGACCTCCACAGCTGCACGTACACCATGGTAGGATACTGATTGCAAAAATGAAGTAACATTGAATAGGTCGAACGAGTTTTTAATAGCCATCCTTCTCAAGATAACTATCAACATTGACGGAGGCTGACACATTAACATCTAAAAAGAACACACGAAAAGAAGATTCTCAATTCGCAATACCATAATTCGGAAGATTAAAACGAATATATTCCCTTAAGTGCGCTGCACGAGTCTCTGAACAAAGTTCCTGAGACAGCTCTTTTAGCACTTTTATTCATTCTCAAAGACATTTGGGAAACGAGTAATTTCCTTCTTCTTGACAAAAGGCTATTATCATTTCTGTACCAAAATCAGGGAAGGATCACATGAATCCACCACAATGCTTTAACAAGAGACATCTGAAAAATCATTGTTATGAGTGTGTGTTTCTTGTAATTTGCGATTTGTAATATCACATTGATTAAGTGATAGTTATTATGGGTCACAATGTTTAAAGTTTTGAGTGTGGGTTGTGGTTCGCATCTCGCATCATAAATGTTCAATGGCAATAGTATTTGTAGCAGCACGCCTTTTTGATAGCGCTTCAGAGTTGCCTCCCTTGGATGGCTTTATTTCGTTTTGACTTCCGTGTCTTGTCACGTCGTGTGTTTTCCACGTGGTTCCATTGCGTTCTGAAAGAATAATGATGGAGCCTAGCTTTGCTAGATTGCTCGAGAACTGTGTAAGAGTTATATAAAGGCTGGCTGTTGTGTTGTTCGACACGGGACTTTTCACATTACTGGATTTATACACATCTGTCAACCATTGTGAAGCTGACCAACATTTCAGGACTGACCATGCTCGTCTATTCAATTGTTGTCATTGTAAACATCCTTCAATCAGTATATCTGTTCTCACTGTAATGTCAAGACTCGGGTGGGTTAATATTCGATATTTGTGACCCAATATTTTAGATTTGTGACTCAATTGCATTGTACTAGATATCTGTTTTGTCATTCCTTGTAGTTTTCTCACTGTTTGTTCAATATATTGTTGAATATTTTAAACTTGACTGTGTTCTATTTTGCTGGTTCAAAGGGGACTCTTAAACCTTTTATAACGGCAAATTATTAACAGTAACAGAATTGGGGGCTCGTCCGGGATAGAATTCATTTGACATTTGAGACTTTTTGTGAAACATGTATTTCAAACAGTCAGTGAATTGTGCAAAGCAGATTTATTGCAAATTTCTTCACATTTCAAACTTGAGGCTAAACCTGTAATGAGGAAATATCAGATTTTGTGTTGAATCACTATATTGTACTACACAAAACCACCCTGAAACACTTGCACTAGGTCACGCTGACGGCAACGATGAAAAACACATCAACAAAACAAACCAAAACGCCGAAACACAGAAGCGTACAGCCAAAACGCGCATCAAATAAATGGCAAAAGGGGAGCGGAAGCAGTGCTTGGACACTCGACCCCACACCAAACCAACCCCACACACTTGCGCCAGCCGACGCTGACGGATACGACCAAAACACATCACCAAAACACATAAAAACAGCGATAAGAGCGGAAGCGCAGTGGCGCACGGCCAAAAACGCCACATAATAAGCAGCAAAACAGGAGCGGCAATAGTAAGGCGACACTGTACCCTCACCAAACCACACCAAACGCCGCGGACCGTTGATGCACCAACGAACACCACAAAAAGGCGCTGCCAAAACAGCTTTCAACAGCCACAGGGTTCAAAATGCAGTCCCATACAGCTAAAAAAACGCACCCCCCAAGCGACAAAAATGGGGGCAGGCACCAGTCCTCCGTCACTCTAGCGCGTAGAAATAGGCCAAACGAGCCAAAATAAGTGCAAACCACGTGTTTTTTTGCACTTCCAACATGCACACGCAAACCGACCAAAAGGGTGAAAATCGACCTAACCCCAGCTAAGACCCTAAGCCTAGCTCTAACCCTAAGCCCAGCCCTAACACACACCGTTAGCTCGACTTCTGGTGCTAACCCTAGCGCATAAAAATAGGCCAAAACGAGCCAAAATAAGTGCAAACCACGCGGTTTTGCACTTCCGACATGCACACGCAAACCGACCAAAAGGATGAAAATCGACCTAACCCTAGCTAAGCCCCTAACCCTAGCTCTAACCCTAAGCCCAGCCTAACACACACCGTTAGCTCGACTTCTGGTGCTAACCCTAGCGCATAAAAATAGGCCAAAACGAGCCAAAATAAGTGCAAACCACGCGGTTTTTTGCACTTCTGACATGCACACGCAAACCGACCAAAAGGGTGAAAATCGACCTAACCCTAGCTAAGCCCCTAACACTAGCTCTAACCCTAAGCCCAGCCCTAACACTCACCGTTAGCTCGACTTCTGGTGCTAACCCTAGCGCGTAGAAATAGGCCAAAACGAGCCAAAATAAGTGCAAACCACGCGGTTTTTGGCACTTCCAACATGCACACGCAAACCGACCAAAAGGGTGAAAATCGACCTAACCCTAGCTAAGCCCCTAACCCTAGCTCTAACCCTAAGCCCAGCCCTAACACTCACCGTTAGCTCGACTTCTGGTGCTAACCCTAGCTCGTAGAAATAGGCCAAAACGAGCCAAAATAAGTGCAAACCATGCGGTTTTTGGCACTTCCGGCATGCACACGCAAACCGACCAAAAGGATGAAAATCGACCTAACCCTAGCTAAGCCCCTAACCCTAGCTCTAACCCTAAGCCCAGCACTAACACTCACCGTTAGCTCGACTTCTGGTGCTAACCCTAGCGCATAGAAATAGGCCAAAACGAGCCAAAATAAGTTCAAACCACGCGGTTTTGGCACTTCCGACATGCACACGCAAACCGACCAAAAGGGTGAAAATCGACCTAACCCTAGCTAAGCCCCTAACACTAGCTCTAACCCTAAGCCCAGCCCTAACACTCACCGTTAGCTCGACTTCTGGTGCTAACCCTAGCGCGTAGAAATAGGCCAAAACGAGCCAAAATAAGTGCAAACCACGTGTTTTTTTGCACTTCCAACATGCACACGCAAACCGACCAAAGGGTGAAAATCGACCTAACCCGAGCTAAGACCCTAACCCCTAGCTCTAACCCTAAGCCCAGCCCTAACACACACCGTTAGCTCGACTTCTGGTGCTTACCCTTTAGCGCGTAATAATAGGCCAAAACGAGCCAAAATAAGTGCAAACCACGCGGTTTTTTGCACTTCCGACATGCACACGCAAACCGACCAAAAGGATGAAAATCAACCTAACCCTAGCTCTAACCTAAGCCCACCCCTAACACTCTCACCGTTAGCTCGACTTCTGGTGCTAACCCTAGCGCATAGAAATAGGCCAAAACGAGCCAAAATAAGTGCAAACCATGCGGTTTTTGGCACTTCCGGCATGCACACGCAAACCGACCAAAAGGATGAAAATCGACCTAACCCTAGCTAAGCCCCTAACACTAGCTCTAACCCTAAGCCCAGCACTAACACTCACCGTTAGCTCGACTTCAGGTGCTAACCCCTAGCTCGTAGAAATAGGCCAAAACGAGCCAAAATAAGTGCAAACCACGTGTTTTTTTGCACTTCCAACATGCACACGCAAACCGACCAAAAGGGTGAAAATCGACCTAACCCCAGCTAAGACCCTAACCCTAAGCCCAGCCCTAACACACACCGTTAGCTCGACTTCTGGTGCTTACCCTAGCGCGTAATAATAGGCCAAAACAGGCCAAAATAAGTGCAAACCACGCGGTTTTTGGCACTTCCGGCATGCACACGCAAACCGACCAAAAGGGTGAAAATCGACCTAACCCTAGCTAAGCCCCTAACCCTAGCTCTAACCCTAAGCCCAGCACTAACACTCACCGTTAGCTCGACTTCTGGTGCTAACCCTAGCGCATAGAAATAGGCCAAAACGAGCCAAAATAAGTGCAAACCACGTGGGTTTTGCACTTCCGGCATGCACACGCAAACCGACCAAAGGATGAAAATCGACCTAACCCTAGCTAAGCCCCTAACCCTAGCTCTAACCCTAAGCCCAGCACTAACACTCACCGTTAGCTCGACTTCTGGTGCTAACCCTAGCGCATAGAAATAGGCCAAAACGAGCCAAAATAAGTTCAAACCACGTGTTTTTGGCACTTCCGACATGCACACGCAAACCGACCAAAGGGTGAAAATCGACCTAACCCTAGCTAAGCCCCTAACACTAGCTCTAACCTAAGCCCAGCCCCTAACACTCACCGTTAGCTCGACGTCTGGTGCTAACCCTAGCGCGTAGAAATAGGCCAAAACGAGCCAAAATAAGTGCAAACCACGTGTTGTTTTGCACTTCCAACATGCACACGCAAACCGACCAAAAGGGTGAAAATCGACCTAACCCCAGCTAAGACCCTAACCCTAGCTCTAACCCTAAGCCCAGCCCTAACACACACCGTTAGCTCGACTTCTGGTGCTTACCCTAGCGCGTAATAATAGGCCAAAACGAGCCAAAATAAGTGCAAAACCACGCGGGTTTTGCACTTCCGGCATGCACACGCAAACCGACCAAAAGGATGAAAATCGACCTAACCCTAGCTAAGCCCCCTAACCCTAGCTCTAACCCTAAGCCCAGCACTAACACTCACTGTTAGCTCGACTTCTGGTGCTAACCCTAGCGCATAGAAATAGGCCAAAACGAGCCAAAATAAGTTCAAACCACGTGTTTTTGGCACTTCCGACATGCACACGCAAACCGACCAAAAGGGTGAAAATCGACCTAACCCTAGCTAAGCCCCTAACACTAGCTCTAACCCTAAGCCCAGCCCTAACACTCACCGTTAGCTCGACGTCTGGTGCTAACCCTAGCGCGTAGAAATAGGCCAAAACGAGCCAAAATAAGTGCAAACCACGTGTTTTTTTTGCACTTCCAACATGCACACGCAAACCGACCAAAAGGGTGAAAATCGACCTAACCCCAGCTAAGACCCTAACCCTAGCTCTAACCCTAAGCCCAGCCCTAACACACACCGTTAGCTCGACTTCTGGTGCTTACCCTAGCGCGTAATAATAGGCCAAAACGAGCCAAAATAAGTGCAAACCACGCGGTTTTTTGCACTTCCGACATGCACACGCAAACCGACCAAAAGGATGAAAATCGACCTAACCCTAGCTAAGCCCCTAACCCTAGCTCTTACCCTAAGCCCAGCCCTAACACTCACTGTTAGCTCGACTTCTGGTGCTAACCCTAGCGCGTAGAAATAGGCCAAAACGAGCCAAAATAAGTGCAAACCACGTGTTTTTTTGCACTTCCAACATGCACATTATGTTATGTTACAGCGTGATGATGGACTTAAACTGGGCTTTGGTCAAATGACAGAACCATCTTCTCAGTCAATTCAAAGGTCTCAATCTACGACAAACGTTCAACAAATCGTTAAAAACAAGGGCAAACTGACGTCAGATTCTTCGAAGAAACAAAGTGGCGGAACCCCAAAAGGGTCAGACGATAGAATTAAATTATATAACAAATATGGGTCCCTGGAGGACATGGATGTCTCCGAAAACGTCCAATCAAGGGCACACAGTTTGTCGCCCTCCAAAAAGGTGAGGGGTAGGTGTTTCAAAACATATCGTGCAGTGGAACTGTAGAGGACTACGGACAAATATTAATGAAATACAGCTAATTGTCCAAGATTTAACACCATCAGCATTCTTTCTGCAAGAGACGTATCTGAAACAGACAGATCATTTTAACTTACGTCAGTTTATCAGTATTATTCCCCTCCAGGTGATAGAGCCACTGGAGGTTCTACTATCCTTATACGACATGATGTTATTCACAGCCCTGTTACACTTAACACTAATCTCCAAGCTGTTGCAGTGCGACTTACTCTAGGTGTAGCATTTACGTTATGCTCTCTGTATATTCCGCCTTCATCGACACTTCAGCTGACTGATCTTCCATCACTCTATGATCAACTCCCGAAGCCATGTGTTATCATGGGTGACCTAAACGGTCACAACCCACTCTGGGGCAGTACTAACATTAATACTAAAGGTAAAATAATTGAAGACTTCATTTCCAATAATGACCTGTGCATATTTAATGATGATTCAAACACCTATCTGCATCCTGCAACTGGCACTTATTCTTCTTTGTATTTATCTCTTGCAGATTCTAACCTCCTGAATGAATTTGATTGGTCTGTTCATAATGACCTTTGTGGAAGTGACCACTTCCCAACTATCCTTTCAGAAATAACTCCATCTGATTCTCCATCGTACACAAGATGGAACTTTTCGAAGGCTAACTGGTCTTCATTTCAAACTAATTGTAAATCGAAACTGCGACCTGATTGTTTCAGTGATATAACTGATCCCATTCAAACTTTTTCTGACGTTTTAAATGAAATAGCTGATGAGTGTATACCCAAGTCCTCTACGACTCCACATGTACGAAAACCATGGTTTAATACAGATTGTAGACAAGCCAGAAAAGCGAGGAAAAAGGCAGAGCGTTATTTCCGCCATCATCCAACTGTCCATAACTTAAATAAATTTAAAATACTCAATGCAAAGGCGCGTCGTACCTTTAAACAAAACAAACGACAATCTTGGAGAAATTATGTCTCCAAAATTAAGTCACGTACGCCAATGTCCAGAGTATGGAACATGGTTCAAAGAAATAAAGGCAAAGGTTCAAAATCTGCTGTTCACCATCTTAAAGATGGCGACAATTTAATAACTGACAAATCTAAAATTGCAGATAAAATTGGCGAAACTCTTGCCAAAAATTCATCATCGGCAAATTATGTCCCTGAGTTTCAGAGATGTCAGAAGCAACAGGAAAAGACAAAACTTAATTTCGAATCACATAACGGTGAAGATTATAATGAGCTACATACTGCTCTTGAGCAAGCTCATGACACTGCAGCGGGTGATGACAATATACATTACCAGCTACTGAAACACTTACCTGAACCATGTCTGATGACACTTTTAGATATATTTGACCAAATATGGACGTCTGGAGAATTTCCTCCTTCATGGCGTAATGCTATTGTAGTCCCAATACCAAAACCTGGCAAGGATCATACAGATCCGTCTAATTACAGGCCGATCTCTCTAACTAGCTGTGTCTGTAAAACCATGGAACGTATGGTGAATAATACATTAACTTGGTATCTTGAAACCAATAACCTTATAACAAATATTCAATGTGGTTTCAGGAAAAATCGTAGTACTATTGATCATTTGGTACGTTTAGAATCCTTTGTCAAAAATGCTATAGTAAATAAACAACATGCTGTGTCAATTTTCTTTGATCTTGAGAAAGCTTATGATACAACCTGGAAGCATGGCATTTTGAAGGATTTACATGATTTTGGTTTGAGAGGCCGTTTGCCTCTTTTTATATCACAGTTTTTAAAAGACAGGCAATTTCAAGTCCGAGTATGTTCAACCCTGTCTGATCAAACTACGCTCCTACACCTTTACAGATCACTTGTCCGCTCGAAGCTTGATTATGGCTCCATCGTGTATGGTGGAGCCTGTAAAAGCAACCTAAATCTCTTTGATTCAGTCCACCATCAAGGTCTGAGACTTTGTCTTAGGTCCTTCAGAACTTCTCCTGTTGACAGTCTTTACGTCGAGGCAGATGAACCTTCTCTTAACCAACGCCGTATAAAATTATCTTTACAGTATATTACAAAATTATATTCTAACGAGTCTAATACTGCATTTAACTGTGTCTTTAATCTTTTATGAGGATTTGTATAACAAAACAACTTCTCTTGTTCCGCCTCTTGGGCTCAGAATTAAGCCATTTAATGCTGCTGCCGGCATTGAGCTGGAAAATATAGCTCCTTCCCGTCTTCTTTCTTCTCCTCCTTGGCAGTTAGTTAGACCAGAAGTTGACTTAACACTTACAACATTTATAAAATCGGAAACAAATGAATTACAATATAAACAAAAATATAATCAATTAAAAAGTAAATATAATACATATAAATCCTTATTTACAGATGGGTCCAAGGATGGTGGCGCAGTGGCTTGTGCCACTGTCATTGGGTCCAAAACAATATCTTCCAGATTACCCAATGACAGTTCAATTTTCACTGCAGAAGCAAGCCGAATACTTACAGCTCTTAAATATATTCATAAACATCCTAAATATAAACAATATATAATATTTTCCGACTCTCTCTTGCCTTCAGGCTATTAAAAATCTTTTTTTGTAAACATCCACCTCTATTAGAAATTATAGAATTATATAATGATCTTGCCACTGGCCAATACGACATCGTCCTCTGTTGGTTACCCAGCCATGTTGGTATTTCTGGGAATACTTTGGCCGATCTTGCTGCTAAGGCAGCACTCAACAAATCTGTGACACCACTTCTTATTCCATACTCTGATTACAAGGCTATCATTAGAACTTACATCCGTGATCTGATGCAGAAGTGGGACACTCAAGTAGGTATTAATAAATTACATGCAATAAAACCCTACATTGGTTACACCTACTTGGGTTGTCAGTCCAGATTTGAGGAGGTCATCATACGACGATGTCGTATTGGCCACACAATATATTCTCATGAGTACCTATTAAAAGGTGAGGATCCTCCGTTTTGTATCCCTTGTGATGAAAGAATCACGGTCAAGCATGTCTTGCTTGACTGTGTTGAGTACTCCATCACAAGGGATATCTATTTCAAATCCCGAACTATGAAGGTTCTTTTTATTAATATAAGTCCTCATTTAATTATTGCATTTTTAAAAGAATTAAATTTGTTAACAGATTTGTAAATAGCTAAATATTTTATGATTGGAAGTTTGAATTAGTAACACAGATTGTTAGTGGCTGTACCCTCGAGGGGGGTTAAAGCACTGTAAAACTATTGTCCTCCTGAGAGGGTACGTAAGTCCCGAAACATTCATAGTAAATTTCAACTTTCCGTTTTTTTAATCGTAGAATATGTGTAATTTTAATGTATGGCTAGATATATCTAAATTGCTAACAGCTGAGGGGATGATGTAAATCCAGCTAGGGCCCATGCAGGAAGCAAATGTACTGTAGGTCCCCATGGTCCCTAGTGTGGTGATCTACCTTCAGTTGTTGGCAATCTATAGCCTGTTTTTATATTGTATTGTCATTTATAGTTCCAATATTTTAGATTTAATTGCTAGTTTTAAATTGATATATGTGATACACTAGTAGTTTTACTGTTCTTCGTCAACAGGTCTTTTAATGTCCTACTTTATTGATTTATAATATAATTATATACCGTTCTCGTCACGATATGGCCGAAATATTGCCGACGTGACGATAAATATTAACTCACTCACTCACTCTCCACCCCACTTCTCATCCTCTCCAAGTTCAAATCTTCAAGGTCAGTGAAGAAGGTTATGGCCTCTGTGTTCTGGGATGCTAAGAGGGTATCATCCATGTTCACTACCTGGAGAGCCAGACGCTGGTACCTACTATTCTGTGTTACTCAACAGATTGAGGGCTTCTATCATAGAGAAGAGCCGTGGTATATTAAGGGCTGGAGTTCTGACTTAACATGATAATGCCTCGTATAACACCTCCCTACTTACAAGGGATGCTGTACATCAGCTTCCTTACCCTTCATAATCACATGACCTGGCTCCAAGTGACTGCCACCTTTTTCAAAAACTGAAAGAACCTATCCGTTGAACTTGCTGTGTAGATAATGAAGAACTGAAAGCTGCTGTAAACGAGTAGTGATTATGCGGAAAAATAAAATAATAAAATGTGACCAAAGAGTTCGTCGTCTATGTTGGGCCTAGAACTTTTTGACTAAACCTCGCATCTCCAGTTAAATCGTGTTTGTTGAGAAACTATATGCCAATGTTAATTAATTTAATTCCCAGTTCTATTAATATTATTGAAGAAAAAGTTTTAATGATTCTTCCCATTTGGTATGAATTTAGTGCATTATCAAAAAAACCAAAACAATTAGGAGTATGTAGGTATGTGTGTTTGTGTGTGTATTGCTGCCATACCTGTTGGAGTGTGGGTAACGGAAACCTTGCGGAAACCCTTAGAAAGTGGGTAATTGTAAGTTTCCGTTATTGCGGAAACTCAGTGTAAAAGAACGGAAACTCACTGGATTCTAGGTGGAAACTTAAGTTTCAGTCCACTTTCTACCAGGTTTCCGCATTGCGGAAACCGAGTTATTTTTGCTGTGTGTGTTTTCAATTCCTGTTGGAAATGATTGCTGCCAGGTTCAGTGAAGATGACAGTAAACAGACTGTCCACTTGCACTGCATCAACTCCAGGTCTGTCTGTTGCAGTGAAGATGACAGTAAACAGACTGTCCACTTGCACTACATCAACTTCAGGTCTGTCTGTTGCAGTGAAGATGACAGTAAACAGACTGTCCACTTGCACTGCATCAACTTCAGGTCTGTCTGTTTCAGTGAAGATGACAGTAAACAGACTGTCCACTTGCACTGCATCAACTCCAGGTCTGTCTGTTGCAGTGAAGATGACAGTAAACAGACTGTCCACTTGCACTACATCAACTTCAGGTCTGTCTGTTGCAGTGAAGATGACAGTAAACAGACTGTCCACTTGCACTGCATCAACTTCAGGTCTGTCTGTTGCAGTGAAGAAACCTTTCATTGTTCTTGGGTACGTTTCCATCTGGTTAAGTACATCAGGGGTGCGAAGTCCATCCTTGAACCTACACACATTCAAACAATATAAAATAAGAGTGATCAGGAGATGACAAACCCCTCTGTCGTCCAACATAAAAAAACAAATTTTCTTTTGGTAGCAAAACGCAAAAGGCTTATTTGTGCAAGCTAGGATGTAACATCATCAGTACAAGGACCAAACATGAAAATTAGCAAACTTACTTTATGAGATAGATATGGTATTTATCTACAAAAGACAAATATGGTGTGTATGACATAATTCATGTTCTTTAGGAAACGGAATCAATTTAGTAGTGTTTCTGTTCATTCCGAAACTGCAGCTCGAGTTACAGTGTGACGTCATAAAGTTGGTACTGATGCCGTGGTGACATTGTTACGTGGCTTGACTAGTCATTATAACAAGTTATATCCACGGTGTCTACTTCTGTGTATTTAACTGATAGAACACTGGCAAATAAATAATAAGACAAGACACTACTCGTTGCTTACTGTTCAATCACGTCCCGTTTTCTCTTTACAACGATATGCGTTGTCAACGCCTGCACAAGTTCCTTCTGTTTTACATATCTTGCCAAGGACAGAGCACCTATGAAATCCATTATGTCCTGCACACATACCAACGCCTCCAAACATCCTGCTTCATCTGTGGCATCCGCTATCTAAAATAAGAGCTTTCACATTATATACAGATGGTAAAAAGACATTAGTTAAGCAACAAGTATGTACATGTTGATTCTTCGTAGGTAATTACATTTGTACCCAATGTGTTTGCACATTAAAAGATACATAGACACTTCACTCAAACACACCCAACAGAATGATACCAGATGGATAGTGAAATCCGCGAAGGTACTGCCGACTTTCACCCAAGACAAATTTCAAAGCACATTAAGTAAGTCGGTGGTCAGCAGATTGTTATTCAAACATGGGGTGATGTGAAGGAGTGAGTGAGTCAGTCCTCGTCATGGTCGAACCTAGGAAGACCAGTTCATGTGACGATCGTCATTTGGTTAGAATGGCGAACGGTAATCCTTTTCGTTCAGCTTACCAGTTATGCCAAGAATGGACACAAGCAACATGCGTCAACGTGCTACGTGAGTTAGTGATTAAAAGTCTTGTGGCAGGTGGATTAAGGGCCCGAAGACCACTCAAACGCCCACGTCTGACACCTAGGCATATGCAAGACAGACAACACGGCTAGACAAAGTCAAAACTGGAACATTCGAACTTAGCGACGACTAATTTGGACGGATGAGTCACGCAACAACTTGCACATCAAGGTGTTTACGACGGTTGTTTACGTGTCAGACGGGCAACCAAGGATGAGCTGAACCTGATCATGGAGTGTGTCCTTCCACATGTCGCTGAGGGCGGCGACTCGATCATGGTATGGGCTGTATTCACTTATGACGAGAAGGTGGACATCAAGGTTGTCCAAGGAACAATGATAGGGTTAAAGTATCACAGTGAGATTATCAAAAAGACAGTTATTCCTTTCCTTCACGCCAATCCTGACACAACATTCATTTACCAAGATGTCAATGCTCGCCCACATCGTGCTATAGTTGTTCAGGAAGCCAAACAAGTGCACATAATTGAGTTCCATCACTGGCAAAGTTAGAGTCCTGATCTCAACCCGATAGAGCATGCATGGGATGAGACTTGTAGACAAGTAAACCGGTGTGATCAACCTCTGACCAACTTACTGCCCAACTCTGACCTTGGTACAGCTTAGAAATGCTGTACTGAATGCTTTAAACAAGTTACCAATGAGATCTATGCGTAATCTAGTGCTCTCTATAAGGCGAAGATGTCAGGAGGTGATAAACAGCTGAGGTTATACACCCATTACTGAGGGTCATTATGTAAATTTTGACTTGTGAAAACTGTGTCATCAAACAGTCCATACCTTACAGTTTGTGTTGAACACTCCACATATCCCACCTTACACTTAAAGTTTTCCTGTGAGCCCCAAATTTTGTTAGATTTATATTTTGCCTAAAATTTACCATTTCAACATTATGCAAATTAAAAGTACACCAGAGTTTGTCTTGAAATGACGATTTACAACGACAAAAATTAATCGTATTCTTTACCCGTTGCACTTTTTCTTTAAATCCGGGTCATCAATGTCATCGGTCGACACTGTTGGTGTTCCAATTAACATGGAATAAGTGTATGGAGAAAAGAAGCGAGAGGGGCGGTCTGCCATTGACAAGGATGTAAGCAATGATACGTCCTGCCATAAAATACTCGCCTTTCTCCTCGGCTGTAAAAATATAGAACTGACTAGTTTACTTAAAAAAGTAATATATGTTGAACATGAAATCAGTGATTAGAGATCAATAGCAAGTACAACTGCATCACAATAGAGTTATTGCCCGATTTTCCAATCCATGACTTGTGCAAACCCATACAACTGGAGTTCATTATCAGTGTTCATCGTAAAAGTCAAAACTAAAGATCACTGTATTTGTCTTGATTCAATATTGCAATGATTCTTTTATATGCTCTGGGTAAGTAAAAATCATGATGTGTAAAATGACCTATCTATGCTACAAAATTTGGTACTAATCAGAACCATACACATCTCTTCGGGCGAAAAATGTCTTTGTTCTGTTTATTTCAAGAATATTTAAATGGAAGTGTTTAGATATTTCATTTCAGATTTGCTGTTTATATAAATTAATTTTAAACAGCAATATGCCTCACCAATTACGATAATGTTTTTCTTTTATTATACAATACCCAGTATCAGGAGGATCTTGGGTCCGGTGAACTTGCGATGGGGATATACGACGACGTAGATGGTGTGGCTGGGGTCGATCCTATTTGAAACATGGCTAGATCGGAAAAGAACTGTCGGTGTTCCAGAGTCAATGAAATCTTCATCATCTAAGAAAATATAATATATATATACATAAATTATATTATATATTGTTTTGTTGTTGCTGTTATCTTCATCATTAAAAGCAAAAAAAGTAACATGTCTAGGTAATGCTGGTGGTTATGCTCATCATCAATTTAGGGCCCTAGTGGTTAAAGTATTTATTCTAATTAATTATTTTAATCAGATTCAGAAGTATTTTGTAAAATAATGATGCTATAAAAGGACTACATGGCTATAACAATCATCATTGTGCAGTAGGTGTGAGATAAGATGAAAATGGTAGAAGTGAGTTTAGGTTTTACACGCACTCAGCAATATTCCAACTATATGGCGGCAGTATGTAAAATAATCAAGTCTGGAGCAGACAATCCAGTGATTAACAGCATGAGCATTTATCTATGCATTTGGGAACCGATGACACAGGGGGCTATAGCACAAATACGCCATTTGTTGACCTAGTTAAACACCTGGCTGACCGCATTCATTTCACCGGGATAATAAAGAATATTTTATTTAAGACTGAAATACTGAACAATCGTTCTATATATTAGCAATAGAATTACCTTTTAACTCCGAGTACACATACCTGTACCGTCGATCTGTAAACGAAAGGCAATTGTCGTAAACAGTTAGAAAGAACCTTAGCAGAAATGATATAAATAACGTTATCTAGTCTTGCACCATGATTTTGGAATAATATGAAGATATATAGTTTTATGGGCCATTAATGAAAATACAGAGTGTTGTCATTTCATGTGTTAAAATAATAATTTGACAATCTGTATTGAATCATCTAGTTTCATACCAAAGTACAGTCATATGAAGCAGCAACAGCAGCAAACTCATGGCGCATAACAGGTTTGTCCAAAATATGGACGAATGACAGACAAGAGTGGTGAGTGAGTGAGTTAAGATTTTTAGTCACATCGGCAATATTTCAGCCATATCGTGACTTAAGCAAGTTATAAATATATCAACAATTTAAGTGAAATTATAAAAATTCTGCCAACGAAGGACAGTAAAATAACTAGATTATCACAATATATATGTAAAACTAGTAATTGAAGCTAAAACATTTTAACTATGGGGGACAACACAATATAAAAATGGGCTATAGATCGCTAACAACTGAAGGTAGATCACCATACTAGGGACCATAGGGACTTACAGTACATTGCTTCCTGCATGGACCCCAGCTGGATTTACACCATCCCTTCAAGCCGTCAGCAAGTTTTGACAAATTAGCCGTAAAGTTAAAATAACACATATTCTACGATTAAATCTAATGGTATATTTAAATTAAGTTTGAATGTTTTGGGACTTACATTACCCCACAGGAGGACAATAATTTTACAGTGCTTCAACCCCTGTGAGGATACAGCCACTAACAATCTCAGCTGCTCAATTAAACGACCAATTATAAAATATTTATCTATTTACCACAATTCATTCAAAGAATCTAATCCTTTTAAAACACAATAACTAAATGAGAACTGATATTATTAAAAAAGATCCTTCATAGTTCGTGATTTGAAATAGATATCCCTTGTGATGGAATACTCAACACAGTCAAGCAAGGCATGCTTGACTGTGATTCACAAAGGGATTCATCACCTTTAATAAAGGGATATCTTATGTGGCCAATACGACATCGTCGTATGATGATCCTCACCTTTGACAACCCAAGTAATAACCGATGGTACTTATGCATGTAATTTATTAAATCTTGGAGTGTCCCAGCCAATACGAGTTCTAATGATAACTTTGTAATCAGAGTATGGAATAGTGGTGTCACAGCACTGTTGACCATTGTATGTGTTCCCAGAAATGCCAACGTGGCTGGGTGAACGATGTTGCATTGTAACAAGCTCTGACTAAACAATTCAAGAATTTCCACAATAAAAGTGGGATGATTGCAAGGAAAGGTTTTGTAACTGCAGAGGTGAGAGAGTCAGAAAGAAGATGATGTATTGTTTATATTTACGGTGTTGTGTTATATATTTAAGGCGCTGTTAATATTGCGTTAGCTTCTGCTGTGAAAATACCTGTTATTTGGTAGCCGAGAAGATATTGTTTTTGGATTTAATGTCGCCCACCATCCTTGGATCCATCCGTAAATAAGGATTTATATGTATTATATTTATTTCTTAATTGACTAAATTGCTTGTTTACCACTGTAAATCGGTATTAGTTTCAGTTTTTAGAAATGTGGTTAATGTTAAAGTCCAGCATCTGGCCTCACCAATTGCCAAGGAGGATAAGAAAGCAAACGGGGAGGAGCTATATTTTTCCAGCTCAATGCCGGCAGCAACAATGAATGGTTTAATTACATGCCCAAAGAGGCGGAACAAAGAGAGGAGCTTTTTGTTACTACAGATCCTCATAGAGATGGATGAGAACACAGTTATATGCAGGGGTTCGACTGATTAGAATGGTAGTTTAGTAAATATACTGCAAAGAGACAATTTGATAGGGGCGTTGTGTAGAAGGCTCGTCAGCTTCAACATAAATACTATCAATAGGAGAAGTTCGGAAAGATCAAAGACAAAGTCGGAGACCTTGGTGATGGACAGAATCCGGTAGTTTCAGAATTGCTTTTACGAAGGCTCCACCATACAAATGGAGCCATAATCAAAGTTTGACCGGATGAGTTGATCTGTACAAAATGGAAGGGAGAAGTGGTTTGATCCTCTCCCACTTTTGGATTGGACACGACTTTTAATAGATCTAATGCCTTCAGGCGTTTGGTCTTCAAAGACTTAATATGTGGTAAAAGGTCAAATGCTTGGTCAAAATCAGTTTTTCAGTATTGGTACAACAATTTATCATCAGAGAACATCTGAATCGGATCTGTAACATTAACAAAAGGTCAGACTGTAATGTGGCAGCACACAGTATCTGAAATTATGGCCAGTTGGCCTTATTAAAATTCCACCTTGTTGTTGGTGGATCATCGGTTGGGTTTATAGCAGAAAGGATTGTGGGGAAATGATCACGATTAACAAAAGGTCCACACAGGTCATCGTGTACCGACCAGTCAAATTCATTATAAATATTTGGGTCCGTGAGGGACAGATCAAGTGCAGAATAAGTTCCAGAACCAGGATGTAAATATGTGGCTGATCCATCATTGAAAAGACATAAATTATTATTAAACATGAAGTCTTCAAGGATTCTCCCTTTACTGTTAATATTGGCACTTCCCCACAAAGGGTTATGGCCATTATGATCACCCATTATGATACAGGGTTTGGGAAGCTGGTCAAATAGATCCTGAAGATCAGACTGCTGAAGAGCAGAAGAAAGGAGAAATGTACAAAGAACAAAGAGTAAAGGTTACCTGTAAAGTTAGACGGACAGCAGCAGCCTGAAGATTGCTTTTAAGAGGGACAGGGCTATGAATAACACCCTGTCTAACTAAAATAGAAGCGCCACCAGTGGCTCTTTTCACCTTGGGGTGAAAACGAATGATATGAATTGTACCGACGTAATTCAAATTTATCTGAACTTTTCAGATAAGTCTCTTGTAGACTAAAAGCCGAAGGTGTAAAATCTTGAGATAATAATTGCAGATCGTTAAAATTGTTCCTAAGGCCTCTGCAATTCCATTGTATTAAGTTCATTAAAATGTTTAGGGGAGCTTCAACTGGAGATCGTGAGCGCGCGGCAGCGCGACTCCCACAACCTGTTTGTGAAGGAGTGATCTCCATGTCAAGCGGTTCGAAAAGATTTTGAACCGCCACAGAAGGTGTTATGGAGAAGGCTCTTCTAAAGGATGAAGGGCTCTGGTCTTTCTTCTCAACTTTTTCTTTTCTTTATTTGAGAGTTTAACAACGCCCTGAGTATCTGGAGTTAAATCAATATCTGATATTTGTCCTGGTTGGTTCTCCTCAGTCTGGGAGGCTGATGAGCGCTGACAACTTCTGTGATGATTGAGTCGTGTCATCCAAGGTTATCTGAGCGTCATTCACCCAAGATATGTCAGTCTGACAAGATGTTGAAACGGATGCAGCTTTTTTGACAGTAGAGAGAACAGTAGAAGATACTGTGGCAGAATAGGTAAGACCTGTTGCTGGTCTTGACTGAGCCTGAACCAATTTTCTTTGCTTCAAAGTATGAAATATTATTATTGCACTTCAATTTTAGAATTTTGCACTCATACTCAAATTTTGGACAAGATTTCGATGATGACAGATGCTCACCACTGCAGTTGGCACACTTCATGTCATTAGTACATTCGGTGCCTTCATGAAGCCCACTACAGCGTGAGCACACTGACTTACCTGTGCAAGATCTCGCACCATGTCCAAATTTTGGCATTTGTAACACCGGAGTGGATTTGGTACATATACCTCCCTCCGATATTACAGTAACCAGCTTTTATGAATTTTGGAAGACTTGTCAAACCAAAAGTGAAAAGATATGTATTTGTTTTGACAAAAGTGGACTCTTGTTTCCTGTTAAAACGTTTAACAGAAGTAACACCCTGGTCTTTCAGTTCTGCTACAATTTCATCTTCCGTCATATCGGACAGACAGCGGGCCCTGTCTCTGATAATACCTCTACATGTGTTGAGAGTTTTATGAACAGAAACAACTACCTGGTTGTTTACAAACTGCTTTAAACCCAGAAGATTGACAGACTGTTGCCTACGCAAACATTCAATTAAAGAGAACCATTTCGTAGACGAGTGACGTTTTAACCTCTCCGCAGATACCTTGAATACCCTTGGAGACGGCAAAGGATTGATCTTTAAAGCATTTCCATCAGAACTGTCAATGACCAAAAACCTTGGCCAGGAATCTTTAATGAAAGAAGATATCTCTTCGTCGGATGAAGAGGGACATGTGGCGGCGTTTGCTCGTTTTAGAAGAACCAGTGGATTGAGTGGGGTTAGCCATGGTGTGATAATATAATTCAGCAACCCTGCCCCCCACCCGCCATCGAGTGTCAACAAGGACGGTATTGGAGTGGATACCAGACAACAATACCAGGGTTACAGGGATGCCATACTCCAGAAAATACAGACTTGAAAGCCATGATATCTTAAAGAATAAGTGCCAGGCTGGTTCGGCCCATGACGCTGTTCTAAAGAACACGGAATTCAGAGGTCTATATAACCAGATTGGCCCATGAGCCACCGCCTTCTGGCATGGGACTCTAGGCAATTAGATACATTCATAATTTATACACTGAAAGTGTAAACGACCAAATACCCAATACTAAAAATGTGCAAAATAGTAACCATGCACAGTGCTTGGCGTGACCAGCCGATTGATTGAACCGGGCCAGTTCAACCACCCGTCTAGGTGAAGTAAGGGTCGAAGTGGTGTATTGGGCAAAAGGAACGCTGTTCCTGGAGCCCTTGCCCTCAACCACCAGAATCCGTCCTCCACCGACACAGGGGCGCAACCCACGGCAAACGGGTTGGTGGACCTAATATCCCCCGGGTCCACAACGGGGGTTGAAGGGCGCTTAGCGTGACCCAGCACCCACCACGAGGAGGTGGCCCTTCATGGGTGCCTTTGAATATCATGAAATTTTGTGGGCCAATAAGGGCCTTTATCATACCTTGTCCTTTATTGTTTTGCATTGAGTTTGTTTAGAGGAAACATATCATGTACATAAAATTAAGGGTATTTGAACACATGTATATTGAATGACATGTTTAAATATTATCACAGTATTGACAGACAGACATTTTATTCAGTTATAGGCCACAGGCCCAAAATACATTTATAGATATATATTTTGCATGAAATTACATGCGCTTTACAGAAAAAAACATCAGGTTTTTATATTTCCCAACATTATATAAAAAAATAGGCATAAATTATATATGACATTTATGTTTGTTGAATACATAATGTTGACAAAACTGTGTTGTGATAGAGGGTGTTTCAAATATTTATCCAGAAATTTATTCCTTATTTCTAGGTAGGCTTTTAAATAAAGTAAAAATGTATTTCATCTTCAATGAAATTAAGATTCATGTTTTTGCAAAAAGACAAAATCTTGAATCACAAGGGACATCTGTATATCTAAGGGACCCACTATTCCTGAAAACAATAAGTTTAATCAATATAGGCCTTCATGCCAGCAAGATGACAAAAATTCTCAAGACCATGAATCTTCTTCTGTAGCTTGAAAGCAGTGTGAGGGAACATCATCTGCAAACATTAGAGCATATAGATTAAACATCAGGTGTAATGAATATACCACGGCCACCAAATTGCTCCGTACTTTCCATAAGCTGATTAATAAAGATAATAACCAATTGAGGGCTGAGGATGCAGCCATGTCTAGTACCTATACTACAATGAAAATAACTGGAAAGACCATGACATGTTCTGACACAAGCAGATAACCTACCATACATTGATACAAGAATGTTACATAATTTACCACCAATACCAAATTTTTTTTCAGACTTGGATTGAAAGTTAATGTTTATTAACACACATCAAATTTATGACTATTATAATAATGAAACATGTAATAGTAAATCTTGCACATAAATTGTCTTTATGTTTAAGCTGATCAAGTTCAATCAAGATATCTGCTTTGAGAACTTACTTCTCCAAGGAGCTAAGGAAAGAGGTCCAATCAAGGAAAAGTGGAGCAGGGAGAGATGACGTTTACAAATACTCCTCCTGGGAGTGGTTCTCCATGCTGGACCCATTCCTGCGAAGTCAGGTCACCCAAAAACCCAGTATCAGTAACATGGTAAATAACCCATTTTTGACTATCTTTATCGTGGTAAGGTATTAAATTTGTTAAAAAATAAATGGTAATTTACATAATACTAATATAATCAATTAAATATTTTGGGAAAAATAGCAAGGTAGAAACAGGGCTTGATTTAGTGCTTTGTTACTTGCACTGGTGCAACCTAATAATGCAAGTGCAACCTAGCTATTATGCTAAATTGCACCAAGTGCAAGTTAATTTTTGAGAAGTACATTCAACTACATAGAAAGATCGGAATTAAGCATCTAAAAAATAAATTGCACATGTCTTTTTATTATATATGTATAATATTGCATTTAAAACAGTCGAACTGGAAGTTTGGTGGTTCAACTTGGTTTTTACCTCAGGTTGCACTTGATGCAAGTAGGTAAACATCCCTGAACTCAAGCCCTATTGAAAACACCAAATACTGACTATTAAATTGGGCATGGTTTTGCCTTGCACAGTAAAATGACTTCATCATTAATGGACAAGTTTATTCACAAGAGCACATGATCCCATTGCCAATCAACTTGCCCATTAGTGATGAAGTAGTCTGCAATTCATCCCTGATATCCCTTGCAGACTGGGTGCTTCTATTCCCACCCTGCTGAACAAAAAGGTGTATCCCTGTTTGATCCCAAATCTGAGCTAACACCTTCTGCAGGTGTACTAACATACTTCACATCACATCTTGTGCGAAGGAAGTTATGGGGCGCCACACATGCAAGAACAATCAGTTTGCCTGTGTTATTGTCTACACCCAGACTTCTCTGAAAAACACCAAATCTACTGGTCAGAATGCCAAAAGCATTTTCAGAGACCCTTCGTGCTCGTGATAACCTGTACATGTAATTGAATATTTTTGTCATCACTCATATCCCTGAAAGGGAAAGGCTTCATGATATATGATTTAAGTGGAAATGCATCATCCCCAACAATGACATAGGGAACTGACTCATATCTTCCCTCTAAGGGGGATGGACCAGGAACATATAAAGTGTTTGATTCAAGAGCATGGTGTAATGTAGAATTTGCAAATATTCCTGCATCACTAACTCTCCCATTTGAGCCAACATCTACATTAGTAAATTTGTAATTTGCATCTACTAGAGCAAGCAAAATATGCTAAAATAGTTCTTGTAATTGAAGAAAGTGGATCCAGATCTTTTAGGAGCCCTGATAGATATGTGCTTCCGTCCATAGCCCCGATACAGTGAGGAAACTGCCACTTGTCCTCAAACTCATTAATGATGATCTTCCACTCTGTTTCTGTCTGTGGAATCTGAAAGATACAAGAAAATATTTCTTTACAGGAAGCTGATGTTACAAGTGAAGATGCTGCAGCACCGACAACAACTGTTGCTGATACTGAAGCTGTTGCCACAGAACATGTAGAACGGGTTTCCCCACCAATCAGCCCCACTCATGCACCAAAAAGAAAGAAAAATGTGTCATCTTCATTGCAGGAAAAATTACTTAATACAATCAGAAGCATAGAACAAAGGAGAGTACAGAGAGTCATGTACTGAGTTGCTTTTCGGGAAGTACATTGCCAGCGAGGTTTCCAACATCAGTGATGTCCGCAAAGGCGAGAATTAAAATTCAAAATTCAACAATTGATATTTGAATATCAAACTGAAGAATAATGGTGAACTCTGATTATCATTGACTGAATAGCAAAAAGTAAATCCTGTATTGAACCCAGGAAAAGTAATTTGATTTTATATGATTAGTTAGACATCCCAATTGTCAGACACTGGACTAGGCATTAATTAGGGCAACAACCATATATAAATTGGAATCTCCCAATTGGATATTTTAACAAGTTAGTTGAACCTAAGGAAAACTGTTATTTTGTATAAATATCTTGGAGTTGTTATTTATAGAAACCGTTCTTTCAAATTATCTTAATCAAATCTCTGTCAGTAAGCTACTAAAGCCATGTATTTTGTTTTACGCATAAGTCGAAAGTTAAACTCATCAATACAATGTCAACTATTTCTCTGTGATTCGATGGTGAAACCAATGTTGCTGTACGGTCGTGAAATGTGGCGATATGTTAATTAAAACAAATTGAAAATGTACATACATGTATATGTTTTATGAGAAAATTATTATCTGAAAAGAAATGAACCCCAATGTACATGCTTTATGGTGAATTAGACAGTCCCACTTTCTGTTGATGTTAAAACTGGTATGTTAACATTTTGGTCTAAATTGTTTACAAACAATTCGTCTAAGTTATCTTCGATCTTTTATTCTATTGTATGTAACCTTCATACTCAGAAGCTCAGAGGTGGAAAAATCCATGCTCTTGACTGTCCCTACTGTTTAACAAAGTTATCTCCTTTCTCCATTTTCGTACTTCATCCCACCATTTACGAGTTGAAGAAGGAATATGAAATACCATAGCAATAAATGAAAGAAAATGTAAATTCTGTTTATGTGGGTGATGAGTTTCATTACATTCTTAAATGGAAATATTTTAGAAAAGAAAGATCAATGTATATACCACCTATCTTTATAATCAGACCAAATATGTTAAAATTTTAATTTTATTTAAATCACTATTAATATGTAATTATAGGATATCAAACGAGCTTCCCCTTTCATATCAAGTTTATGTCCTCGAGTGAAATAATTTTGGTTTGTCACGAGCTTTAGCGAGTGACAAGCAAAAATTATTTCACGAGGGACATAAACTTGATATGAAAGGAACGAGTTTTGTATCCTATTTATTACCACGTTCTAAAAATGAAAATAGTGTTAAAATAAAGCAATATCTTGCTTTCCTATATAGAACCGCACTGCGCGGATTAATATATCATATTGGTGATTGGAATGTCGACCGTTTCACTCCAGGAAACGTATGCTGCGTAGAGGCAATGTAGTTCCTTTAACTAGTCTAGATAATAAATAAATTATGACGGAATCAAGTCGTAATCAAAATTTAATTCTTTTCATTAGAGGTTTTGCTTTCAAATACAATAATGTAATTCATCAAAACACTTGTAAACTGTAAACCTTTTTCAATTTAACTACGTGACCTAAATATCGCCTGAACGTCAGTCGGCCATCACTGTCGGGATAGTCGTGTTGAAAATTGTTCACAAACAAGCAGATAAAAGTTACGCATTAGGAGCGACGACACACACAACTGAAGAAGCCAAATGTAAATAACAGGGAACTGTATGTCTCAAATAGTTGTGGTTAGTGTCGTTGTCATTGCTTACACGCTATTCTTCATCGGAGGACGAGTCACTGTAGATAATACGGCGACGCTTGGCGGAGGACATTGGCTCGTCTCGGCCTGGAATTCCCACTTGTCGAGATTCGATGTTTATGTTGAATACTCCACCGTAAATTGGGCCTGAAAACACACTGCCTACAACCTCGAATGAAGAGGATTTCAAGCCGATTGTGTTCTGACTGTGAGAAGTGTTATCAACCTCTAGATGAGAAACCACGGGAGGCATGGCAGTGGCAGTAGAACACACGTTTTGTGCGAGAGGACAAGTGGACGCGGCTGACAGTGGCAGTGATCGAGATACCAAGGTGCCGCTCATCTTTTGATGTTGTGTATTAGAAACTTTGGCATATGAATTCACAGAAGCAACATTTTTATGGCCTGAAAGCTGCATTATGTGTGTAGGTGCAAAGTTATGTTCACTGAGAGTTTGCAACATGGTTTTTCTCGCACTGTGATTAGTCAAGCGTTTGTCACTTGACAAGTGTGCGTGTTGTGCCATGGATTTCATGATGTTTCCAAGTTTATTTTTCCCCACTGGCTGTCGCTTAAACCAAGATTCGCCATCACGAGGGACACCCTTTGTGTGTGAAGCTAAGTAGAATGGATGATCATTTGAAGAGAAATTCTGAGGACGGAGGCTACGATACTTCTTGTACAGTGCTACCGGACATCTGGCAGGGTCACTCGGTACAGCCCATACTCTCGGGGGAATCCGTCTTGTGTCGTTCGGATTAGCACCGGTGCGGGTCTTGGTTTGTCGCTCGCAGTACTCAAGATACTCCTGACCCTCACTGTCAACTCGAAGTTAGACATCTCCCCAGAGCATATTTCTGTGTGGACGGACAGATCTTAAGCCAAAAACATGGTATTATTCCACCACAATGTGTTAAGAATAGCATCGGGAGACCCTCTCCGAGTTGACCCACTTTCCCAAAGTTTGTTTATTTCGGATTGTGACACGGCCTCGGCGGCTTTAGGTAAGTTCCCTTCCCTTCCGCCTTCACGTGCTTTAATTTACACGTAAACACCTCCTAGATCGAGCAAATTCGGGGTCAAGTAGAATTGATTTTGATATTTCAATCTCTTCAAATGGCGGTCCAAACTTGATCGAAATCCGCGGAGTGACGATGGCTCATACTCGTCCCCGTTTGCTTTTTGGCATCCATGAAAAATTTGCAAAGTAATTGATTCAGTTCGAGTGGGGATTTTTTCAAGAGATCTGTGTTCCTGCAGAACATTTTGGAAATAAAATGAGACCGTTTTCAAGTCATATTTTATTTCTTTGCCGTGTTTTCATTTTCATTTTGGTCAGAAAGTCATCAATTTCTTTATTCCATACTTCATCATTTGTGTCGAAATTAGCATCTAGGCCAAGATCTACATCATTCTCATCTTCTCTAAAGAGTTCATTAATCAGTTCTTGTGACAGATCACAATAATCGCCAATCGGCAAATTTGGGGAGGGACCAACGAAACAGTCTCGGGCAACACTTTCAGTCTGTATCTAGGTACTTGCTTTTCTCCCCTGTGCTGTCCTGACAACATACACGTTGAATGTATTCAATGGCCTGATAATATTCACAACTCTTCCAACCAGTTGTCCGTCAATTTTGACCAAGTCATTAACTTTTACGGGCGACGCCATGTTTTTTTTACTCCCGATAGTCCTAGCAGACGTATTTGTTTACTTATTTAGATTGTTTTATTTTCGTTTTATGAACAGAAATTTTAGTTATTAAAGGACTAAACACCTGTGCTTGTAACTACACTAAAAATAAATTTTATTTAATTTCATAGAAGTGTTCTCGTTTTACATGCTTTCAGAATGTGTGAAAACTTCTGAATGAAAATCATGAATGGAATGAGTGATGAAAGTAGTACCGGTAATGTCAAAGTTCACGTATTAGCCAATCAAATCAATCGAAGGTGTTATGACACATATGTGTCAGAACACTTTGTTATGAAACCCCTTTACGAAGTACCACGTGGGTAATAAAATGATATCTGTTATGAAAAACATCTCAGTAGATTCTGTAAATATATCATGTTAATTGTAAAACCTTCCGGCTAACTACTATTCTGCTACAATATTTATTGTCATTTGTAACTCATATGCCGATGATATCAGCCTGAGAGTAATAAAGTTCTGTTCCCCAATATATTTCCCTGCATTTGAATGACTTATTTTTTTAATTCATATAATTATTATGTTGAACTATATTACAGTTGTTTATAATTATAATATATTTTACAAATAAATGAGGCAAGGACAATACTTTTATTTGTTATTATATTTCCTTCTTTTAATTATTGTTAATAATCATTGATGTATCATTGTTTTGTCGACATATCATTAACTAATAAAAACTTCATTACCCAATTTCTATCTTCTCCATTGTCATGTTTTTCATTAAAGTTGACAAACTGACAGACATTTTCATAAAGGAAACTAATTGTAGCATTTCCAATTTAAGTGAGTGAGTGAGTTAGTATTTAACGTCACATCGGCAATATTTCAGCCATATCGTGACGAGAAATGTTTTATATAAATAATAAATTAAAGTTGCTAAAGTATCAGTCAGCGAAGGACTGTAAAATAACTAGAGTATCACAGATGGAGTCTAAAACTAGCATGAATATGTAAAACTAGTTTATTTACAAAGAGACAATACAATATAAGAACGGGCAAAAGATCGCCAACAACTGAAGGTAGATCACCATACTAGGAACCATGGGGACTTACATTTCTTTTGCTACCTGCATGGACCCTAGTTGGATTTACACCATCCCTTCAGCCATTGGCGACAGAAGAGACATCGAGCCATAAATTAAAAACACACTTATTCTACGATTAAAAAGCAGGTACACTTAGATTGACTAAATGTTTCGGGACTTACATACCCTCTCAGGAGGACAATAATTTTACAATACTTCAACCCCTTTGAGGATACAGCCACTAACAATCTCAGTTGCTAATCTTAACTACCAATAATAAAATATATATCTATTTACAAATCACTCAACAAATCTAAATTTTTAAAAATGCAATAATTAAATGAGAACTGACATTATTAAAAGATCCTTCAGAGTTTTGGATTTGAAATATATATCCCTTGTGATGGAATATTCAATGCAGTCAAGCAAGACATGCTTGACTGTGATCCCTTCATCACAAAGGATGCAAAACGGAGGATCTTCGCCTTTAAGCAAATATTCATGGGTATATCTAGTATGGCCAATGCGACATCGCCGCATAATGACCTCTTCAAATCTGGACTGACAACCCAAGTAGGTGTAACCAATGTAGGGTTTTATTGCATGTAATTTATTAATACCTACTTGGGTGTCCCACTTCTTTTGCATTAGATCGCGGATGTATGTTCTAATGCTGGCTTTATAATCAGAGTATGGAATAAGAAGTGGTGTCACAGATTTGTTGAGGCTGCCTTAGCAGCAATATCAGCCATCGTGTTCCCAGAACTGCCAACGTGGCTGGGTAACCAACAAAAGACGATGTCGCATTGACCAGTAACAAGATCATTATATAATTCGATTATTTCAATTAAAAGTGGATGTTTGCAAGAGAGATTTTTAATAGCTTGAAGACAAGAAAGAGAGTCAGAAAATATTATATATTGTTTATGTTTGGGATGTCTTTGAATATATTTAAGAGCTGTTAAGATGGCGTTTGCTTCTGCTGTAAATATAGAGCTGTTATCCGGTATTCTAGAAGATATTGTTCGGGATCAATAACAGTGGCACATGCCACTGCGCCACCATCTGTAAATAAGGATTTGTATGTATTATATTTATTTCTTAATTGACTAAATTCTTGTTTATACTGTAATTCATTTGTTTCTGATTTTTTTAAATGTAGTTAATGTTAAGTCAACGTCTGGCCTCACCAATTGCCAGGAGGAGAAGAAGAAAGAAGGGAAGGAGCTATATGTTCTAGCTCAATGCCAGCAGCAGAAAGGAAAGGTTGCACCCTTATACCAAGAGGCGGAACAAGAGAAGGCTTCTTGTTATACAGATCTTCATATAGTGGACTAAAGACACAGTTATATGCAGGGTTTGACTCATTGGAATAAAAAGTTTAGTAATATACTGTAAAGTTAATTTTATACGGCGTTGTGTAAGAGATGGCTCATCAGCCTCAACGTAGAGACTGTCAACAGGAGAAGTTCGAAAGGACCCAAGACAAAGTCTCAGACCTTGGTGGTGGACAGAATCAAGTAGGTTTAAGGTTGCTTTGCAGGCTCCACCATACACGATGGAGCCATAATCAAGTTTCGAGCGGACCAATGAGCGATATAGGTGGAGGAGTGTAGTTTGATCCCTCCCCACTTTGAGTTTGAAACAACTTTCAACAAGTCAAGTGCCTTCAGGCATTTAGTTTTAAAGGGATTTAATATGCGGAAGAAAGGTTAAATGGGAGTCAAAAAATTAAACCCAAGAACTTGGCTTCCTTCACAACTTTGATGGGTGTGCCATTTTAAAGATAGTTCAGGGTCTTTATGCGGTTTGTATTTGCGGCAGAAATGAATACAATTAGTTTTGGATTTAGAAAATTTAAAGCCGTTTTCAAGACACCATTTACTTATCTTGTTTAAACACAACTGCAGTTGCCGTTCAATAGTATGCATATTTGTACCGCGACAAGAAATGTTAAAATCATCCACAAAAAGAGATCCATCGATTGAATCATTTTAAAACCTTGGATAAACTGTTGATCTTGATACTAAATAAGGTAACAGACAAAATACTGCCTTGTGGAACACCCTGATCCTGATTGTAATGATCAGACAGGGTAGAACCCACGCGGACTTGAAATTGTCTGTCGTTTAAAAGTTAGCTATAAATTGAGGCAAAACGGCCTCGCAATCCGAAGCCATGTAAATCTCTTAATATGCCATATTTCCACGTCGTGTCATATGCTTTTTCAAGATCAAAAAAGATAGACACAGCGTGTTGTTTATTAATTAGTGCATTTTTAACAAATGATTCCAAACGCACTAGGTGGTCGACAGTACTTCTGTTTTACGGAAACCACATTGTATATCTGTTATAAGGTTATTGGTTTCCAAGTACCAAACAAGTCGATTATTTATCATGCGTTCCATGGTTTTGCAAACACAGCTTGTTAGTGAAATCGGTCGATAATTAGACGGATCCGTATGATCACGTCCAGGCTTAGGTATTGGTACTACTATAGCGTCACGCCATGAGGAAGGAAATTTCCTGACGTCCAAATATCATCAAAAATGTGTAAGAGCGTCTCCTAAAGATGACTCTGGTAAGTGTTTCAGGAGCTGATAATGTATGTTATCAGCACCTGTAGCTGTGATATCGTGAGCTTGCTCAAGAGCAGTATGGAGTTCATGAATAGAAAATGTTTCATTATAATCTTCCCCATTATCGAATTGAAATTAATAGTTTTCTTTTCTTCTTGTTTTGATATTGTTGGAATTTAGGCACATAATTAGAAGAGGAAGAGTGTGTGGCAAGAGTTTCACCCAGTTTATTCGCAATATCTGATTTATTTGTAAGTAATTGATCTCCATGTTTAAGATGATGGACACTAGATTTAGAACCTTTACCTTTAATTTTCTGGACCATGTTCCAAACCTTGGACATGGGCGTTCGAGAATTTATCTTGGATACATAATTTTGCCAAGATTGGCGTTTATTCTGTTTAAAAGGTACGCCACGCTTTAGCATTTAACATTTTAAATTTATTTAAAAAGTATGCACCATAGGATGGCGACGGAAATAATGTTCTGCTTTTTCCTTGCCTTCCCTAGCTTGTTTACACTCATCGTTGAACCATGGTTTTCGGATATGTGGATTTGCAGAGGACTGTGGTATACACTCATCAGCTATGGTAGTCAGTTGATCGGAAAAACAGTTAATAGCATCCATAACGTCACTAAAAGTTCAGGGTTTCAGTTTTGTAGCACACAGTGTTTCATATAAGGCCCAGTTAGCCTTTTAAAATTCCGCCTTGATGATGGAGGTACATCAGATGGAGTTACAGGTTTTAGTACGGTAGGGAAATGGTCACTTCCACATAGGTCATCGTGAACTGACCATTCAAATTCATTTAGTAGTTCTGAATTAGTGGTGACAAGTCGAGAGCAGAATAAGTTCCTGTACCAGGGTGTAAATATGTGTTGGAACCATCATTATAAAGACATAAATCATTATCGGAACAAAACTCCTCCAGTAATTTACCTTTAGCGTTTGTATTTGCACTACCCCAGAGTGGGTTGTGCCCATTTAAATCTCCCATAATAATACAGGGCTTCGGGGGAGTTGGTCATATAGAGCTTGAAGATCAGTTTTGTGAAACGTTGAAGACGGAGATATGTAGAGAGCATAATGTAAACGCAACGTGTAAAAGTAAGTCGCACTGCAACAGCCTGAAGATTAGTAGTAAGAGCAACAGGGCTATGGATAATGTTCTGTCTGACTAGGATTGAAGATCCCCCAGTGGCCCTATCACCCGGAGGTGAAAAATAATGATATGCATTGAATGAACGCAGGGCAAAAGCATCTGTTTGTTTTAAATAGGTCTCCTGCAGACAGAACGCTGATGGAGTTAAATCCTGGACTAAAAGTTGTAATTCACTGAAATTAGTCCTCAGTCCTCTACAATTCCACTGTATAATATGATCGTGATAAACTATCTTTTGGGGGGATTTATTGGGGATCTTCCCCGAACTTTTTTGTTGGGCGACAAGCTGTGCGCCCTAGAACGGACAGTTTCGGACACGTCCATGTCCTCAAGGGAACCATATTTGTTGTATAAGTTGATTTGACTTTCTGACCCTTTTGGGGCTCTGCCACTTTGTTTTTCAAATTATCTGGTTTCTTACCTTTGCCTTTAGGGGCTGTGTAGACTTTGATGACGACTGAGATGATGTGTCAAGATCAGAGGATGTTTCACATTGGCTTTGAGACGTAGTAGGAACTGGTTCTGTTGTTTGGGTCGATATTGCAGGTGAGAATATCAGAGGAGATTCGGATTTAACCCAGGTCAGGTTTGTCTGACAGCATGCAGATGACTTTGTTATTCTAGTGGTTTGCTTCTGACGGTGTTTTGGTGATAGAAGCATAGCTCTCCTTATGCTCTGAGCTTTGAACTAGTTTTTTGCATCGGCAAAACTAATGTTTTGCGTAAATTTGATTCTATTTATCTCCATTTGATGTTTCCAAACAGGACAGTTTTAGAGTAAGATGGATGATCCCCTTCACAGTTGGTACATTTTTGACATTACTGTCACAATCTTCTGTTGTATGTGTGTCTTTTCACCACAGTGAGCACACACACAACAGACAATGTGCAAGTATTAACCCCATGACCGAACTTTTGGCATTTGAAGCATCTAAGAGGGTTTGGAATGTACATTTCAACGTTGATGTTACAGTATCCTGCTTTTAGTGATTTTGGAACATTTTGGAGAGAGAAGGAAAATAGATACGTATTTGTTTTTATAGTTGCATCATTTCTACGGGTTGTGAAACGCTTGACATAAAGTACGCCTTGATCCTTCATCTCAGTGACGATGTCGAGCTCTGACATGTCTGCAAACAATCGTTCTCGATCCCTGATAATTCCTTTGCTCGTGTTGAGTGTTTTGTGAGCAGAGACTGTGACTGGAATGCCGACAAAAGAATCAATACTCATAAGGTTGGTGGCTTGGTGCCTTTTTGCACACTCAACCAGCAGAGCACCAGAACGTAATCGCTTAATGTTCTTGACGTCACCAGCAATGCCTTGTATACCTTTAGCTACGGCAAAGGATTCAACTTCAAAGGTGTCTTGTCAATAGTGTCAAGCACAAAGAAAACGTGGCCAGTAATCAATGGAGTTGGGCAGTCTGAGGTCAGTTTCAACAGGATCAGTGTCAAGTTGACGCTTGGTCTTTTTTGGGGGGTTTAGGTAAGCCATGGTAAGTTAGTAAGATTTCATCATCCGAGCTCCCCACCCACCACGGAGTATCACAAGGACAATGCTAAAAACAAGAGGGTCTCCATCTTGCAGCACCAAGGATACTCGGATGATATACGCCAGCAGAAGAGTTGTAAATAACTAATCCACCAGATTGGCCCATGAGCCACCGCCTTCTGGGCATAAGACTCTAGGCAAAGTTCATAACATCATAGTTCAAAATCACAATAGTTTTAGATGAACACTGAGGCCAAGTCCGAAATTATAATAATTCCAAATCAGATTTGTGCAATGACATATATAGATATGTAGTCTATACACAGGGCTTGGCGTGACCAGCCGATTGATAGAACCGGGCCAGTTCTACCACCCGTCTAGGTGAAGTAAGGGGCGAAGTGGTGTGTTGGGCAAAGGAACACTGTTCCTGGAACCAGTGCCCTCAACCACCAGCCTCCCGTCCTCCAGCGACACAGGGGCGCAACCCACGGCAAACGGGTTGGTGGACCAAAATATCCCCGGGTCCACAACGGGGGTTGAAAGGCGCTTAGCGTGACCCAGCACCCACCACGAGGAGGTGGCCTTTCATGGGTGCCACCCAATTTAAGTAATCTACTTACCTTCATGTAATCTTCCTTTAATGTGCTGTATATGGCCTTGCAAACTTCAGGAACTAGCTTGCTGGTGGTGTTCTTTGGAACTCTGTAGAGGAATTCCATAGACTTGTAACTGCCTCCTATTTTGGTGGAAATGAAACAATAAACAAATGCATCAAAATATTATATAAACATGATAATTATGAATTAATTAATTTGTCAGCATTTTACTGGCGCTTCACCATTCTTAAGTTGACCCCACAAATGTTTTCTTTTTCTCATTAATGAGTTCTTGCATACCCTTCCTTTCTGCACCAAAACCATTCAAATAATTGTTTGCAAAACTTTAATGTATATTGATAGCTATTTGAGGATATTTGTAGATATAATTCTTTGTAGTCTAAGGGTATTGCTGGCGTAGGTCGAATGACATTGGCACCTCTCGGGAGCCTCATAAAGCTCCTTACTCGGTTATATCACATCTAGTTAACTATGGAATGTGAAGCGAAGAGTTGGTGACACTATTTTTAGTATCTTGCCACATGTGTAAACAAATAACAGCTGATAATTTAGAATTCATGAAGACGCTGTATAGATAACTTATGTGAGATACACACATGAGGCCAAATATCTGAGTGTTATAGCCAACTTCTCGCCGGCAGGAGGGCGTTGCGCATCGGAGTGTCATTTTTTCGCGATAAGAGGAGCCACACGTTCCAGCAAGAGATCAAAATTTGTCCGGTCCATTCGGAGAAAATTATGAAAACTATTAGGGTCCTCCAGCTCTAGTTCTCGCATTAATGAGTTATAAGCCCCCACCTCTCCTCTTCTGGCTATCCAGGGGCGTACACAACATGATCTCTTATAGTTTCTTCAGGTTGAACACTGGCGAGCATGCAGACTACCGCTAATTCAAGACCGTCCTCTTCACTATCGCTCCCACAAAGGGACGCCATTGTCGCAGAAGAACAATTGGTTGCATAGCAACGATACACGCATACGCACGGCAGTGTCGCGAGACTAAAAATTGTATGCAACTGTTGCAACGTGTGAACGGCTACACCATTCCTGTAATTTGTGGCATGAAACGTGTTGTATGCCACAAATTACAACGTGGGAACGCGCCTTTAAGACATATAATATATACATAAAATTATATTATGTATTGTTTTTGTTGTTGCTGATATCTTCATCATTAAAAGTAAGAAAGTAACATGTCTGGGTAATGCTGGTTGTGTTCATCATCAATTTAGGGCCCTTGTGGTTAAGTATTTATTCTATTTAATTATTTTTAATCAGATTCAGAAGTATTTTGTAAAATAATGATGCTATTAAAGGACTACATGGCTATAACAATCATCATTGTGGAGTAGGCGAGATAAGATGGAAATGAGTGAGTGAGTTTAGTTTTACACTGCACTCAGCAATATTCCAGCTATATGGCGGCGGTATGTAAATAATCGAGACAATCCAGTGATCAACAGCATGAGCATTTATCTATGCATTTGGGAACCGATGACACAGGGGGGTATAGCACAAATACGCCATTTTGTTGACCTAGGTAAACACCTGGCTGACCTCATTCATTTCACCGGGATAATAAAGAATATTTTATTTAAGACTGAAATACTGAACAAACGTTCTATATATTAGCAATAGAATTACCTGTTAACTCCGAGTACATATCTGTACCGTCGATCTGTAAACGAAAGGCAATTGTCGTAAACAGTTAGAAAGACCCTTAGCAGAAATGATATAAATAACTTTATCTAGTCTTGCACCATGATTTTGGAATAATAGGAAGATATATAGTTTTATGGACCATTAATGAAAATACGAGTGTTGTCATTTCATGTGTTAAATATAATAATTTGACAATCAGTATGAATCATCTAGTTTCATACCAAAGTACAGTCACATGAAGCAACAGCAGCAAACTCATGGCACAAAACAGGTTGTCCAAAATAGACGAATGACAGACGAGACAAGACGTACAAGACAAGTCTATGACTTTAGGTGAAGGTTAGAAAAGTACTTGTTCAAAATCATCAGCTGCACATTGCGTAAAACAAACAGTTTCTGGACTGAGTCACCTGGTTTCGAAACTTTCTGCTGATTATACCTGCTCATAAACGAATGGCGTGGTAGTGTTGCTGGCGTTGTTCGAGTTGGCGGAGTTTGTTGTGGAGTTGCCATCGTTAGTGTTCGTGGAGCTGCTGTGGTTGGCGTTGCTGGCGTCGACGTTGCTGGCGTCGCTGGCGTTGCTTGGGGTGCATTCTCTACAGTCTGATGAAAGTGATAATATAAATGTTAAATTAATGGCTTAATAGCTGTCCGTAATTGAATGTTTAAGCCAAGGTATTGTAGTTATTTAAAGCACCCACCATTGAGTGTTACATGAAACATAATGACAATGGTATTAAGGTCTTATCTTACCCAGTGATTCGCATTCAGTTCAAGTAGCTTGAGACATCGACATATTATTTTATAAACAACAGAACATATTCTATGGTATCCACAAACATTGTAGTAATAATTTCCACCTGCGCAAACGTACCACTTTAAACTTTGTGCGATTTTAACATGTTCCGTTTGCATCAGCTATTTGCGAGACAGATTTACTGCATCGTTAATCACTTGCACAACATTCAGATTTTAAATGCAATGTTAAAATTAGATATATGTTTTATTTGTGACACTTGTGGTTTTCCGTTGCGGGTATCATGTTACACATTAACTGAGCCATTTTCCTTTAAACCGGCTTATATAACAGCAAAAATTTTGGTTTAGAGCCGGTGTGAAATACAACTTTTTTGTTGTTATGGGGAGTGGTTATAATAATCATAAATAGTAAATCATATTAAAACCTCGATAATCTGTTTTCTTCCTTGTAAAATGAAGTGTCGAATGTGCGAATTTTGCGTTAAAATTAGTTTTCAAAACAAAATGATGAAAAAGCACTACGAATACATTGTTTTTAGAACTATAACAAAAGTCGCATTGTGACCCCAATTGTTAGTATGTAATTGGAATAAACATACAATGTATAACTTATCTTCAGACATAAACAAAATTTGAGCAAAATAAGTTTTGCGTAAGATATGTCCTTAATGTACCTGTATTAATTCACACACAAAACTATACGTAATTCAATAAGAATATGAAAAGGATCGTAATCAGATATGTATAACACGTTTGAATTAATATTAAATAAATTCGATTCCGAAAGACCTGGTTAACTGGCGATGTCAGAAGATATATCCTGACGGGATGGGTGCCCACAGCCCTATAATAATCCTCAGCAGTGAAATCCCCGCCGACCATAATTTGTTCCACTGGGGTTCCGGAATAATTGGACAGTTTAACTGATAATTCCGATAGATTAAGATTTTGGGTTTCATTCCTTCCACTTGGAAAGAACAGTTTCGTAATTCTTTCTTTCATGTCGCTGAGGCGGTCCTGTTTATTAAAGTCAAGTTTGTGAGTGCCCCCTCCCTTGTTGATTGTGACATTTCGAAACCCCTTTGACGGGACATGCAGTTTCCAGCCGACATAAAATCTATATGGTCCTCCCAGGCTTGCTGCGACGTTTACTGGCATAAAGTTGCATCAACTTTTTAACAACGGGCGATGTAGCTGACTCTCCGGGAAAAAGAAGAGAAGTGTGCAGAAGATTATTCGTATTGTTATATAACATGAACGTTTTTATTCATTTTCTTAGTTAACTAAACCTTTATGAAAAAGAAGAAAGGTGCGCATAGGACCATCAGCACTTTGATAGTTTGTAGAAGACAAAACTACACTGTTTTTAAATACATTCTGTTAAAAACCACGCATTGTTTTGTGAAGTGATACATCCGACAGCAACACACGTTAACTTGCAGATGAAAGTACGTCTGATTGGTCGATGTTACGCCTTAATGGACATACCTGATTTCCTCACGAGATTCTCATTCGCATGTGGTTTGAACCGTTTGAGTATGCCACGTGCCAGAACCTTTGATATGGAATCTTACCTGCTACTAGATCCCGACACTTTGCCCGAATCCGCGCTCGGTCTCCTATACGGGTGACCCCCAGATCTATGAATTCAATCTCAGTGAGATTTATGATGTCCGACGGTGATATCTGTCCAAAATATTCAAGATGTATTTGACAACATCAAAACACGGGTTGTGAATGAATGAATGAATGTGAATGAATGAATGCATGCATGCATGCATGCATGAGTGAATGAACGAACCAACGATGGACTAAATACTCAAACCTGGTTTTCTTGAAACCTAGAAAGAAGATGGGTCAGGCCAAGTTGTTGGAGAATTTCATCCATCCCTAAAATATGTTGAAAAATGTTAAGCAACCTTCTTCGGGACTTGGCTTTCAGAAACGTGCACAAGTAAACATCGTAACACGCAGAAGTTAAAGTATTTCTATTTTGTCAAAGGGAAATAACTCTTGTGGGAAATACAAGGCTGAGATTCTGAGACTGTAAACATCGCCTCGCCACACGTGCACGAGACAAAAGTCAGTGTCAAAGAGTTTGATAACATAACAGAATGCAAGGTGAAACGGAACATGATTTCTACATGTATTTTAGCACAAGTTAGTAGTTTCAAAAAAGCTACACTTCACCAATGTTTTACTTTTCCCTATTATAATACCAATATATATGCTTGTGAACAAATGTGTGAAATGACATCGCGCTTTCGACACTAACAATATTAAATGGTGAAAATCTCTATTGTGCTACATTACAAGAAGTACATAAATGCCACATTTGATGATAATAATAAACATATACAAGAATTAACTCAAAGGTTGCGACTTACATCTACGAGTGTGAAAAAAACTGTCTGAGCAAGGCATGCAATGCTGAGGGGTACAAAAAATCGGACACGTAGACCAACCATGAAAGAGAATTAAATAAACAAATGGTGGATGGTACACGTGTTTCTTACACACAGTACGTACAAACTCATTTATATATTTGTGCATTTATATTAGAATTCCGATCAATGTTGTATCAATGGAAATAAAACAACTGAAGTTTCAGAAATTGAAATATATGCGGAAGTTACCGAAGATTAACGAAATTTTAGTGTGTCTGGCATTGCCTTGATATTAATCTCATGATTTCATTACGATTCGCAATATCCATGACGATACATAAAACCTCATTTGATGGAAATGTGAATACAGACCTCTCAGTAACGTGTTCAAAATAATTTTGATATCTATCAAACTGTGCCGAATACAGGGCCAACATTATGTGATTATTCAACCCCTTACAACTGCGAGGTATCAGTTCATAATCATACACCAGTTGAAGGTGACATGTTTGTCTCTATTATAAACCAGGGTTTGAGTTTCTGCTTTACACATACGCACACGGCACACACTCACATGTTTTAACTACCTGTATATATTCAACATGTGACAGAAATGTCATTACCTCCGTTCAAATATACAAATAAACTGATAAGCAAGTTAAAATTACCTTCAGTGAAAGGTGTGAACTGGCGCTTCGTCAAAAATGGCGTCACTATGAACTATATACGATACGCGCATGCGTGAAATATAAAAAATTCTAAACACGACGTCGATTTTGTATTTTTGTCGTAGATCATTCTTGTGTATTTTTGCACGACGTCGTTCTTTTTTTACGCGCCATGCGATGGCAGTTATAGGACACCATAGTTTTCCACCACCGAGGCCGATAAATGTGCAGGAAGTAAGTAGTGCAGGATAAGTTAAAAATTTAGTAAAATCTAAATATTTTTTATATTTGTATACTTATCCTGCACTACTTATGATAAGGGCCCACCCTGCGCTTTCAGCTACCAACCCTCTTTGTTTTCATATGTGGGATTTACGGCAATAATCAGAGGTGGCGCAGACGTATGTTTACCCGAGACCAGGAAGTGATCACAGTCTACGCTTTCAACATCAATCGTCTGGCACAGCCACGTTTCGAGTCGTAAGCAATAAGTGCAGGAAGTAAGTAATGCAGGATAAGTATACAAATATAAAAAGTATTTAGATTTTACAAAAATTGTTAAATGTACATGATAAAACCAGCCAACAGAACAGTTTGATTTCTCAAAAACTTTCTCTTCCAAAATAATTATTACTGAGCGGTACAAGTTGTTATCATACATATTTCATATTTAATAAAAACTTAATTTGTTACCTGACGCTTCGATTTCTTAGTTGATTTCAGATGATTGTGGTGTTGCATAAGGGGTGAAGAAATCCTCATTATCTGAATATGAAATAAAGAATTAAACAATGAATTTGAAGTCTAGCTATTTGAATTCACATACATGAAATTTAAAATTTGGAAATAGTCAGGTAGAATAAGGTAGAATACATTTAAAAAGGTTATACTTTGAATAAACTTCTATTTCCAAATAATTGACTCACTCTACCTTTAAATCTACAGTTGCCAATACATGTATGAATGTTATATCCTTTAATCATCGTTTTTGCTGAGAGTTCATTACCATCACTGTCTTTACTGCAGCCAGTTGTAGGCTCTGCCTCACAGGCCAGGGTAGGTTCAGCTGGTGTGTACTCTTCAATTGCTGACACTGCAACTACATTACCGGTATTTCAAAGATAAATATATGTATAGGAGCTTTATCTCTATAAAATTATATTATTCAATGAATTTCCTAAAAAATAAAGGTATAGTAATTACATTGAATTTAATCAAAATTTCCCTTCCATTTTGTCAATATCTTTCCTGAGTGGTCTGTCAGTAAATGTCAAAGTGGCTAGTACAACCAATTTTACATTTTGAGAAACTCAATGTTTTGTGTGTTTTTTGTTTTTGTATGCTTTTTAAAAAAATTACTTTGTTTGACATTTTATAGATGATTTTTCAAATATACCCACTAGGTGTTTCCTTGCCACCCTGAATCCCCTCAATAAGGCAGGATGGGATCAACTGCAGAACCTGTAACAAATTCATATTTTTCAAACAAATGACATTCACTTATAATTAATTAGGCATGGGCTTACGTCGTAAAAAATATTTCTTCACATACTCTATTTTCTAAGGAAGACAACTCCTCTGGTGGTGGGCCTCCGCCTGTTTTGTCATGCTGCCGCTCCTCACCGCCTCAGCCTTTTTTGTTTGTCCCTTTAAGTCGGTCCATTTTTTTCTTATTTCGTCCTCATTTCTCCCTGTCTTGCTGACGGAGTTTACTCTGTGAATTTTAATGATTTAATACACAGAATTAATATCGAGATAATTTTCATTTTTGCCATGTTGAAATTTAATTTCGGCGGACAGGTTAACTGAGTAATTAGGACATATAGTGATACCTTGCTTGAGAAATGCCGCTTGATATTTTAGTAACGCTTCAAAGTTCGACAACAAGAGCGGTGCGTAAAATCTCTTACTTGTTTGTGATGTCCGTCCAACTTTTTTTCTCCAGGTTGTTTGTGATTGTGTTGGTCAGTGTCGAAGTGATGATATATATATTGGCCTCAATGCCAGAAATCATGACGTCTAATTCTTTGGATGAGAAGTTTGGTTTCTTCATTTTCTTCTTTGACTCCATTTTCCAGTAGCGTATTGTCTGCGGGTGATACTAAGGGAAGTAACTCACAGCGATGATAGTTTTTTTCTCGCAGCTATCGCTAGTTCGAATCCGTCATATTTTTCATTTTATTTTATATTGTAATTTTCAATGGAATTTAGCCAGTGAATCCAAATTCTGTGATTGATTTTGTACGATAAGATAACCTTTACTTTCAATTACAAAATAAGATTTGCATTGTTTTTCAAACTGTATTTTGAAATACTTTGGGAAAAAAAACATAAGCAAATGCCCGTTCGGTCTCGCTTTATGCGTTACTATGCAACACAATACTTCTTATACAATGTACGACATGGATTTAGGACCCCGTCGTACGACATGGATACGACGTCTTAGGGAAACGGTCGTAAAGGAGGTCGGACGAGGGTCGTAAACAAGGTCATATGGGCTACGACCTCCTAAATTTAGGAGGCTTTTGTGAAACGCGGGCCAGATCTCTATCCTGTATAGGTTCATTACAAATAACTCTAGACTGAAAACATGTACTATGAAGGAGCAATGTCATGGGGAAATGGTTCTAAAGAAGCCTCTTATCTGTTGCTGGATTACTGAAGATAAATTATAACCCCACCAATTCTCTGTAAAGTGGAGCCAATACCCAAACCCTTTTTAAAAAAAAAAAAGTTCTGGATTTCAATGAAATTTTATAAGAATTTAACAGGCAGGAACTTGAGTAACAGAGTGAGCAAAAAATCAGGAACAGGGAACAACAGAGTGAGCAAAAAATCAGGAACAGGGAACACCCCCTTGGGATAGTACAGTGTCATGAAGATACATGTACATTTTTCAATTTGTAATCTACGAGACCTATCACACATCAGAAAATACTGATTGAAAAAGCATAAATCAAATGAAATTAATGTTAATATTCCTTTCTCAAAACGTGCAACTATCTCGAACAAAATCAAAAGATGCTGGCTACTGAGAGCATTTAAATTTTGAAAAAATACATTTCCAAAATGTAACGTAGAAAACTGCAACAGCAAAGAAAATCATGGTAACTGTTTCAAAAACCATAACTTTGATTGTGAATGAGGAAACGTCACAAGCTCTGTCTTATCATATTTCAATAACGAGTGTCAAAAAGACTTGGAATATCCACTTGCCTTTTGACAAACCATATATGGATGTCAGCTTTTAAACATTTGTACTGTATATTACCAATCTTGGTAACGTATATTTCACTTCTGAAATACTCAAATTAAAGTCAACTTTCTTCATATGAAAATGATATAACATGCACACTCTGCTTAACACAACTTTTGAAACACTAAACAGTTGAAAAGGAGTTAAAATATCCCAAATGAAAATGTTACGTATATTACATGCATTTTGCAAACATCTGCAAAATCATGTCCAGATCAACCTTATCAACCTGGAAGTTGCGGCAAGAACGTCCACATGGTTAGGGGGCTCCTACTATACATAGTACTTCATGGAATGGTACCCATATGTCATCAACACGCCGTGACCACCGGAAGTTTCCCGATTTTACTTTCTCCATGAATGAAATCTGGCATTCCAAGTCATCCTGGTCTACTTCCTCTGTGCGCCCGATGTACCATTGATCCTCGTACATAGCAGCTGCATATTCGCCTTCCTTGGGTTGTACAACGGGCTGGTCCTGGGGAAGAGGAGGATCCACTGTTTCAACTCCAAGTGATGGTTCAACGTCATTGAGGTCTGGCTGTTGGGTCACATCAACGTTCAGATTATCTGCTTGAGAATCTCTTTCAATGGAAGACGAAATCCAGTCTGGGTGGTATTCTCCCCTGAGACACAGATTGCAGTAGCAGGAAGTTGCTCGGTTACGGATAACACCACGTGATACTGAAGCCACAGCATGTACCTTCATCGTGCCTATCAGAGGGATGACATGTTTATTGAGCTCTTGAAGCTCCTCGCGCAAAGGGGTGATATCACTGGCTTTCACCAGAATATACTTTGAGGTCGTATGATTGTGACTTTCCTTTGACAAACAGCAAGATCAGCCATTCTTTGGGATGTACCGCCAATTTCATCGCAAGGCCCCTTTCCGTGGCATTCCAAAAAGGCTTTGATGGTCAGAAACAAGGTAGAATATGGTTTTGATGATTATTTGAACTTCAATTGGCAAGGATGGTAACAAATGTATAATGAATAATGTAATTTACGTTACCACCAGATGTAATCTACCTGACCAGATTGTTTCAATCATAAAACTGAAATATGCAACATATTTCGACTAAAACTGTTTCTGATACAAAACATTATTCTGTCATGACCAGAAAAAGGGCAATGTAGTTGCTTACGTAAGGAACAGACAAAAAATATGAAGTTTTACAAGAATATCAAAACATTTTGTAATGAACGTTACCGCTCAACGTAAAGTAGCTTAACGGCTTATATTTCAGTGATAATCATCTAATATTGCAGAACAGTAAGCATGAACTATAGATGGAACAACACCGAAAATATCATAGAATAGTGAAAAGGAATTTCATTATTCTAGGGTATTCAATAATGTTAGAAAATTCACTTTTGTGTAATCAGCGTTACCAATGTCAAGACGGCTTTGAAACAGAATCCATCAAATTAATTGATTTATCCTTACCTTAATTTTGTATAAAAGACATTGTTATGTTTAGAAATAGTAGCTGTGTGTGAAAAGTATAGCTGTTTCATTCATGAATTCCTCGAAATGTCTCCTTGCTGAGAAAGTCACATTGGCACTGCTCGTCTCAAGTGCTTCCACTCATGCAAATGGCCGACAACGTGACCTTATCAAAAGGAGATAATTTTGCGTTGAAAAACAAACCACTAAAAAGAAATATATCTTTTAAATAGCCAAGAAATTGGTCTTAGGTGCTGAATATTACATCGTGCTGAATATTACATCGTATATTACATCACAGAGATTACATTTACGTGTACTAAACATGCCAGACTCTCTCTGTGTGGTATCTGTCACCTCTTACTGTCATTTACTTCACTCATTCACTGCACTTGCAATGGTACTATATGCTATGTTGAGTATTTTATGTTGGATATTGGTGTATGAAGGTCACGTAGATTACATCCTTAAAAAAACTTTAAGATTTGAATAACAGTCATCATTTTGTGGGAAAGGAAACTTGATTAACCGGTTCTTTGGCTCTAAGTACAATGTACTTATTTCTAATTACTTCTAGAGTTATTGTATTTCATTGGCTCATTTCTATCAAAATATTTGCATGGTTTACGTATTGTTCATTGAACAGTAACGTACATTACGCATTTATTGGAGACAATAACGTGAGTGTGTTCATAAATTGGTATCTAAACCTAAACTTTAAGTTTTTCTTAAGAGAACAACATCACTGGTCGGTCATAAATGTTATATTCAAAGGTTATCCTGGATATTTTACTGTGGGTTACAATGTAAAGACAGGTACCCTGTTTGGCGACAACAGATTTGTTGGAAAATAGGCGCACATCAACATCTATCGATAATCAGAGAAGAATGAGGGAGTGTCAATACAATGTGTTTTTAATGTCTTTTGGTTAATATTAAGATGTCGAGATAGTTTTATAAACCAATCTGAACTCATAAGGCTCTTGTTTAAGTGCGACAGTGGTATTGGCAAATGGCTCCACTTTACAGAGAATAAGTGACCCGGATCTTCACGGGATACGTCTTGGTTCCCTGATAATATCACACAACAATGGAACTGAGTTTCACCCACCAGAAGCATCGATACAGTTAAGGTTAATGGAAAACGTGACATTTATCTGTGGCTAGCCAAGATAACAGGCCCTGAATTAATAACGAACAACTTGTGTCTCATATCAGTCTTGTCAACGCTGTAATGTTGACAGGAGAAATAGCCGAGAAACAAATAGATGATTCTAAACGTCTTTACTTGGTAATACAACAGATTGAAATACCAACAGTGAAATACGTTTGGCGTTGATTATAACTTTACTGTGACCGGACAAGTCCAGGAAGTAAGTGTATCCCTCTCACGGCAGTAAATACAGGTACACTCGGAATACCAGACTGCCTGACAGTTATGATGTAAACATACATGTACTTTCATAGACAGCAATGGGCAGGCGAAGATTGCCTTGGACTTGTTGATGTGTTGGCAGACACGATAACCAATTCAGATACAAATGTTATAATATGAATTCCAGTCTGGCCCTAAAGTGTGATTAGCACATGACAAATGATCTCGAATACATTGAAACTATAAACAAACGCAAAGTCAAATTGGAGAAACAGTGTTCACAGTTTACGTCATATTGAATATGTTGCAACCACCACTGTTTGTCATCGTCTTATCCCAGCCATTCTGACTCAACGTCATCGCCAATAACGTCTGCAGTGTGCCCACCCTTGTCGGCGACGTCAACAGTGGCACACAAGTTGTCTTTAAGTACGACGTAATGGACATTATGCCAAGTGTTGTCCCTCACAAGCTGACTGATGTGCAGAACGAAGCCTTATGCTTCAGTTATCACAACATGACCACTCCGAACGTGTTTCGTCGATGTGTATTTTTCTGTCGTATAGAGGGTTGGTGACCATATTCACGTGAGAAATCTTTTCCAGGGTCGACCTCAATTCAGGTATTTGAGCACGACAGCACACAACCCCATGCGTAACAGGTCTTCATGAACTTCCTCAGTGTGCAAAATGTTCCTGTGATGACCTGCCCATCTATTATCGACCTGGCGTCAACTGAGGATGTCTGGAACGAGATTGGGCGACGCTCAGTTAGCCTCACTCACTTCAGGCATTGGAAGTTTCTTTGGTGCAGGAAAGGAAAGAGGACTAGGCAACCCAATGATACGGCAATGTGTGGACTGTATCGTACATGCAGCTTACGCAGGTGTCATCTTTCTATTCAGGGGGGATTTTTCAATAAATACGGACATTTTCCTCAAACGATCAACGCTCATTTGTCATCAAGTGTGTTGTCGGTTGTAATTTAAATAAATTACACATAAATGCACTTAGTGGATAAAAGTCCTTCGCGAGCGTGATATCCTATATAAGTAAATTCTATCTTTTTTTGTAATTTATGAGGCAAAAGTCCGTACAAAACACTCAATATCGTAGTTTTTATTTACATAAATAATATACTAGCCACATAAAGAAACTGCATTGTCAAAATATTATCTCAGCTGATAAGTACGATAACAATGTCAAAGGTACGTATAAACTTTAATGGAGGGATCATGAGACCATAACAAGTCGGGAGAAAGTCGGGAGAATTTCAATGACGTAACGAGTCCACAAGCGGGACAGGGGTCAAACGACCATGTCACAAGCTCAATAACGGGTATGTTCACCATCGGCATTGAGAACAGCAGTGCATCGACGATGCATAGAGCGTATCAAACGTGCAAGGAAGGCTTGTGAGAGATCCGGTGAATATGCAGGCCAAGGCAGTAAGTCAACGTTGTGGTGTTGCAAGAAATCCATGGCAACCCTTGCCGTATGAGGGTGGGCATTGTCCTGTTGGAATGTTAACCCAGGGCCATGACGTTGCAGAAAAGGAATTGCCACAGGTCGAAGAATCTGATCCCTGTAGCCCACACCAGTTAAGTTTCCCTGAACAATCTCCAAATGAGTTCTTTGGTGTGCTGTTATTTCACCCCAAATCATCACGGAACCACCACCAAAGCGATTCCTCTCCAAGACACTGGCCTGTGCATAACGTTCTCCCACGCGTCTATAGGCACGTTGACGTCCATCACTATGGGAAATGTTAAACCTGGACTCATCTGTAAAAACAACATTTCTCCACCAAAACAAGGGTCTGCGGACATGATTTCGGCACCACATTCGGCGAGCTTGTCGATGACATTGTGTCAGGATAGGCCATATGGCAGGACGTCGTGGTCTGATCCCGTGATGACGTAAACGTTGTCGAACTGTTTTGGGGTGGATACGGCGAAGTCCTTGGATGGTTCGGGCAGTTATCACTGCAGTCTGAAACCTGTGGCGAAGATGGGTTACCCTTATCCATATGTCCTGTCTTGGCGTTGACACATGTGGACGTCCAGAACGTGGCCGATCGATGACGTCATTTGTGTTCTGGTAGCGTCTCACCAGTGCAGAAATGGTGTTCTGGTGGCAGTGGAAATGTGCAGCCACTTGTCGTTGAGACATTCCCCCACGGACCATCCCAATGGCCTCATGACGTTGTGCAGACATGAGCCTTGGCATGCTATGCGTTTCAATAGCTGTTTAATTTTTTGAACGATTGGAAGGGCAGGGGTTGAGCTTTCCAAAGTGACAGTATTGTGTGGCATTCATTTGCTCGGTTTCTCTTTCCCGGAATGCACGTGCAACAACGTATTGCACGTTTCAAGGACGAACCCACTGACGTCACGGAACGTGGCACGTGCATGCATGTTGGATACATGTCACTAATCTCTGAGTTTAAATCCTTATGTGTCTACACAGGTTTGATAAATTTAGATTTTAAATTTTTGTATGCACAGTTTCTTTATGTGCCTAGTATACTTTCTATCCCATGGAAGAAAGCTTTTAGTTGCTCGCTGGTGCTGTAACTAATGTATCTGTTCTCCACTGAAAATCGCATGAGAACCAACTGAAACAGATGAAGGATAATTTGCGAATACATTAGGAAGGACCTCCTTTACTTGTTATCAGAGAACAGTTTAGCTGGTATCTAAATGTAATCTCTCTATAAATGTCATCTCTATATATACAAAGCATTGATAGACTCTGTTCATGAATGCACACGGAAAACGTATCACAACACGGCTGATGTTAACTCCCCTATATCCATTGATATCAATATCATTATTGTGTGTGTTCAGATAATTTTGACTGTTCTTACGTCTCGAAAATTTAGAAAATCAATTGACTTCGTTGTTGAGAAGTAAATATGGGCCTCCTCAACTGACAATTACTCAAAGATGGCAAGTTATTGGTATGCAGAATGCTGGCTACCTGCTGTGCTGGTATAGGACCAGGTGTTGCTAACCCTTTAAAGTGACTTCACTTATTAACGTCAAACGACCATGACGATACAAAATGAGTTAATAGTTTCTCTGAATACGCTACAGCGTTGTGTCCTTTTCACATTTCGAATTGCAATTTAATCATTCCTTGAGGGTCAATGTATTCAGATTGAGTTACATTGAGGCTTGGATGAGTTACTTTACTATTGTTAATGGGGTGTTGCGATACTTGTTTCCATGTGTATATTTTGTTTATCTTTATATGGTGAATGAACATGAAAGCAAATAGAAATGATAATGCATAAATTATTACAGCTGATTTTCGTAGCTCCGGTATATATACTGATTACATTTGGGCGAAACGTGATAGTTCCAATATATCTACCAGGAGGATTGCATTCAGGAACATCATAAAAGCAATCGGCAATGACTACTTACGTGAGTTGCTTATGATGTTTTATATTGGCTGATGTCACACTTTAATTAAGCTATATTCATGGTGTTTTGGTTTGATTTTGGGTTTATTGTGTTCTCTGAAATAATCTCCACATATTGGAAGATGGTTTTGCATAGTTAGTTGATAGGATCCAAGGGGTTTTGATAGACAGATGGTACTGATAGGGACAACCAAGGGATATAGTTAACTAAAACAACATAAGAAACTAAGACCACATAAAACAATTACAAAAACAATTCTGAAATGGGAGTGTGGGGACTATATTTGATCCCACTGCTTTTATCACACATGTATTGTCTCATGTATTCCCCATCCAATCCACATTTACTATTATTGTGGTCCTTTATCAAGTCACACAATCTTAATTATATCTACTTACAAAGGATTGACAAGTGATGAATATATACGCTCAAATAACTTTCCTGGGAAAGACACTTTCAACACGGTATACTTTTATGTACCACTTGTTAGTTTTAAAGTTTTAAATGCAAACTCTTCAATAATTTATGTCTCACAAATTTGATAAGCATTCAGAAACCTCTTTATATCTTTCATTCCTTAATTCCCGATTTACAACATGGACATTGACATAACGTGTTTGGTTTTTCACTCAAGCTGTTTTATAACGATCGGTCTGTCGTTGGACGAAACTCATATCCCGACCATGATCATAGATCGCAACACAGCTTGGTGTCCAATAGTTTATTTACAGAGACCTGACGTGGACTCGTAAAACATTGAGGTTCTAAAAAACATCGCAAATCGCACATGTCAACTTGAAAATACAATCGCAAGGAGAATCACACACATCCCGAGGTCACAACTGGCACTGCATGCCATCGCATCCAATATGGCTTGTGATCCCTTTCCACTTCCGCCGAAAGGGGCCGCAACTCGCACAACCGCATACCACCAATAATTTTCCTACATTTACACTCCCCCCAAATTAGTAGCGCTTATTTTCCAAAATGAATGTCAGAAAGCTAAAGAGTTGCATTACATAAGATGGTCCAAATAAAATGTTCACTGTTCTGTTCGGAACAGAGGCCACAAACAAGTCTTTGTTCCTGACACAATTTGCAAATGCCATACACAATGTAACCAAACTAAAATTCAATCATGAGCAACATCTTCTGATTCAAGTAACAGAACCAACTTCTGGATTGGTCTCTCCACAGATATGTCCGAGCACTGGTTCGTTTTCCTTTTGCACTAAGACACCTATCCCCAACTACTACCCTGACTTTGCGAACATATTTGTCCTCATCAGCTTAGACTTGACATACACGAGCAACCTGCCGATGATTACGAGGCAAATTCTCGTCTTTGACTAGCACAATGTCCCCAACTTAGAGAGATCTTCTTGGTCGCAGACACTTTTGTCGTTCTTGTAGTGTTTGCACGAATTCACGTCTCCAACGATGCCAAAATTCATCTGTAAGATGTTGCACACGTCGCCACTGCTTTCTGGAGTACATGTATGTTCGTTGAAACTGTCCTGGTGGTGGCAGAATGATCTTAGTTTTCAACGTCAAGAGATGATTGGGCGTCAGGGGTTCTGAAGATAGTGGGTCATTGAGATGCTCCACAGTCAAAGGTCGGCTGTTGACTATTGCCATAGCTTCCGACATAAGAGAACGTAGTCCTTCATCTTCCAGTTGCCCACACTGGAAAAAAGGTCCAAATGTCTTGGAAAGATGATGTTTCCAAGACATTTCCAATTTTGGAAAGATGATATTTCCAAGACATTTCCAAGTTTGGAAATATGAGATTTCCAAAAGTTTACAATTTTGGTAATGTCCACGAGGGGAGATAACTGGTGGGTGATGGTAAATGATTGTAGTTTGCACGCCCCAAGACCTAATACCCTGTTAATTGATGAGTGATTCAAGGCAGTTAAGATTCATCAATTAACAAGGCCTACTGCCTTGTTAATTCATGAGTGAGTCAAGTCAGTTAAGTCGGCCTCTGGAAGAAAAACCAAGTACCCAGTTTCAGGGTGTTCTCTTTTTGCCTGCACGTACTGTTTTGAGATTGAAATTACTAATCCTTACAACAATGGGGATTAAAGCTATAGTCTGTTGTAAAAAGAGCAAGTATTCCAGCGCTTGTTGGTAAACAGTAAAGTTTATTACATTGTGTTTATTGCATGTAGCAATAGCAATATAAGAATGTGAGTTATTTGAAAATATGCTGACATTTTTAATTTTACTAATATTGCATGTAACATCATATGCATACACAATATTGTATGTATACAAATATACAAAAATGAATTGTCTGACAAATATTATGAAATTTTAAATTAGCAAATACATAAATAAGCGTTAAATGTTACACCAGGAAATATATACTTTTGTGCACTGTGCATTATACATAAATACATACAAGTGTATTGTTTGTTTCATAAGACAAAATAATAACATTCACAATCCCACCAGTGTGCAGTTTTATAACCCCATGCCTCGATCATGTCATATTTGGTTACTTTTAATGACTATGTTGACTAATCATTATGACTGTGTACAGTGTGGTCGGCTAGTGACCTTTGTGGTGAGTGGGTACTGAACTCCATATACTTGAACAGACTATAATTGTGCAGGCACTGGACTGTTAACCCTAATCCGCTTATAGCCAAGTAAAGTGCACGCAAAAAGAGAATACACCCAAGTTTCTATGCCTCTCAAAGAAGCCTGTGGAAGTAAGTGACATCTTTGAAAGGCATTTAGAAGTGGAATGCATAACAAAAGCAAGATTTATGGATGTCAACTTCTTTATTGTGACCTGATTTTTACCTGATGAAGGAGCAAGCATACGTTCCGAAACGTCGTGTTATTCACAATAAAGAAGTTTACATCCATAAATCTTGCTTTTCTTATTAAAAGGGTAAGTTATTTAAATCTGCTGAGCTGTAGGTTTGTTAGCTGTAGGTGTGATTATCGCTCTAAGACACCTGAGAGATTCGTCAACTGTGGTATGCACAGGCGGTGAAAGTTGTATTGCATTGAATTTGGTTGGTTGCATATTGTTTTGTGTTGAGCTGTCAATTTGTATGAATGTGTGAATGAGGAACCTCGCATAATTATGACATTAAAATCAGACTGAAATTAACATGATTCCATGGTCAATGTCGCACTGTTGGTGAAATGGTAGTACATGTAAACGAAAGTTTGTTTAAGATTTTTTATAATCCCTTCTTTTATGCAGATAAAATTATTTAAAAATTAACGAATAATGCCATGCTTCTCTCAGAATGAGGGAAGATAATGTATGTAGTGTTTCTTATCAAATTAGATATTTCTTTTTCGTCTGAACAGAATTCACAAAATCAGGACGTTTGTAACCATAATGACTATATTGGTTGGAACACTTGAAGAACGAACTGAACTGGAACAGTAGCATTTCTCATGTCATTGACTTCCGGTAATGCTTTGCGCGGGGTAAGACGTGCACAGAGGTGGCTCCGTCCTAATCACTAGTAATCCACGAAAATGGCAGCCATAAGAAGTCAAATTAAGAACAAGGATCAGCCAACGACATCCAGCAACTTAAATTTGGATAGATTTCGATCCGACAGTGCAAAAAAACAGAAAACAATGAGCACAACACCTGAGGAAAACGTGGGAGATGAAAACAATATGGACGACATGTGCGAGATGAAACTTTTTATCACAGCCGAATTAAACAAACTCTCAGACAGGCTAGCTGAGAGAATACAAATTCCAAAGTTGAGGACATTGTGAACTCAATAAACTTTAATTCAAAAACAATTGACGAGAACAGATGCGAGATAGAGGCATTGAAAGCAGACATGTGCGAATTAAGAGCCTAACTGAAAAAAAAAAGACCTACAACATGAGATGTATTCACGGAAACAAAACCTTCTTGTATATGGCATCCCCGATAATCTGGACCCGGAGGCTGAAGCGAGAAAATTGTTTGCAAATATGAATGCAGAGGATGCGGAAAAGATGGACTTTGTAAATCTACATCGGCTCCCAAGATTTTCAACGACAGGTCGTTCGGCGCAGATGCCCCTACCAATTATAGTAAAATTCATTCACATGGCCGACCGACAGAAGGTTTTCAATGCTGTTGGTAACAATAGACAAATGCTTTCAGAGAAGCGTATTTCCATTCGTACCGACCTGCGAGTGAAACTAAAGAAACTGCAACACGTGCCTTCGAACTCCGTAGAGACCACAACATACAGACAAAAATCATGGAAAAGGTGTGGACTTGAAACTGTGCTACAGACCAAACAAAAACTGCCAGTGGAAGGACATTGGCTTGGAGGAATCACTTACATAGTATGAGATTGTCACAGTGTCTCTTTGGACTTAAACTGTGCCGAACAGACTGATACCTACACCTGTACACATACATAACAAAATCATAAAAATCTTCAGAGTTTCTTCAATCGAAAGAATTCTCAAAGGACTGGAATAGTGCATTTCATCATGTTCATGGAAAAGATTGTGAAAACAAGGTAAAAGCATGTGCATAAAATCTTATATCTGTATCCTCTATATTGAAATAGCCAAAATGTAGAAAACAAGATATGTGTAATAGTACTAATGAATATTATTATTTCAACACTATGTAACATGACAAAGTTGTTTTTGAAAACAAGGCATAATATGGAAATATTACACTTCATGGGAATATTATATGTCACCATGTTTTCCTACCTAACCGAGTAGTCGGTAACAGGCTGTAAAATTAATTTCAATCATGAGTTCAGTAAACACTGGATTGTGATTGGTTAATTAAAGTCATTCAGAGGTATATAATCACGTTATACAGGTCTCTGATTTTCCGTGCGCAATCATACATGGTTTACGGTAATGCATTATTTTTGTCTGCCCACCAACATGGCTGACACCAAACAACCTACCGATGCATCGATAAATTACGGCGATTTTGCTGTCGGAAATTACACATATGTCTTTAAAGAAGGATTTAGCGATGACGGGCTCGACTCACTACTTGCGTAAATCACAGCAATAGGTGTTTATAAATACAAAAGTACTTCGAAAGCATGGAAACAAATATCCAGTCGAACAAGATCAAAACATCGTCTGCTTTCCGAATAAAAATTCAGCAAAAAACAAATATGTTTACGTTGATTCTATGTTATGTCAGAATAGATCCAGCAATAGACTGCTACATAATTTCCGTGTTAAATTTAATATCAGCTTTCGTCAACGATATCGCCACTAGCTGATCTTGATCCGGTAATGGAGGATGCATTAACATCGAACGCCGAAGAAATTTTAATGCCTTCCGTCCACATAAATAAACAGTTGGGTTATCAATTCAAACAAAATGATATTTTGAAGTTTGTACTGTTTCAAATTTAGCGGTAGTAAAACACAATTAGAGAATCTGCAAACCGTTCTGTTTAGCCCACCATATTTTTTTTCTAAAAGTATAATATCGTTAAAAAAGTTATTTAGCTTAGTCATGATCCCTCTTATCCATTACACTGCTTGATCTAAAGTAGTCTATTAAAGTATAATTAATTACCTTATAATTACCGTGTTTATGCCAGAGGTACACCCTCATGTCCTGATCCATCCTTTCGGAAATATCACCACAAATCTGGCTCTTTGTCAACAGACTCGCGAACATGCCAGCGAATCCGATTCAATTTGAATTCACTATACTTTGAAGCCACTAGGTCACAAAACACTTTCCAAAATGTAGAAAATAATATCCGTAGAATCGAATTTGAGCACAAAGTACTCACATGAGTGTGTAAGAGTCACCACAGCTGTCGCACGCAGACGTAGAGGTGCGTGAAATCGTCAAGTTGACAGGGCGCAAAATTCAACAGTATCTAAATGCGGTACAACACGGACTTCTCGTTTCAGCAAAAGCGCCTCTACGCTTACACTTTGTACCAGTACCAGTAATTAGATATCAAAGACTATCTCAGTCATACAATCAGGTTAACCTTGCGCAAACTGTCAAAGGCTCTCCTGTCGCATCTTTCCAAATTTGCACGTAAATGTAAACAATGACTTCCGAGAAAAGGTCAAGGCCATGAGGTTGCTGTCATTATTCTGGTGGGGAAAGGGTCTACGGTGGAATTTTCAAATGTGAACCAAGCTTTTTACACTTATTTGTTATATGTTTTCCAACTTATCAGTTAATGATTGGTGATTGATGCATTGAAAAAACAAAACGTGATTTGTTATTACTGAATCTGGAGTTTGTTAGTCATTGACGGTTTGCCACCAATCACCCCGTTTCGGGCGATGCCACTTGAGATTGGAATGCGAGGCCGCTTCACGTATTGACTCGTAACCAAAGAAAGAGCTCCACCTGAAATTGTTCATAAAATTGTCATGGTAGAATGGAGATAAACCTACTGTGTTGGAAAATCAGAGGTATATAGCGAAATTTTGTTAGCTCTAAATTGTTCATTTAAAACCTCACGCTACGCGTTCGGTTTTAAATTAAATTTAGAGCTATTATAATTTCGTTATATACCTCTGATTTTCCCACACAGAAGGTTTATCTCCTAATTGTACCGGTGCGACGAGTGACAGAATCCCTGTACTCGCTGTATTATCCTAACCAGTAGAAAACAATGGCAAATGTCTTCAGAAACCCTATTTTTTATCTCCTTAGCTCTTTAATGTAGATGCCATTATGTTGGTCAACATGAATTAAAATACTTCAGGTTTATGCACTTGCAAGGGGGTGACAGTATCCATGTTTTCTCTGTATTATCCCAGTATATTGAGTGTAACAAGGTAGAATATATAAATACCTGTCTGACATGTGGTGCTCACTGTATTATCAGACTTGGCCAAAACTGTAACATGTAATTGAGTGACAGTGCTCACTGTGCTTTCAGATATGGCCAAAACTATGTAAAATGTGTTTTAGAAACCTTGCAACCTTGCTATATTTCTTATGAATTGCCAGATAACCGAATGAAGATGCCAACTTGTTTTTCAACATTATGCATTATATACTCCATGTACTATGTTACTGAATGATGGCATTTCCGGGCTCTTGGTATTATCAGATCTGGCCAAAACAATGTAAAACGTTTCCTAGAAATCATGTATCTCTATATATATTATAAACTGCAGGGTAAACCAAATGTAGATGTAAACATATTTCTCAACACTATGCACCATATATTCCATGAAATATGTTATTGAGTGACAGTATCCCTGGGCTTACTGTAATGTCAGATATTGTCAAAGCTATGTAAAATGTTTTTCTAGAAATTTTGTATTTTCGCCATATGCTTTATGAATTGCCAGGTAATTGAATGAAGATGTCAACTTGTCTTTCAACAGTATACATTATACACTCCATGTATTATGTTATCGAATGACAGTATTTCTGTGCTCAATGTACTATCAGATCTGGCTAAAATAATGTAAAATGTTTGTGCTGATGAGTAAGACTACTTAATGCACCCTTTTTCTACCAAATACTATGTACGGATGCCATTGAACGAAAGATACTCTTGCACCCTGGCATAACTGAATGATGCTTTTGAAGAAGTATATTTCTTGGATACCCTGTATTCTTTTTGTATAGTTCACAAGAGGCCAGGTAGGCTGAAAGGGGGGAACAGAAGGGTATCATGATTTTATCAATGACTTTTCATCCTTGTGTTCAGATAATAACGAGTTGGAAGAAGTTGTTATTCTGGGAGATTTCAATGTTCACTATGACACATTAGATAAACCCCTTACAAGGAAAGTGTGTCAGGTGTTAGAATGTCATGATCTGAAACAACTTATATCTCGATCAACACATCGTTCAGGCCATATCATAGATTGGGTCGTATCAAGAGATGAGAGCCTCATAAGAAATATCCAAGTTGACGACACACAAATGTCTGATCATCATATGATCACATTTGATTTAGATGCAAAGAAACCTATCTCAACCCGCAAAGAAATACAAGTACAAAACTTAAAACGTGTAGATATTTTACAGTTTAAGGATGACCTGCAAAGGTCAGAGCTTTTATGTAATCCTCCTACTCAACTTGACGATCTAGTTGATATGTTCAACAGCACTCTCTGTGGACTTCTACAGAAACATGCTCTAGTCAGATCAAAACTTGTGCGGGAAAAACAATTAACTAAATGGTACAATGGAGATGTATTACAGGCTAAAGGTCGGGAAAGAGTTGCAGAATGTCACTGGCGCAAGTCACGTCTGGAAATCCACAGACAAATCTACAAGTCAGCGCGAAATGACGTGAACAAAGCCATACGACGAGCAAGGCTACCTATTACAACAGTGAACTTTTGAAAAACTCTGGTAATCCAAGGCTATTATATTCTACTCTGAATACACTGACAGGAAAACAAAGGGACATAACACTTCCTCGTGGAACTGATGTTGCAGTTGCAAATGACTTCGCTACCTACTTTCATGACAAAATTGTGAAATTGCGTCACAGTTTGGGGAGCATGTGTGACAATGTTTCATACAAGGAATACAGTGGTCAAGACCTTGAAGCCTTTCGACCTGACAGTGAATCAGATTTGCTAAAGCTCATCAACTCTTCTAAGCAAACAACGTGCAAATTGCATCCAGTTCCAACAGATTTCATGCTTCAAATGCTTGATGTACTTCTGCCATCCATAACCCAAATAGTGAACCTTAGTATTCTCAGTGGTGAGGTACCTACATCCTTCAAAGCCGCTGTGGTGAAACCTTTGATCAAAAAGTCATCTTTAGACCCGCAAGTACTAAAAAATTATAGACCTGTGTCAAATTTAAGCTTTCTTTCACAGATCTTGGAGAAGGTGGTAAAAACACAGCTACTTGAACACCTTGAAGACAACGACTTATTGGAGAAGTTCCAGTCCGCGTATCGAGATGCTCATAGCACAGAAACAGCTCTGAACTATGTCTTGGATAGAATCAGAATGTCTGTTGATTCTGGCAAGGTTGCAATGCTCATCTTATTAGACTTATCGGCAGCGTTTGATACTATCGACCACCAGAAGCTCATCGATCGTCTACAGCACCAGTATGGGATACGTGGAAATGCTCTGCAATGGTGTTCCTCATATCTGACAGGGAGGACACAATCCATTCTTATCAACAACACAATGTCAGACAAGCTCGATCTCTCCTGTGGTGTTCCCAGGGATAGGTCTTAGGCCAAATAATGTTCACCATGTACACCAAGCCAGGATCGTGACACAGATCACCAGTTTTACGCTGATGACACTCAGCTGTCTGACAGTTATACTTTAGACCAGGATAACCAGTCATTGACATGTCTGAAAATGGAACAATGTCTTTCAGATGTCAAATCATGGATGACATCAAACAAGCTGGTGCTAAATGATTATAAAACCGAGGCTATCCTTATTGCTCCGAATTCCCGACTACAGAAATGCCAGGTTCCTAACATCAGGATTGGAGATACAAACATAGTGTTTTCCCCTGTGGTAAAGAATCTTGGTGTTTATCTAGATTCAGGTCTCAACATGGAGCAGCACGTCACTCATGTGTGTCGTTCCTGCCACTTCCATCTCAGGAACATTGGAGCCATCCGCCATCTCTTAACAACTGATGCTGCTGCCACTCTGGCAAGATCCCTCATTTTATCCAGGCTGGACTATTGCAATAGTCTTTGTGCAGGCATCACTTCTGAACAACTAGACAGACTTCAGAAGATCCAGAACAGCGCAGCAAGACTTGTCACTGGAACCAAATCCAGATGTCACATATCTCCCATACTAAAGTCACTCCATTGGCTTCCCACCCGCGAAAGAATAAAATTCAAAACGCTGTCTCTTGTATATTCAGCACTAAACTGTTCATCACCCTCCTACATGCAAGATCGTATAACACCCTACACTCCAGCGCGGTCTCTCAGATCTCAAGACAAAGGTCTTCTCAGTGTCCCAAAATACAAGTTGCAATCTTTTGGCGGCAGATCTTTCAGCGTTCACTCAGCTTCCCTCTCGAACTCACTACCTCTCCATGTCAAGTCATCTCCTTCCATCTCCATCTTTAAATCAAGACTCAAAACATTCTTGTTCAAGCACAACTAAATCTTATAAAACTTCTTCCTGTATATAGTGTACATATTTACTGTTGTGCAAAGGGCATGCCCTTGAGGTGTGGAGTTACTACTGCGCTCTACAAATGACCATATTATTATTATTATTATTATTTTCAGTGATATGTACCAAGATTTGCATATATACATGTATATTCAAAGAAGTGGAGTGTACCCTTCCACTCTTTATAAAATTGGTTATTGCCAAAATAGGGCCAAAGCATGCTCCTTTGTAACCCTATATTTGCTTTCATGTTTCATGTATCGCATTTTTTTAGTTATGTGTGAATGTGCGAATTGTGTCATCATGACATTTAATATTGGATAGAATATCAGGTACTTGTGCCAACGAGGGACAGTACCTTTTTGTATTATTAATTATAGTTAAAACAAAATAAGAGAAAACAAAGCCTTGTATATCCTTAATGTTACAAACCTCCCATCCACAGTAAATAGCTTCAAACAGGTGGCTGCCATTACCTACACGTATAGAATATTAGACATTCTACCATGAATCAAGAAACTACTAGATTCTGATTGGTTGTTCAGAAAAATCAGACGGCATCAATTGTGGATTGACGCTCATCTGATTGTAAGGCCGCTTCACCGCGCTTTGGCAAATCTTATTGTGAGAACTACTTCCGTTTGACCACAATGATGGCGGATCATAACAACAACTCCATGGATTTTGACGCTGACTTTCGAATATTCCACATAGGCAATTGGACATTTTTTGGATTAAAAATGCGTTTGAATTCATTGCGCTTCACTGCGCACGTATAGAACACTGCCGCACTACTTCAACTTGACCACCAACATGACTAATATCAACACAACAGACGTGATGGAAATGCTGATAAAACATTTATTTAAACTCGAAAAATACAACTATATGATCCCCCCCACCCCAACAATTATGAGGGAACCTCACTATCATATTACCTTCTATTATAAAAAATATTCAAACTCAATTACAATACACAGCCCCAAACATAAACAAAACAATATCTAACATATAAATCAGAAAGCCTTGTGAAATACATCCCTATCTATACAAAATATGCAGCAAAACATTAGGTAAACATTTACCTACCTGGTAAATGGTATATTTAATTCCGTTTAGAATGGGAAATTTGCAAGATAGATCTAACGGTCTGGGGAAACACCACATTTATGCCACTCATAGTCATACTCCATCATATCCCGTTGCATCGTTCACAAAATAATTCTGCTCTCTGCCAGCTTCCCCGCAAGGTTGTCACTGTTATGTTCATCTATTTTGAAAAACGCTTGGACACAGTCCAGTCCCAAACGATGAAAACAAAGACAATGCCATAAAGTTACCCCACAAAACCTTAAAAAAAATTAAAAAACTAAATATATCATTATTTGTAGGACGATGAATCACGATGCAAACAAAGAAAAATTGAAAGAAGTGTCCCTAAACTGCAGAGGCCTAAACAACGCATTTAAAAGAGAACAGATATTTCGATTTTTAAAGCAAAAAAGGGCAAATATATTTTGTCTCCAGGATGTTCACTTTACTAATGAGCAAGAACAATTAATTAAACAACAATGGGGATACAATGAATGTTACTTTAGTCACTACAAGAGTAATGCAAGAGGAACCGCTATCCTTTTTTAAAAATAATTTTGAATTCAAAGTAATACACCAACAAATTGATAAAGCAAATGGAAACTACATCTTGCTGAGAGTGAAGATAAACAATAATGATTACACAATAATTAACATACATGGGCCAAACCAAGATTGTCCTGATTTTATTCAGAATATCAAAGACATGCTAGAGTCTGAAGAGAGTAATAGATATATAATATGCGGTGACTGGAATATAGCATTAGATAGTAACCTTGATACATATAATTACAAGCATGTAAATAATCCCAAAGCTAGAAAGGAATTTCTTTGAAAGATCCATGGAGAGAATCAAATCCATACGAAACACGCTTCACCTGGCGACAACCAACACCACTCAAACAATCTAGACTTGACTTTTTTCTAGTCTCACATAACCTTATGCTATCTATCATACAAACAGATATATCCCCAAGTATCAAATCAGATCATTCAATAATTTCACTAACTCTTTCTCTGGGAGACACACCACGAGGAAAAGGTTTTTGGAAGTTTCATAATTCATTACTTTATGATGAAAAATATGTGGAACGTGTAAAAAATACTATTAAAAATACTCTACAGCAATATGAAGAAAAAAAAGAAAAATGAAAAGAAATATACCATAAACGACCAATTATTATGGGAAATGTTACTGCTTGAAATAAGAGGTATGACCATATATTATTCATCTACCCCCAAAAAAAAACATTGAATAGAGAGAAAGTTCCAGTGAGTGAGTGAGTTAATATTTAACGTCACATCGGCAATATTTCAGCCATATCGTGACGAGAACATTTTACATTGTAATGGAATATGTATATATTATAAAATCTGTCATCGAAGGACAGTAAAAGCAACTAGAGTATCACAGATATAGATATGTAAAACTAGTAATTGAATCTAAAACATTTTAACCATAGGGGACAACACAATCTAAAAATGGGCTATAGATCGCTAACAACTGAAGGTAGATCACCATACTAGGGACCATGGGGACTTACAGTACATTTGCTTCCTGCATGGGCCCTAGCTGGATTTATATCATCCCTCAGCCGTTAGCAATTAAGACATATCTAGCCATACATTAAAATTACAAATATTCTACGATTAAAAAACGGAAAGTTGAAATTTACTTTGAATGTTTTGGGACTTACGTACCCTCTCAGGAGGACAATAATTTTACAGTACTTTAACCCCCCTCGAGGATACAGCCACTAACAATCTATGTTACTAATTCAAACTTCCAATCATAAAATATTTAGCTATTTACAAATCTGTTAACAAAGTTAATTCTTTTAAAAAAGCAATAATTAAATGAGGACTTATATTAGTAAAAAGATCCTTCATAGTTTGGGATTTGAAATAGATATCCCTTGTGATGGAGTACTCAACACAGTCAAGCAAGACATGCTTGACCGTGATTCGTTCATCACAAGGGATACAAAACGGAGGATCCTCACCTTTCAATAGGTACTCATGAGTATATCTAGTGTGGCCAATACGACATCGTCGCATAATGACCTCCTCAAATCTGGACTGACAACCCAAGTAAGTGTAACCGATATAGGGTTTTATTGCATGTAATTTATTGATACCTACTTGGGTGTCCCACTTCTTTTGCATCAGATCACGAATATAAGATCTTATAGCAGCTTTGTAATCAGAGTATGGAATAAGAAGTGGTGTCACAGATTTGTTGAGTGCTGCCTTTGCAGCAAGATCAGCCAGTGTGTTCCCAGAAATGCCAACGTGGCTGGGTAACCAACAAAAGACGATGTCGCATTGGCCAGTAGCAAGATCATTATATAATTCGATTATTTCAATTAAAAGTGGATGTTTGCAAGAGAGATTTTAATTGCCTGAAGGCAAGAAAGAGAGTCAGAAAATATTATATATTGTTTATATTTACGGTGTTTATTAATATATTTAAGAGCTGTTAAGATGGCGTTTGCTTCAGCTGTGAAAAATTGAACTGTCATTGGGTAGTCTGAAGATATTGTTTTGGACCCAATGACAGTGGCACAAGCAACCGCGCCACCATCCTTGGATCCATCTGTATATAAGGATTTATAGGTATTATATTTGTTTCTTAATTGACTAAATTCTTGTTTATATTGTAAATCATTAGTTTCGATTTTTAAATGTGGTTAATGTTAAGTCAACTTCTGGCCTCACCAATTGCCAAGGAGGAGAAGAAAGAAGACGAGAAGGAGATATATTCTCCAGCTCAATGCCAGCAGCAGAAAGGAATGGTTTAATTCTGTGCCCAAGAGGCGGAACAAGAGAAGGCTTTTTGTTATACAAATCCTCATAAAGAGGATTGAAGACACAATTAAATGCAGGATTAGATTCGTTTGAATATAGTTTAGTAATATATTGTAAGGATAATTTAATACGGCGTTGGGAAAGCGAAGGCTCATCTGCCTCAACATAGAGACTATCAACTGGAGAGGTTCTAAATGATCCAAGACAAAGTCTTAGACCTTGGTGGTGAACAGAATCAAGTAATTTAAGGTTGCTTTTGCAGGCTCCGCCATATACGATCGAACCATAATCAAGTTTAGATCGTACCAATGATCGGTATAAGTGAAGGAGGGTAGTTTGATCCCCTCCCCACTTTGAGTTGGAAACAACTTTTAACAAATCGAGAGCCTTCAGGCATTTAGTTTTAAGTGCTCTAATATGTGGTAGAAACGTTAAGTGTGAGTCAAAAATAATACCCAAGAACTTGGCCTCCTTCACAACTTTGATAGGAGTGCCATTTAGAGATAGTTCCGGTCTTTATGCGGCTTATATTTTCTACAAAAGTGTAGACAATTAGTTTTGGACTTGGAAAATTTAAAACCATTTTCAAGACACCATTTATGTATTTTATTTAAACACAGCTGCAGTTGCCGTTCAATAGTATGCATATTCTTACCACGACAAGAAATATTAAAATCATCCACAAAAGTGATCCATCTATTGAATCATTTAAAACCTTTGATAAACTGTTAATTTTGATGCTAAAAAGTGTGACAGACAAAATACTGCCTTGTGGGACACCCTGATCCTGATTATAATGGTCAGACAGGGTAGAACCCACTCGGACTTGAAATTGCCTGTCAGCTAAAAACTTGATATAAATTGAGGCAAACGGCCTCTCAATCCAAAATCGTGTAAATCTCTTAAAATACCATGTTTCCATGTAGTGTCATATGCTTTTTCTAAGTCGAAAAAGATCGACACTGCATGTTGTTTATTAATTATGGCATTTTTTACAAAAGACTCTAAACGTACTAAATGATCGATGGTACTACGGTTTTTACGGAAACCACATTGTATATTAGTTATAAGGTTATTGGTTTCCAAGTACCAAACAAGTCTGTTGTTGATCATACGTTCCATGGTTTTGCAAACGCAGCTTGTCAGTGAAATTGGTCTATAATTAGAGGGATCTGTATGATCACGTCCAGGTTTAGGGATGGGCACAATGATAGCATCACGCCACGACGAAGGGAAATTTCCAGTTGTCCAAATGTCATCAAAAATATGTAACAGTGTCTCCAAACATGACTCTGGCAAGTGCTTCAGGAGTTGATAATGTATGTTATCAGCTCCAGAAGCAGTATCGTGAGCCTGATCAAGAGCGGTATGAAGCTCATGTATCGAAAAGGTTTCATTGTAGTCTTCCCCGTTATCTGAATTGAAATTAATAGCTTTCTTTTCTTTGCTGTTTTGATATTTTGGAATTCAGGTACATAATTTGCTGAGGAAGAATGTTTGGCCAACGTCTCACCAAGTTTATTTTGCAATATCTGATTTACTAGTCAATAATGTGTTCCCATCTTTAAGATGGTGGATGCTAGACTTAGAGCCCTTACCCTTGATTTTCTGGATCATATTCCACACCTTGGATATAGGTGTGCGAGAATTAATTTTTGATATATAATTTCGCCAAGATAGGCGTTTACTTTGCTTAAAAGTACGTCGTGCTTTGGCGTTTAAAATTTTATATTTGTCCAAATTGTGGACCATAGGATGGCGACGGAAATAGTGCTCGGCTTTCTTCCGTGCCTTCCTAGTCTGTTTGCAGTCATTGGTAAACCATGGTTTTCGTACGTGAGGAATTGCAGAGGACTTTGGGATACACTCATCAGCTATGTTATTTAGTTCATCTGAAAAACATTGTATGGCATCAGGAATGTCATTGAAAAGTTCAGGTTTGAGTTTGTCAGTACAAAGATTTTCATATAAAGGCCAGTTAGCCTTTTTAAAATTCCATCTTGATGAAGGAAGAACATCAGATGGATTCACAGGTTTCAGTATTGTTGGGAAATGGTCACTTCCACAGAGGTCATCGTGGACTGACCATCTGAATTCACTCAATAGGTTGGAGTCAGTAATAGACAAATCAAGAGCTGAATATGTTCCTGTGCCAGGATGTAAATACGTATTTGAGCCGTCATTATAAATGCATAAATCATTATTGGAAATAAATTCCTCAAGTAATTTACCTTTGGTGTTTTGTATGAGTGCCACCCCAGAGCGGGTTGTGGCCATTTAAATCACCCATGATTATACAGGGTTTAGGTAATTGATCATAAAGAGCTTGCAGATCGGTTAGTTGTACAGCCGATGAAGGTGGAATGTACAAAGAGCATAAAGTAAAAGCAACCTGTAATGTAAGTCGAACTGCAACGACTTGAAGATTTGTTTTAAGTGGAACTGAGCTATGGATGACACTGTTCCTCACCAGGATGGATGATCCACCAGAAGCTCTCTATCACCCGGAGGAGAAAACAGTGATATGCATTGAACTGACGGAAGTCAAAGTTATCTGTTTGTTTCAGATACGTTTCTTGGATGCAGAACGCTGAAGGTGTAAAATCTTGGTTTAATAGATGTAAATCATTTAAATTATTCCGGAGTCCTCTACAATTCCATTGAATTATAGGTGAAGACATTATTTCTTCGGAGGATGAACAGGAGATCTACCCCTTACCTTCCTTGAGGGGGACAAGCTATGAGTCCTACCATGGCTATGGTCGGACACATCCATGTCCTCGAGAGATCCAAACTTGTTAAAAAGTTGGACCTGGTTTTTCGACCCCTTCTGGGCTCTGTTACTGTGATTTTGTTTGTTCTCATTGTTTGGTTTGGATCTAGTTTTCACAGTTAAGTTCACATTTGTGTCTGATGGTTGCTTCTGGGATGCAGATGTATTTTTCGCAGAAGATGTCTTTGACTGAATGGTTTGTGAAGGCGTAGTTTGAGCACTGGAAGTTACCTTTGGTGGTTTCTGGGCTTGAATTTCAGCAGATATCAAAGTAGGAGCAGAAGTCTTAGCCCATGTATAATCGGTTTGACAACCTACCGAAGCACATGAAACATGTATTGATTTCGAGGCCTGAATAGAAGCAGAAACGGTTTTAGCATAGGTCGGGCCTGATTGTTCTTGTGCAAGAACAATCTGTTTTGCTTCTGAGAATGATATGTTTCGTTCATGTTTTACTCGCGAAATCTTCGACTGCAGCTTCCAGGAAGGACATTCCTTTGAAGATGAGGGATGACAACCAGAGCAGTTGACGCAGACAGGAGTTTTATCACAAACATTGCTGTCCTCGCATGTTCCAGCACAACGGTGGCATGCAGCTGGATTGTGGCATGATTTGGACCCATGGCCATACTTCTGGCAGGTATAACACCTTAATGGATTGGGGATATAAGTATCCACCCTAAGGTTACAATATCCTGCTTTCAATGATTGTGGGTGAACTGGTAGACAAAACGTGAAGAGATAAGTGTTCGTTTTGAAGGTTTCATTATTCCTTCTAGCCGTGAATCGTTTCAATTTGAGTTACTCCTTGAGAGTGCAACTCAGTCACGATGTCAATTTCGTCCATGTCTGAAAGGCAACGTCCAATGTCACGGACGATGCCTTTGCTGCTATTCAATGTCCTGTGAGGGGACACCTCCACAGGAACATTAGCTAGTGATTTGGTTTTCAACAGAATGGTTGATTGGACTTGTTTCCTGCATTCAATTAGCAAGGAACCAGATCGTAACCGCTTGATTTCCTTCACTTCTCCGGCTAAACCTTCGATGCCCTTTGCAACGGCAAAGGGATTCAACTTTATAGAACCACCATCAGGGGCACACATAACAATAAAACGAGGCCAATTTTCAGTGTTGGTGATAGTTCTTTGATCTTCATCCTCTGAAGACAACGAATCGTCAGATTCGTGTGAACGTTTTTTTAGTGGGGGAGCCATGGTTGAAATATATGTGGTTCACCCTCCTAGCTCCCCCACCCACCATGGAGTGTCAACAAGGACGGTGTCTTATGTCTGTGGGTCTCCAACAGACGACACCAGGGATACCAGGAGGGTATACTCAAGTAGGAAAATCTTGAAAAGACGTGTCCTACCGGATTGGCCCATGAGCCACCGCCTTCTGGCATAGGACTCTAGGCAAGTTAACAAATGAGTAATTTTGTGTTGTCAACAATCATTAATAACCAAGACCAATATTGATACATGTCAGAAAAATCAAATTTGTGCAAAATACATACCATGCACAGGGCTTGGCGTGACCAGCCGATTGATAGAACCGGGCCAGTTCTACCACCCGTCTAGGTGAAGTAAGGGGGCGAAGTGGTGTGTTGGGCAAAGGAACACTGTTCCTGGAACCAGTGCCCTCAACCACCAGCCTCCCGTCCTCCACCGACACAGGGGGCGCAACCCACGGCAAACGGGTTGGTGGATCAAAAATATGCCCCCGGGTCCACAACGGGGGTTGAAAGGCGCTTAGCGTGACCCAGCACCCACCACGAGGAGGTGGCCTTTCATGGGTGCCAGAAAGTTCTAGAAAATAAATTAAAGGAATTAGAAATTAAACTATATACGGTGTCAGATGATAAAAAGACAGAGATAATGAAAGAAATAAATGAACTAAACCACGATGTAGATGATATCACAAGCCAAAAAAGTTATATATAAGATCAAAAGCAAAATGGATCGAACAAGGGGAGAAACCAACTAAATATTTCTTGCAACTGGAAAGAAGAAACTTCCTTAATAAATCAATAAGGGAATTGGAAAAAAATGACGGTTCAGTGATAAAAGACCAAACAGAAATACTTAGGGAGATTAAATAATTTTATAAAAAATTGTATTCAAGTGAGGAGTGTACACAGAAAAATTTAGAAGATTTATTTACAGATGATGAAATACCAAAACTGTCTGAAAATGCAGCATCTTCCTGGAAGGGAAATAAACTTACCATGAAACACTATCTGCTTTAAAGAAAATGAAAAAGGATAAAAGCCCAGGCCCAGATGGATTTTCAAGTGAATTTCTTAAATTTTTCTGGAATATAGTGACGAGAACAAGTTTGCATTAATAAACATTGTAAGTACATACTCGGTATGAGTTTTATTTCAAAAACATATATTCATAACATTGTCATTTAAAAGCAGAAAAAGACATAGCATCAAATTTAAAGGTAGGCAATTTGTTAGTGACATTACACAGTTACAATTTATGATAGTTACATTTCACAGTTACAATTTATGATACAGTTCAACTTCCCTCAGGTAGTTCACTGTCAGATGAGCGCTCACGCGGGAGAACATATCTTTTAGGTTTGTTGCATCATAATGTGTGTCCCTTGCAGACGATAACTCCACGCATTAAAGCAGAATATGCTTGATGGTGAAAACCTCATCGCAAGAGACACACATGGGGGGTCAATCCCCATCCGTTTTCAGCAGATAGTCAGGAGTAAATCGGCTGTGGCAAATATGACATCGTCGTAAAATTACCTCATCACGTCTTGACTGACAACCCAAGTAGGCATAACCAATTGTTGGTTTCAATTCATACAGTTTATTTCTTCCTACTTGAGTGTCCCATCGTTTTTGCATGAGGTCCCGAGTATAGCTTTTGATAGTGGGTTTGAAATCACTGTACGGGATCAGCAGTGGAGATAAGGGCTTGTCAAGAGCTGCTTTTGCTGCAGCATCGGCTTTTGTGTTACCTGCTATGCCGACGTGACCCGGCAACCAGCAGAGGACGATGTCGCATTGGGCAGCAGAGACGTCGTTGTAAAGTTCCAAAATGTCCAGAATGATGGGGTGACTTGAAGTAACATTTTGAAGTGCTTGAAGGCAAGATAATGAATCTGTGAAAACGATGAAGTTTTTTGGAATGATTCTGCTGTTTAATATAGGTCAAAGCTGAAAAGATAGCTTTGGCCTCGGCAGTGAAAATGGAACTGTTGTCGGGAATCCTAGAGGAGACAGTCTTAGATCCAATGACTGTAGCACTGGCGACTTGGCCCTCATCCTTGGATCCGTCAGTGAAAATGGATCTATGGGTGTCATACTTGGAACGTAACTGGATGTATTCCTGCTGGAACACCAAGGGATTAGTTTCAGACTTTTTGAATTTAGTGAGGGTAAGATCGATCTGTGGTTTCACAATCTGCCAGGGTGGTGAAGACAGGAGTCGGTAAGGTGCTATGCTATTGAGATCAATTTTAACTGCAGATATGTGTGGTTGAATTCTGATTCCAAGTGGTGGAACCAGGCTTGGCAGTTTAGGAAACAGGTTTTCATAGAGAGGGTTGAAAACACAATTGTATGCTGGATTGGACTGATTTGAACGTAGTTTAGTGATATACTGCAGTGAAAGTTTAATGTGGCGTTGTTCAAGGGAAGGTTCGTTAGCCTCTGCATATAGACTGTCTACCGGTGAGGTCCTAAAAGCTCCCAGGCAGAGCCTCAGGCCTTGGTGGTGGATAGAGTCTAATTTTTCTAAATTGCTTTTGCAGGCTCCACCATAAACAATGGAGCCGTAGTCTAGTTTAGAGCGAACCAAAGATCTGTACAAGTGAAGGAAGGTAATCTGATCCCCTCCCCACTCTGTATTTGAAACGACTTATACTAAGTCAAGAGCCTTCAAGCACTTGGTTTTCAAATATTTTATGTGTGGCAAGAACGTCAGGTGGCGGTCGAATATGAGTCCCAGGAATTTGGCCTCTTCTACTACCTTGATGGGAGTACCATCTAAAGATAGGTCTGGATCCTTGTGTGGTCTGTATTTACGACAAAAGTGAATACAATTTGTTTTAGATTTTGAAAACTTAAAGCCATTTTCATTGACCCATTTTTGGATTTTGTTAAGGCAGAGTTGTAGCTGCCTTTCTATTGCGTGCATGTTCTTACCACGACATGAAATATTGAAATCGTCCACGAAAAGGGACCCATCAACACAACTGTTCAGGACGTTAGTGAGGCTGTTAATTGTGATGCTAAAAAGGGTGACAGACAGGATGCTGCCTTGAGGGACGCCCTGATCTTGGTGGAAATAATCCGACAATGTGGAACCTACCCGTACTTGAAATTGTCTGTTGTTTAAAAACTGAGATATGAACTGAGGTAATCTGCCCCTCAATCCAAATTCATGTAAATCTTTTAAGATACCATGTTTCCACGTTGTATAGTAAGCTTTTTCTAAATCGAAGAAGATACATACAGTATGTTGTTTGTTGGCGTAATGAATGTATGTCTTTGAAATGAAACCACTTTGTACTTACAATGTATATTAATGCAGACTTGTTCTCGTCACTATATGGCTGGAATAATGCCGATGTGACGCAAAGCCTCAACTCAACTCAACTCAATTGTTGACGATGGAATTTTTTGATGAAAGTTTCCAGACGCACCAGATGGTCAATGGTACTTCGGTTTTTTTCGGAAACCACATTGGAGGTCACTAAGGAGGTTATTGGTCTCCAGATACCAGATTAATCGATTGTTGACCATGCGCTCAATGGTTTTACAAACACAGCTAGTTAGTGATATAGGACGGTAGTTTGAGGGATCGGTATGATCCCGGCCAGGTTTTGGTATAGGGATGATAATGGCGTTGTGCCACGAAGGAGGAAAGTTGCCGGTTGTCCAAATTTCATCAAATATATTGAGTAGAGTTTCCAAACTTGAATCAGGAAGGTGTTTCAGAAGCTGATAATGAATATCATCAGCTCCAGCTGTAGTGTCGTGAGCCTGCCCCAGGGCAGTACGTAGTTCATGGAGAGAAAACGTTTCATTGTAATCCTCACCATTATCAGAGTTAAAATTGACAGATTTCTTTTCTTGTTGGATTTGGTATTTCTGGAACTTGGGGTTATAGTTTGACGAGGAGGAGTGATTTGCCAAAGTTTCGCCAAGTTTGTTTGCTATTTCAACTTTATTGGTTAAGAGGGAGTCACCATCTTTGAAATGGCAAACACCAGATTTGGATCCTTTGCCCTTAATCTTTTGAATCATGTTCCACACCTGGCATCCAAAACACAACCACTTCTCTCTCATAAATTCCTTCCGTTCCCTTATTGGCTTATCCAGGAATAACCTACATTTTTCAATATCCTCCTCCTTGTGACAAAAGGGACGCTTCAGTACATTGTCTTTCCCTTTTGGAACTGTGACCACAGTAGAAAACGTGCTGCTGGTGCACTTTCTGTGAAGTTTCATGGGTTCAGAATCAGATTTTTCCTGTGTGGCTTTGTAGCAAGGAAAGAGGTTACAGGTTCACAAGCAATGTCAGCTTCCTTAGCCATAAAAGTCACAAACTCACAGAAAGAAGGAAATGAATAGTGTTGCTCTCGCCACGTGCACACAATCCGACCCCATCTGTATGTCAACCACTCTGGTAACTTTTGTAGGATCTTTCGGTTTTCACGGTCATCATTTAGAACATTTAGGCGTCTGATTGTCTTCATTGCGATTTCACATTGTTTTAGAAAATCAGCAAACTTGCGGAGTGCAATGCCATCACGTCCCACAAGTTTGGGCCATGCGTCTAACTTGTCTCGGAAAGCATTGGCTACAACGAATGCATTACCGAAACGTTTATCCAAAAGCGCTCTGGCTTCGTCATTGATTCGTGGGGAAGAGTCAACAACATGTGTCTGATTCAGGTGTGGGGAGAGACTCAACATATTTTTTAACATTATCCATTGCATCCTTGGTCTTAGATACGTGTTTATCAACTTGTGAAATGTGTTCTGAATCATCCTTGCCATACGGAATTGTATTTTCCAGATCTGCTTGAGTAACTACATGCAGTCTAGCTTCTGCCATTGCTATATTTTTCATAGTTTCAACTCTTTCCATTTCAGATCTTGTTTTTTTCTTCAACACCAACGTACTGTAACTTTACCTTTAACGCTGCCACATCAGCACGAGATTTACGACTGTGGCTGGATTTCAGACTAGATATCACGGATATTCTGTCACTCATTTTGATAGTCATGCACTGTTGTCAGACACCGCTATTCATATGCAAATTGTGTTATTATTCTGTAATACCACATTACAGTCAGAAATATAGTTGCATCATGTTATACACATCGGACGAGTCACTTCAATTCTAAAACATATATAGATATGGAGGTATATCGTGTACAAACACTACGGTACACAACGGTAATTCGTGATGAAATAAGCTTTCTCATTCATAGATAAAAGTTCACTACAAAGTGTTCAATGAAGCTACTCACATCCGAGAAACTGTTTTACTCAAATCCGACGGATGATCCGTGTAATGTTTTTACTGTAACGGTCTGTCGTTGGACGAAACTTATATCCCGACCATGATCATAGATCGCAACACAGCTTGGTGTCCAATAGTTTATTTACAGAGACCTGACGTGGCCTCGTAAAAAACATTGAGGAACTAAAAACATCGCAAATCGCACATGTCAACTTGAAACTACAATCGCAAGGAGAATCACACACATCCCGTGGTCACAACTGCCACCGCACCGCACCGCATCGCATCCAATATGCCATGCGCTCCTTTTCCACTTCCGCCAAAAGGGGCCGCAACTCGCACAATCGCACAACCGCATACCACCAATAACTTTCCTACATTTATATGTTTCTTATGCCCAACCTCAGCTGGCAAGAGAGCAGGCGGGCGAATACAATAATAATAACAAAAATATAAAAGCATGTATTTAACTAATTCTTATACTTATTTGATGGAATTGTTGAATTTAGATCACTCAGATCACAGATCAAGTTGCTTTGCTTCGGGAAAGATCAAGCTGACCTTGAGAGTTCAAGGGTAGGAGTATTCGCTTAGCATAATTTGCCATAACCGCTGGGTAATATTGGGGTAAAAAGAAAATTACGAACAAAAATACAGACACCCTGAATACAGTTGGAAGTCAACTTGATCCTTGCCTACGGTTAGAATAAAACGCATAATTGATGTTTGATTGTTATTTTACACCGCACTCAGCAATATTACAGTTATATGGTGGCGGTCTATTAATAATCTGGGCCAGACAATCCAGTGATCAACAGCATGAGCATCGATGTACGCAGTTGGGATACGATAACTTGTCTCAACCAAGCCAGACCACCCAATGCCATTAGTCACCTCTCAAGACAAACATAGATTGCTGAAGACCAATTCTTATCCGGATCCTTAAGGGTACTTACTTCAAGTGAAACACTTAAGTGGAATGAATATAACAACCAATATGTACATATACTTTGCTTGTTAATGATTCAGAAATATTCAGGACAACTTGCTTGCTCCATTGAATTTAACTCATTTTGCTTGCTTATACTAAAGAGTTACAGTGTAACTGTGCCATGGCAAAATGCAAAATCACACTTTGGCATTTCAGTGAAAATTTGTACAGTTCCACATTCGTTTTATCTGCAGAAAAAAACAGGTAAATTGGTTATGTTTATGTGTCGGTATAAATAGTAACTACTGTGAAAAATGCAGCACGTGTCTCATTCAATACATGGAGGAGTGACAACTGAAGTTTCTGGTGAGAACTTACATGGTTTGGGGCCATTTATTTCTGTGTTGCAACATGTACGACCCATTGTATTTTTCATTTGTTATTGTATTGTACTCAATGATCATTTGTTGGCATTTACTCAATTACTTATGTTATATTTGTACGAATCTATTTCTAGATTACCCTTCACCTTTCTGTTTGGTAATCAACAGGTAAACACATGTATGATGCTGTCTGATTTAAACCAATGTTATTTTTTGTTCACAGGTGATCATGGTACTATGCTGTGTCACTGGGCTCAATAATGGTAAGAAAATGGTCTGTATAAAGCAGATATGAAACGAGTATTGCTTACATTACATTTGCACACCTGAAAAGGTTGAGTTGGGTTGTGATGGGTTTTACGTCACATCGGCATTATTCCAGCCATATGGTGACGAGAACAAGTTTGCATTAATAAACATTGTAAGTACATACTCGGAATGAGTTTTATTCCAAAACATATATTTATTACATTGTCATTTAAAAGCAGAGCAAGTCATAGCACTAAATTTAAAGGCAGGCAATTTGTTAGTCACATTACACAGTTACAATTTATGATACAGATCAACTTCCCTCAGGTAGTTCAGTATCAGATGAGCGCTCACGCGGGAGAACAGATCTTTCAGATTTGTTGCATCATAATGTGAGTCCCCTGCAAACGATAAGTCCACACAGTCAAGAAGAATATGCTTGATGGTGAAACCTCATCGCAAAAGACAGACATGGGGGTCCATCCCCATCCGTTTTCAGCAGATAGTCATGAGTAAACCGACTGTGGCCAAAACGACATCGTCGTTAATTTACCTCATCACATCTTGACTGACAACCCAAGTAGGTATAACCAATTGTTGGCTTCAATTCAAACAGGAATTCAGTTAGTCCGTTTGTCCGGTGAGACTGTTGTTTAAGCAATAACTTGAAAACTATTTATCAGACCGAAAACATCCGGGATCCAGAGGTTAAAAGTTACGTTTATGTCAGTAAAATAACCATGTATGTGAAAGCTAAACCCTTTATGCATAAATACTTGAACAAAAAATAGTAACTTTTTATATCTTGCTTTTACGACTCTTGATTAATCATGGTCTGTGAAACCAACACTAAGATGTTTTCGTAACATGTGGTGTCAAAATGTGTATAATATTATTGTTCAGCTGAAGTTGGGAATCATGGTTGTATGAGTGAACCTTGCTCACTTTTCTCGGCTTGTCCTATTTGCACGGGGTCTGTGCCCGTGTGGGCATCCATATGTGTTGTGCATCTCTGAACATATAGGTTCTCGAACTGACCTTATCCAAAAAATTGTTTCATCATTGACATTATGACTCAACAGAACGGTTCAACATTGCTCACTCAGACAATATGCATCCTCACATACCCGTGAAGATCTGAGTCAGAAATAGTTGTCAGCAACCCACCTTTGTCATAATAGGTGACTAACGGGATAAGATGGTCAGGTTTACTGACTTGTCATTGTATCCCGATTGCATGCATCGATGCTCATGCTTGGGATGACTAGATTGTCTGGTGGATCCTCTTCATTTAAAGACCGCCGCAATTTTGTGGGAATATTGCTGAGTGCGTCCTTCATAAAAGACAAAAAAACAACAACAAAAACCCAAACAAATGCAACAGGTATAACATAGTGAAAACTTCGTGTGTGTGTCGTAACGTCATATGGCACCCGTGAAGAGCCACCTCCTCGTGGTGGGTGCTGGGTAACGCTAAGAGCTCTTCAACCCCCCGTGTGGACCCGGGGGAATATTTGGTCCACCAACCTGTTTGCCGTGGGTTGCGCCCCTGTGTCGATGGAGGACGGGAGGCTGGTGGTTGAGGGCACTGGGAGCCTGGAACCGTGTTCCTTTTGGCCAACACACCACTTCGCCCCATTCTTCACCTAGACGGGTGGTAGCACTGGCCCGGTTCTATCAATTGGCTGGACACGCCATGCCCTGTGCATAGAAAGTATTTGTGCACATTTGAATTATTGGGTATTGGTAATTTTGCTTGTCTAGTATACAAATTATTGTGAAGTTTAATTGCCTAGAGTCCTATGCCAGAAGGCGGTGGCTCAGGGGCCAGTCTGGTTATATAGACAACTGAATTCTGTGTTCTTTAGAAAAGTGTCATGGGCCGAACCAGCCTGGCACTTATTCTTTAAGATACCATGGCTTTTTCAAGTCTGTATTTTCTTGAGTATAACATCCCTGTAACCCTCGTATTGCAGTCTGGTTTCCACTGCTATACCCTCCTTGTTGACACTCGATGGCGGGTTGGGGGGCAGGGTTGTTGAATTATATTGTTACACCATGGCTAAATACGCTCAATCTAGTTCATCGATAACAAGCAAACGTCATGATATGGCTTCTTCATCCGATGAAGATATATCTACTTTCATTAAAGATTCTTGGCCAAGGTTTTTGGTCATTGAAAGTTCTGATGGAAATCCTTTAAAGATCAATCCTTTTGCCGTCTCCAAGGGTATCCAAGGTATCTGAGGAGAGGTAAAAAACGTCACTCGTCTCCAAAATGGTTCTCTTTTAATTGAATGCTTACGTAGGCAACAATCTGTCAATCTGCTAGGACTACCGCAGTTTGTAAACAACCAGGTTGTTGTTTCAGTTCATAAAACTCTCAACACATGTAGAGGTATTATTAGCTATAGAGACAGGGCCCGCTGTCTGTCCGATATGACAGAAGATGAGATTGTAGCAGACCTGAAAGACCAGGGAGTTACTTCTGTTAAACGTTTTAGCAGGAAACAATAGTCAACCTTTGTAAAAACAAATACATACCTTTTCACTTTTGGCCTGACAACTCTTTCCAAATTCATAAAAGCTGGATACTGTAATATCGGAGTGGGGATATATGTACTAAAACCACTCCGGTGTTACAAATGCCAAAAATTTGGACATGGTGTGAGATCTTGCACAGGTAAGTCAGTGTGCTCACGCTGCAGTGGAGTTCATGAAAACACTGAATGTACTCATGACATAAAGTGTGCCAACTGCAGTGGTGGGCAACTGGCATTGTCAAAAACTTGTCCACAATTTGAGTATGAGTGCAAAATCCTAAAATTGAAGCGCAATAATAATGTCTCATACTTTGAAGCAAAGAAATTGGTTCAGGCTCAATCAAAACCAGCAACAGGTCTTACCTATTCTGCTACAGTTTCTACTCCTGCTCCATTTTCTGTCAAAGCAGCTACATCCGTTTCAACATCTTGTCAGACCGTTATATCTTGGATAAATGACGCTCAGATAACTTTAGATGACACGACCCAGCCATCACAAGATTGTCAGCGCTCATCAGCCTCACAGACTGAGGAGACCCAACCAGGACAAATATCAGATATTGATTTAACTCCAGATACCCAGAGCGTAGTTAAACTCATCAAATAAAGAAAAGAAAAAGCCGAGAAGAAAGACCAGAGCCCTTCAAGATTTAGAAGATCCTTCTCCTTTAACACCTTCTGTTGCGGTTCAGAATCTGTTCGAATCGCTTGACATGGAGATCACTCCTTCACAAACATGCTGTAGGAGTGGCGCTGCCACGCGCTCACGATCTCCAGTGGAAGCTCCGTAAGCAGTTTTATGAAACTAATACAATGGAATTGGAGAGGCATCAGGAACAATTTTAACGATCTACACTTATTGTCACAAGATTTTACACCATCGGCGTTTAGTCTACAAGGGACATACCTGAAAAGTACAGACAGATTTGAATTGCGTCGGTACAATTAATTTCATTCATTCTCACCTCCAGGTGATAAAGCCACTGGTGGTGCTTCTATTCTCGTGAGGCAGGGTGTTATCAATAGCCCTGTCCCTCTTAAAAGTAATCTTCAGGCTGTTGCTGTCCGTCTTACTCTACAGATAACCTTTACGCTTTGCTCTTTGTATATTTCTCCTTCTTCAGCAGTCCGATCTTCAGGATCTATTTGATCAGCTCCCCAAGCTCTGTATTATCATGGGTAATCTTAACGGTCATAACCCTTTGTGGGGAAGTACCGATATTAACAATAAAGGGAAAATCCTCGAAGACTTCATTTTAATAATAATCTATGCATATTTAATGATTGATCAGCCACTTATTTACATCCTGGTACGGGAACGTATTCTGAACGTATTGTCACTCTCAGATCCAAATATTTTGAGTTTGAATGGTCGGTCCATGATGACTTTTGTGGAAGTGACCATTTTCCCACAGTTCTCACAGCTATAAATCCGACTGATGACCCACCTGCAACCAGGTGGAATTTCAATAAAGCCTATTATTTAGCCTTTATAAAGCCTTTATTTCAAACACTTTGTACTGAGAAATTAAAATCCAACCTTTTTGTGAATGTCCCGGATCCTATTCAGTTGTTCTCGGATACATTGAATGATATCGCTGATGAAACTGTTCCTAAGTCCTCTGTTAAACCTTGTTGTCGTAAACCATGGTTTTCTGATACTTGTAAACAAGCAAGGAAGTGTAGGAAAAAGGCAGAGAAGTATACTAGGCACGTAAAGAAACTGTGCATACAAAAATTTAAAATCAAAATTTATCAAACCTGTGTAGACACATAAGGGTTTAAACTCAGAGATTAAAGACATGTATCCAACATGCATGCACGTGCCACGTTCCGTAACGTCAGTGGGTTCGTCCTTGAGACGTGCAATACGTTGTTGCACGTGCATTCCGGGAAAGAGAAACAGAGCAAATGAATGCCAAAAAATACTGTCACTTTGGAAAGCTCAACCCCTGCCCTTTGCGATCGTTCAAAAAATTAAATGGCTATTGAAACGCATAGCACGTCTGCACAACGGCATGAGGCCATTGGGATGGTCCGGGGGGGAATGTCTCAACGACCAATGGCTGCACATTTCCACTGCCACCGGAACACCATTTCTGCACTGGTGAGACGCTACCACAACACAAATGACGTCATCGATCTGCCTCGTTCTGGACGTTCACGTGTAACAACGCCAAGACAGGACAGATGGATAAGGGTGACCCATCTTCGCCACAGGTTTCAGACTGCAGTGATGACTGCCCGAACCATCCCAGGATTTCGCCGTATCCACCCCAACACAGTTCCACAACGTTTACGTCATCACGGGATCAGACCACGACGTCCCGCCATACGGCCTATCCTGACACATCGTCATCGACAAGCTCGCCGAATGTGGTGCCGAAATCATGTCCGCAGACCCTTGTTTTGGTGGAGAAATGTTGTTTTTACAGATGAGTCCAGGTTTAACATTTCCCATAGTGATGGACGTCAACGTGCCTATAGACGCGTTAAAGAGCGTTATGCACAGGCCTGTGTCTTGGAGAGGAATCGCTGGTCATGATTTGGGGTGGAATAACAGCACGCCAAAGAACTCCCTTGGTGATTGTTCAGGGCAACTTAACTGGTGTGGGCTACAGGGATCAGATTCTTCGACCTGTGGCAATTCCTTTTCTGTAACGTCATGGCCCTGGGTTAACATTCCAACAGGACAATGCCCGCCCTCATAAGGCAAGGGTTGCTATGGATTACTTGCAACACCACAACGTTGACTTACTGCCTTGGCCTGCAAATTCACCGGATCTCTCCCCGATAGAGCATGTTTGGGACGAGATGGATCGACGTCTACGCCGTCTTCCTCATCCGCCAGATAACGTCCTTGACCTTGCAACAGAACTTGAGAGAATCTAGCGTGACATCGCACAAGCCTTCCTTGGACGTTTGATAGGCTCTATGCGTCGTCAATGCACTGCTGTTCTCAATGCCGAAAGTGGACATACCCGTTATTGAGCTTGTGACATGGTCGTTTGACCCCTGTCCCGCTTGTGGACTCGTGACGTCATTGTGATTGACTTTTCAATTGAAATTCTCCCGACTTGTTATGGTCTCATGATCCCTCCATTAACGTTTGACATTGTTATCGTACTTATCAACTTGGATAATATTTTGACAATGCACAGTTTCTTTATGTGGCTAGTATACTTTTGACGACATCCTACTGTTCACAATTTAAATAATGTAACAATAAATAATGCCAAGACTCGGCGTACTTTTAAACAAAGTAAACGTCAGTCTTGGAAGAACTTTGTATCAACTATTAATTCACATACACCAATGACGAAGGTGTGGAACATGATACAGAGAATTAAGGTCAAAGGTAGAAATTCTAGTGTTCATCATCTTTAAGATGGACACAATATGTTAACAGATAAAATTGACATTGCAAACAAGTTGGGTGAAACTTAAGCTACTCATTCTTATTCATCTAATTATAATCCAAAGTTTCAGAAATATTAAAATCATGAAGAAAAGTTGACAATTAACTTTCATTCTGAAAATGGTGAAGACAATAATGAAGTATTTTCACTGCATGAGTTGAATACTGCCTTGGTGCAAGTTCATGATACGGCAACTGAAGCTGATAACATCCACTATCAGCTCCTGAAACATTTACCCAATGCATGTCTTGAAACACTTCTGAACATTTTTGATTATGTTTGGACAACAGGACACTTTCCTCCTTCGTGGCATCATGCCATTGTTGTACCAATACCTAAGTCTGGCCGGGATCATACAGATCCATTAAACTACAGACCTATTTCACTAACTAGCTGTGTTTGCAAGACCATGGAACACATGATCAATAAGAGATTAGTATGGTTTCTAGAATCCAATAATCTTATTACTAACATTCAATGTGGTTTTCGCAAAAGCAGAAGCACTATTGACCATTTGGTTCGACTAGAATCATTCGTTAAAAATTCCATTGTAAATAACCAGCATGCTGTATCAATATTTTTCGACCTAGAAACATGAAAAAATGATATCTTAAGAGATTTACATGACTTTGGTTTGAGAGGCCGTTTGCCTCATTTTATATCACAGTTTTTAGCAGAGAGACAATTTCAAGTTCGTATTGGATCAACCCTGTCTGACCATTATACTCAGGATCAGGGGGTTCCACAAGGCAGTATTTTGTCTGTAACGTTGTTTAGCATAAAAATCAATAGTCTCTCAAAAGTATTAAATGACTCAATAGATGGGTCATTGTTTGTGGATGATTTTAACGTTTCATGTCGTGGTAAAAATATGCATACCATCGAGAGACAATTACAGATGTGTTTAAATAAAATTCATAAATGGTCACTTGAGAATGGCTTTAAATTTTAAAGACCAAATGTATACATTTCTGTCGGACATATAAGCCTCATAAGGATCCCGAACTGTTCTTAGATGGCTCTCCAATTAACCCTATGAAGGAAGCCAAGTTTCTGGGATTGATTTTTGATAAACATTTGACCTTTTTACCACATATTAAGTATTTGAAGACTAAATGCCTGAAGGCATTAGATCTATTAAAAGTCGTGGCAAATTCAAAGTAGGGAGGAGATCAAACTACCCTACTTCATTTGTGCAGATTACTCATCCGATCAAAACTTGATTATGGTTCCATCGTATATGGTGGGGCCTGTAAAAGCAACTCTAAACTACTTGATTCTATCCACCACCAAGGTCTAAGACTTTGTCTTGGATCTTTCCGCACTTCTCCTATTGACAGTATTCACGTTGAAGCTGACGAACCCTCTCTAAACCAACGCCGTATCAAGTTATCTTTGCAGTATAGTACTAACCTATATTCTCATCAGTCGAACCCTGCATATAACTGTGTCTTTAATCCCCTCTATGAGGGTCTGTACAACAAAAAGTCTTCTCTTGTTCCATCTCTAGGAATAAGAATTAAACCTTTCCTTTCTGCTGCTGGCATTGAGCTAGAAAATATTTCTCCTTCCAGTCTGCTTTCTTCTCAACCTTGGCAATTGGTTAGGCCAAAAGTTGACCTAACATTAACCACTTTTAAATAATCAGAAACTAATGAATTGCAAAATAAACAATATAAACCCCCCATCAGTTAAAACATACATATAATACATACAAATCCTTATTTACAGATGGGTCCAATGATGGTGGCGCGGTTGCTTGTGCCACTGTCATTGGATCCAGAACAATATCTTCTCGATTACCAAATAACAGCTCTATTTTCACAGCAGAAGCTAACGCCATACTAACAGCTCTTAAATATATTAAAAAACATCCTAAATATAAACAATATATAATATTTTCAGATTCTCTTTCTTGCTTTCAGGCTATTAAAAATCTTTCTTGCAAACATCCTTTTTTAATAGAAATTATTGAATTATATAATGATCTTGCTACTGGCCAATATGACATCGTCCTCTGTTGGTTACCCAGCCACGTTGGCATTTCTGGGAACATAATGGCCGATCTTGCTGCCAAGGCAGCACTTAATAAATCTGTGACACCACTTCTGATCCCATGTTCTGATTACAAATCCGTCATTAGATCTTATATCCGTGATCTGATGCAGATGAAGTGGGACACCGAAGTAGGTATTAATAAATTACATGAAATAAAACCTTATATCGGTTACACTTACTTGGGTTGTCAGTCCAGATTTGAAGAGGTCATTACGATGTCTTATTGGCCATACTAGATATACTCATGAGTACCTGTTAAAAGGTGAGCATCCTCCGTTTTGCATCCCTTGTGATGAAAGAATCACGGTAAAGTTGTCCTGCTTGACCGTATACATTTTTCGATCACAAGGGATAAATATTTCAATGTCAAAACAGTGAAAGATCTTTTTAATGGTAATTGTCATTTAATCATTGCATTTTTAAAAGAAATGTAATTATTAGATAAATTTTGATACATGGTTTGTAAATAGATAAATATTTTATTAGTAGTAGTAGTTTAGATTAGTAACTGAGATTGTTAGTGGCTGTACCCTCAAGGGGGGTTAAAGTACCGTAAAGTTATTGTCCTCCTGAGAGGGTACGTAAGTCCCAAAACTTTCAACGTACATTTAAACTTACCATTTTTTTTTTTAAAACGTAGTATTTTTGTGATATTAATTTTGGCTAATTTTTGCTACAATCGCCAGCTGCTGAAGTGATGGTGTAAATCCTGCTAGGGTCCATGCAGGTAGCAAAGGTACCGTATGGTCCCATGGTCCCTGGTATGGTGATCAGCCTTCAGTTGCTAGTGATCTACAGCCCAGTTTTATATTGTATTGTTGTCTATAGTGATATATTTTTATGATAGCGTAATAGTTTTAAATTAAGAGCTGTGATATTCTAGTAGTTTTACTGTCCTTCGATGACAGGTTTTTATTTTCTCAATATATTGTTTTTATATTGATATGAATTACATTGTTGTCGTCGCGACATGGCTGAGGTATTGCCAATGTGACGTTAAATCTTAACTCACTCACTCACTCACGTAACGTCATACATGTACTTCTAGTTTGGTACAAGAAAAGATTTCAAAATCAGGTCACAAACGGCTGATTTTGATTTTCGCAATAATTATCTTTGCACTGTGGAAAGTGAATGGGATTCACACTTTCTCAGTTAATGTTTCAGTGTCACAAATCTGCATTAAAACATTTTGTTTTCAGTTTCATCACTTCATGTCACCCAAGAGCACAATACTACATTCAAAACAACATCATCGTCAGTAACTTTCAAAGTGAAGACATGTGATGACATACAAACGTATGCTACGTTGTCAACGCCTAACGGAGAAGTCGTGACCTATGAATACGTACTGAGAGGATATGTGGGTATGCGCGGATTCATTAGATACAGGGAGAAAATACTATATGAAGGGAGAAGCGCCTCAAAGAGGGATTGCAAACACTTCCAACCCTACTGGGCCAGCTGGGCGGATGGACATTTATCCAGTGGTTCTGGGTGCACAGTTGGTCAGGATGTGCTGATTGAATACAGAACCGAATTTACGGAACTAGATCTGATTGGGATACGTGCTGCGTTTGGGTATTCTCCTAGAGCACAATACATCTTTGGTATGTAGACGTTGCAGGAATGAGGTATAGATGATACATTTGCACTTAATTTGTATGAATGAAGGTTCTTACTTAACGTATGCTGAATCATGTAAACATAAAATACTTTTCATTTTCAACGATAGTATTCCTCTTATATGGCGCTCATATTCAGGCAGATCATAGGACACCATCGTACCTTCTGTTACTTTTTCAACTCCCTGGGGATCATATGCGCAATGAACTAATCTGTATAATGGGTACCCGTAAGGATGTGCTGGCAATGTGAGGGAGTATGTATGTATGTATGTATGTATGTATGTATGTATGTATGTATGTATGTATGTATGTATAGATTATCTTTATTTCCTCTAAAAATATGAAGATTGTTACACGTTACAACAATATGTCAAGTTGAATATACAGTGAATCAGTAAACAGTTACTTGTGCAAATATTTTAGAGTGACAGACAGACATAAAATCAGACACTAACAACATAACTTTCTCCCATTTTGCCATATTTAAATTACCAAGTGTTGTACAATATCCACCAAGCAAATCAGCAATTATTAGATCGTCATCATTTCCCCAAAATTCAACAAAATCAGATATTGATATGATATCACATATCCCTTCAAACATGTCATTTCTCAAATCATCAAGATCTGTACAGGACATAATAACATGTTTGACAATATCAGCAGCTACTATTCAAATATACATTCTCTGGATTCAATCTGTTTACAGCCAACATGAATGATATGAGAGATTTTGTAAAATTTATACTTATTAATCAAAGCTAGTTCCCACAGTCTGCTTGGCTTACAAGGCTCCCGGATAAGACAATATCTAGAGAGATTCTCTCTGGCTGAAATCTGGTGACACAACAAACTCTCATAAGAATCACAAATTCTGTATTTGACAACATCATTCCATTTTGCTTTAGAGCATATAACACCTGTTGTGATAAATGTATTAACAATGTCAAACAAGCCATATTTATTTTCGAGCTTAACCATGTACATGATAGGTGACGGGGATTTACCAATGATGGTCATACATCTGGATTCAAATAGACGATGAAGAAATAATTGCTTAACAACATAGGCAGATTCTACCAAACATAAGCAAACAAGATTTTTCTACATACCCATGAATTGGAAGTAGACCCAGGGTATCTAGAACCACAGGAGAGGCAGTGCGTTTAGGCAAACCTTGCACCTTTCTACAGAAATACCTTTGCGTTAACTCCAACATATCCAATTCTTTTGATGTTAAACTGCTCCAGACAGTACAACCATGTAACAAACATGGTAAAATGACATTGTTCCATATACGACAAGCACAAACAGGATTGAGTGAACCATAGCACAGGCCAAGGGCATGATACATATTAACTAGTTTACGGGCTTTTTCACATGATGACATTTTCTATCATACGACCTATTACATGAAGACAACTGAACTCCAGCGTACGTAACAGATTGCATGAGAGGTATGTCCACTGAACCGAGATACAGACTAACTGGTGTAAGAGATCTGTCTGCATTGAATACCAGCAAGGCACTTTTACTGACGTTATACTTCAACTTCCACTTCAAACCATAATCATACACAACTTCTACAACAGACTGAGAATTACGTGGATTGCTGGAAGTTAGAGTAGTATCATCAGCAAGTAGAATACCTGGACAGTGTCCCCATGAGTTAGACCTGAGTTATCTAAACTCTGTTTTAGATAGTTGATGTACAGGCTGAATAACCAAGCTGAAATCATTCGCCCCTGCCCTACACCTTGACTAATTCTAAAGCCATCAGACAGGAAACCAGCATAGGAAACACATGATTGCATGGTCAAGTATGACATTCAAAGCAGTCTCCAGATTTTACCTCTTATCCCGAGATTATACAGTTTGAAAAACAAGCCATCCAACCAAACTCGGTCAAAGGCCTTCTCATTATCGAGAAATACACAAAACACTGGGGATTTCCTTTCTCTAAAGTATGATATTGTTTCTATCAAGGTCAGTGCAGCTGTATCAGCTCCAAGATGTTTTTCGAAACCCAAACTGAAGGCGATGTGGATAGTTAATTAGCTTAAGTGAAGCCCATCTTTCAATTCTAGACAAAATGAGACCTTCAAATAGTTTGCCAATAGATGATGTAAGGGTTATCCCACGGTTATTGGAGGGGTCACATTAAATAGGACACAGAGCTAGGATGTTAGGGACCTGCCCCCATACTTTAAGTGCTCATTACACAAGAGATCAGGGCCAGGAGATTTGCCGTTCTTAAGGCGTTTTAATGAAGAGATGATTTCATCATTGGGAAATGGAATATCCAATATCTCTTGGAAAATATCTTGCTTGTCATGAACAATAGAAGAAAATTCCTCACAAACACCTTTTTCAAAGCCGTGATTATAATCGTCTGGTTCAGAAGGTGTAGCTAGTTTACTGAAATATTTGCCAAATGAGTTACATATCTCTTGAGGAGTGCTGCTAATTTCAGATTCAAAAGTTAGGGTTCTTATATGTCCCCTTTTATCTTTCAATCGTTTGGTTGTTCTAACAAAATCGTTTATGTCCAATTCAGCAGCATTATAAACTTATTTTAATTTTTAATTTTCGCTTAGATGCTCTAAACTTCTTCTGAACACAGACTTTGCTTGTTTATATTGTACATATGAAACATCATCTTTTGAGTGTGGTTTACCCTTTTCTACCCAAGTCTACCGTCTTCTTCGCATATCGACATGAAGAGGTTTAATATTGTCTCTCTTCCAGCCAGGGTTAAGATATGGTCGAAAAGACGTTACTGGAATGTATGTAGCAGCGTGCTAGAAGACACTGGGTAATGTGCTCATTATGTATTTCATTACAGTCACTAGCACATGAATAACTATCAGGGGTAAAATCCAATCCACGGAAACAGTTTTCTGTTTCATAGCGGTAGAGAGTCTGTTCGTCACAGCTTGCTTTATGCCAGTTCAATCTATATCCACTAGACTAAGTTGGTTCTGGTGGAACATTGAAGGTCATCATCACAGGTAGGTGGTCCGGTACTGTGAATGGAGCGTTGGTATCTGTGTAGTGAGTTAACACATTGCCCCTCTCTGATGAATATGTAGTCTATCAACGATTTGACAGTCCTCTTTTGTTGCTGTAGGAGTACGCCATGTTGTCGTGTACAGGTATAACAGACGATAGATGTCTCGTGTTCAGAGCTCGCCACAGATGTCTAGCACGTAGTTTCAATGTACTAGCTTGTCGTAGATCCGCATTAAAGTCTCCCATAATCATAGTTGTACCAATGAGTGCCTAGTAGGAATAAGCTTTGTGAAGAAAGTTTGATTTTTACTGCTATTATCCTGACACTCATTGTGTCAATCTGCCGCATAGATCGACATATACAAGAAGAAGAAGCAGACGCCGCGAGATCCGCGTTGTTTACGTTCATGTTGTTACGAGCATTTAGAGAACACATTAAAGTCACTGTTAATGGACTCAAGGAAATGTTCATGATGCGATTGCAGCCAGTGTTCACAAACAAAGACAATATCACATGTTCTTAATTGTTCTGTAAGATAGTTTGTTCCGTACCTAACTCCTCTCACATTCCAGGTAAGTAAATGGAAAGTCATTGGAAGAAAAGTCAATGGTATAAATGATGTCATGTTCATATTAATCATGTCAACTTATAATCGTTTCCATACCATTCTTTGCTTGGAACCCAGACTCTATCTGGCCAAAACTTGCTGCCTTGTGTTATCCTTCTGGCATCATCTACAGACACGTTGACACGGATGGTGAATGTGGGGTTATCTCCCCTTCCAGTGTTTGAGAAGCTTGGCGTGGGCGATGTTGACATTTCGTTGTTGTGCATAGTCACAGATGGCATCTTGCAAAGTTTCAAATATGAATGAAGGTTCTTACATAACGTATGATGAATCATGTAAACATAAACTACTTTAATTTTCAATGATAATATTCCGCTTATATGGCGCTCATATTCAGGCAGATTGCCTGCTCTCTCTTTCACACACACACACACACACACACACACACATATATTATGTTTGTGTTATATAAATATGTATGTATACACTTAACTGAAACAGAATTGCAGATGTTTGTGTGTAACTGTCAAAACAAGCATTGCATGTAAAATAAAATGTCATACAAAGCTCGACCGACATGTGACTCAATTAACATATCCAAAAATGTCATCGCTTCGTCAACACCTGGTGTCTTCAATGATTTCGAGCGATCCACTCATATTTTTTTCACAGCTTTTTCCCTCTGAACCAGACAGGATCTGTTCTGAGGATAGTCAATACTGGATGTTCTTTTCTGCTGTAGAACCTATATGTCAAATTTGGGAAAATAAATATCCCATGCTCTGTGTTGTTTCAGATGATCAAAACGCTGCGTTTCTGAGAAGAACACCACGGTCCCTGAACGAGGGCTCAACATCCTCAGTTTTGGTCAGCTCAATGTCAAAACTGAGATGTGCAGTTGCCTGCCGAGAAGAACCTGGATGTGCGGCCATCAGTTACACACCAGATACACACCAATGTCAGCTGGTGGGACCATTCAAGACTGGGATAAAAGTAGCTTCGGTGGAACTTCTGTTGGTTTTACAACGACACTAAGCATGCGATTTCTGAATCCATGCATAATTTTATTGTCATGTATAACTTGATTGATTTGAGTCTGTTGCATGCATTTGTGCCTGGTGCTACCGTTCTTTAGTAAAAGCTGCTTAACGCCGCCTCGGCAATTTAGCAGCTATTTGTGATATGACTTGTCTTTTTTATAATAATATTTTTGGTTTAATAATATGAGTGACATTGTAAAACCTGACTATTAAGAAAACATTCTATACTTTATGGCTTAAAGGCTAGATATATTCGAATCATTGTCAAAGTGAAGTGGTTCACATAATGTCTAATGGACGATGAGTACTTTGGTGAACTTTGTGCTTGAAGTGGACTTATTTAAAACAGTTTAATTAGAACAGTTGCCACTGGTGGCAACATTGTAGCCAACAAACACTATACCTCTAAGCAAAACTAAGGTGTCTCTTTAAAGTCTCAGCTAAATATTCTGTTTTTGAGTACATGTAAGCATGACAAAGTACCAAGCTGCTTTTTGGGTGATCATTAAATGTATTTTAAATCTGCTTATATAAACTAATCTGCCATAAAAAGCAAGCTTCCATTAGTCGTAGGGACACAGTGCAAGTGTGAGTAACAGCTACAGCTGATATTTTCTCATCATCTTTTGATCCATCAGGTATGAGAGTGATATTGGTCCTTCAGTTTATGAAATGCTTTTTGGTAAAACAATTGGTTAGTTTCAGACTTCTGTAGTGTTGTCCGGTCTATGTTGAGCGCAGGATGGATAGAACCATGGGGTCATTGTTGATATTTCATATTCATTAATAGCAGAAAGATTTAAATAAGTATGTTTTAGATGTGACTGTTCGCGAATGCCAAATGGTGGACCTGTGTTTGTTTTGTTTTTTATCATAACGCTGATATGGAGGACTGAATACAGTATTAAATGCTGGATTAGAAGTATTCGAGCGAAGTTTAGTGATATGTTGTTCATTTGTTCATTTGTTCATGACAGGGTTCATTTGTCTCCACATATAGACCATGTGTCAATACCAAATGGTTTGGTTTCCTTTCACATTAAAGCTGAAATGAGGGATACGATGCCTTGTTAAATGCTTGAATAAAAGGACTGAAGCGAAGTTTAGGCTATATTGTATTGGCAATTATATTCTTCTTAAACAAAGATAGTGTTAAATTTTTGTAGACATGCAGGAGCTTTTCTTTATCTCCATCCCATTTAGCATTTGATACCAACTTTAAGATATCCAGCACTTTCAAACATCTTGATTTACAAATTTTAATATGGGGTATAAAAGATACTTTTTCATCAAAGGTAATAACCAAAACATTCGCAGCTATGACTACTTTAATTGGAATATTATTCAAAAGTCAGTCTTGGATCTTTATGCAGTATAAGTTTGTTGCAAAAATAGACACAGCTGCTTTGGGTTTTGGAATTCTTGAAACCGTTTTCTATTGGCAAGTTATGTATTTTATTGAGACAGTTGCATAAGTCTCTCTTTGGTATTCATTTGTTATTCGCATCAAGCCGTGACATATATAAAATCATTAACAAATAATGAATAATCATAATTATATTTCCATCTAATACTTTATAAGGGCTGTTTTTCACTTTTAAAATACTGCCCTGTGGAACCCCCGTTTTCTGGTTATCTAATTCAAATAATAGAGGCAACCCGAATTTCATATTTTTGATCCTCTTAAAAAAATACATCGGTCCGATCTCTACATGGATAATCTCCCTTGGGAAGATTTGTTAACATCTTCCAATTGGCCTGGAAAAACAACAGCAAAGTAACATTGCCAAACAAATTTTAAATATTTAATTATATTAACTCTCTCCATTTTGATTTCAATGAATCTAAAATAAACTGGACTAATCTCAGACACAGGCTTCTATCGGAGACATCAGGGATACAAACTCTTTCCAGTCAATATATCTGTGCATATAAATATGGATTAAATACAAAATATCGTACAGTGTAGATATACAAAATATCACAGACAGACCATGCCATGCAGAGCATTAATACTGCCCATCAGCCTTCAGACATCAAAATCTTCGAAATCCTCAATGCAGTGATCATGGAATGCATTTGTTTCCGTTCTAAAAAAGCGAGTGATGCGCCCCACAAATATCCACCAGTTAAATGTGGTTGACGTTGTGTATGCTTTTTTGTCCTCATCGACACAGGACGAAGTGCCAGAGACACATGTTCTCCTTATCACACTTGAATGGCTTTATTCTGAGAAGGGGTGACTGTTTGATTTGATTATCCTCTCTACCTAACTTCAGAACTTTATACAAGCCGCAATCTCAGATGCTGTAGAAATCAGCCTTCACAAACCTTTGATCGAGAGAAATCAATTGCATTACAATCCGTCTGTCATTGAAAATCAAATCAAGCAATAGAGTATTTTTGTAGGTCTCCAATCAGCTTTTACAACTTTTAATCCTTCCTGTGTGCTCTGTGTGGTTCGTACTGTACATCATGCTTCATCTGAATATCTGTGTGTTACTTGTTATTGATTGCTTGTTAAAAATGTTACTCTGCTGTTACAACATATCATGTATACAACCATTACTCATTGCCTTGGTGAACTCCAGTTTGACAATTGTGTCAAACATCTATCACGATACACTGAGAGTTATCGTTACGAAATATGAATTTGGTTTCATGTTTTTTACTTTGAAGCTTTGGTTAGCTTTGGTCATTTTGATCTGACTGATTATTGGTCACATGTTAGTTGTGTGGCAGTGTGTGTCACATGTCACTTACTTTCTATGGCTATTTCAACAGGAGCACGTATTTTGACGAATAACCTTTTATAAAGGGGCTATTCTCAGCAAATTTATGGCACAATATAATACTTAGTAGTTAACACACTGAGACATACGACGTATATAATTTTAATGAGAGCAGAGGTTGATTCTGAAAAACAAAACAATACAATTCGTAAACATTCGTGTTCGTAAAGTAAATCCCTATAAAATGGCAACATTCATTCCAAATAATTGTAATGTTATCAGCCCATCTGGTATATTTGCTGTTTGTGTGTTCAGATATGGGTAGCACAAAGACGCCACAATTAACTGTGCGAAGTTGAATCATTCAGCCCTGACAGAAAGCCACATTCGTCTTCATTGTGTTGCTGGTTTATAAGCGTCATAAACGTATTCTTGGGTTTTGTTAAAATGGTAAACCTCTCACACCTTATTCCGTTTGGTTTTACTTCAACATGACATCGACACGCTATGTTATAGCTAATGTTTGCAATGCGACCTCAAATCACATTTACTCATGATGGAGGACAATAAGTCGAATCATATTCCTGAACAAACTTAAAGGTTCAGATATATTCATCACATACATGACAAAAACACTTTATGGAGTTACGTCATTGGAGAAGTTATTCAATCATATTTCATATAAGAAATGAAAAATAAAATGTAAGCAGTGAATATCCTTCTACAATTTTAAGTATTACGTTTATGAATGAGGATCTATATTTAGTATCAGTAAGTGATTCTGGTTTCACGCTACTGTGAACACTATTCCAGTTATATCATAGTGGGTCCGTGTGGTTTGTATTCTGTTTTGGGATCTTTGCAGTTTCAACAAGCATTTTTCTCTGTTTTTAATAATATATATCCCCTTTTCGCCTGAAGATGTTTTTTAAAGCTCATCTGAGGTCCTTAAAATAACAAAAGTCAGCCTCATTATCTTTGTGAATTCTAGGAACAGCATATTTCCTATTTTTTACATCATCACGTTCACAGTTCCACCAAGGTGGTTAGATATTTATGCTTGAATGTCTTGACTGTTAAATGTCTGTATTTTCAAAGTCAGCACATGGGAAATGGAGATTAATGTATCTAACTGCTTAAGTAATATCTGAAGCAATTAGCTTAATTAATGTGTCTGGAACGCACTTAAAAATGTATCCTTGAATGCTGTATTCAGTTCAAGCTTTATCCGGATCTTCCTCTACCTATAGTTATATACATGTTCAAAAAAGTCACTTGGAAAATCATCAGTGCTGTCTTGAATAAAATCAATGTTATCTTCAGGTATGTAATGTTTATTGTTTGTTTTTTAACGCCGCACTCCGCAGTATTCCAGCTATATGACAGTTGTCTGTAAATAATCGCATTTGGATCAGACAATCCAGTGTTCAACGTCATGAGCATCCACTTACTAGGGGTCGATTTCGCTATTTGCAAACTGCACCAGTGCAGGCGAAAATTGCTGAGTGCAGCCTATTTTGTATTTCAGGTAGCACCCAGCGCAGGTTACTTTTTTGGATAAAAAAAGACTTTGTCCCAAATCCCTTTAGAACGCGAAAGTTTACAAAAGCATCGTCGATTCGATCACTTACTTTTACTTCCGTTTCATCCAGAACGAGTTATTAATCGGCCACAGTACAAAATGTAAAGAGAACCAAACCGGTTTGAGTGAGTGAGTGAGTTTGGTTTTACACCGCTGTTAGCAATATTCCAGCAATATCACTGCGGGGGACAACAGAAATGAGCCAAACCGGTTTGTCAAGCTAAACAGAAAACGTATAAAGGCCCTCGAACCGGTTTGAAATATTCGTTTTGAATAATTAAACTCCGGATTTTACCGAAATATAAAGGTCAGCCAATCAGAGTACGAAACGTAAAAGTTCGTCTTGAATATTTATCTTTCGGCTGCATTCGGCTAGTGGCGCGAATAGGTTATCCAATCAAACGTCTTTTGAACGGCTATGACAAGCGCTGATACCCGCGAAGCTGTCAGTGTATTACCCCAAACTGTCACTGATGCATATGTTGACGATTCGAGTACAAAATCGAGTGACGCTAATGCAGAAAAAATGTCCCAGTTCTGAATCAAACGATGAAAAGAAACCATGTTAAAAAAAGTATTCTTTTTGCGATTCTTGGAAAGAGGGTAGATAATGGTTGTTTTATTGTGAAACTGAAAGATCGATGTATTGTACATTCTGTCAGAAATATGACAAAAGTGGTCGACATAATGCGTTCAGATTTCGTTGTTTTTCAATGAGGCTTCAAGAGATTAAAATTCACGAAAACAGTGAGTTACATAAGCGCTCTGTACACTCTGAATTAGCCACTATTTGCAGTACATCAAAACTACCACTAGAACAAGCCGTTAAGAAGACTGACTGTAAAAATACAGAAATATTTATGAGATTATTTAGAGTAGCATACTACATTGCATTGAATGAGAAACCCTACACAGATTTTCCAAAGATCGTTGACCTCTTGAAATCGCTGGGTTTGGTTGTAGGCCACAGCTATTTTAAAGACATACAAGCTAGAGAATTTATCATGTGTATCAATGGAACAATTGTAAAAGATATTATTTCTGAACTGAAAAGTGCTGAGTTCTTGTCTGTTCTCTGTGATGGTACAGCAGATGTGAGTACAAGTGAACAAGAAATAATGTTTATTCGCTATAGTCATGAAGGCAAACCAAAATCAGTGTTTGTATGTGTTTCATCAGTAGCCAAGCCTGATGCAGTTCACATCAAGGAAGCACCAAAGTACTGTCGGAAATATACTAGCCACATAAAGAAACTGTGCATTGTCAAAATATTATCCCAGTTGATAAGTACGATAACAATGTCAAAAGTACATATAAACTTTAATGGAGGGATCATGAAACCATAACAAGTCGGGAGAATTTCAATTGAAAAGTCAATCACAATGACGTCACAAGTCCACAAGCGGGGTCAAAGGACCATGTCACAAGCTCAATTACGGCTATGTCCACCATCGGCATTGAGAACAGCAGTGCATTGACGACGCATAGAGCCTATCAAACGCGCAAGGAAGGCTTGTGGGATGTCACGCCAGATTCTCTCAAGTTCTGTTGCAAGGTCAAGGACGTTATCTGGCGGATGATGAAGACGGCGTAGACGTCGATCCATCTCGTCACAAACATGATCTATCGGGGGGGGAGATCCGGTGAATTTGCCGGCCAAGGCAGTAAGTCAAGGTTGTGGTGTTGTGGCAAGAAATCCATAGCAACCCTTGCCGAATGAGGGCGGGCATTGTCCTGTAGGAATGTTAACCCAGGGCCATGACGTTGCAGAAAAGGAATTGCCACAGGTCGAAGAATCTGATCCCTGTAGCCCACACCAGTTAAGTTGCCCTGAACAATCACCAAAGGAGTTCTTTGGCGTGCTGTTTTTCCATCCCAAATCCTCACGGAACCAGACCAAAGATTCCTGACACAGGCCTGTGCATAACGTTCTCCCACGCGTCTATGGGCACGTTGACGTCCATCACTATGGGAAATGTTAAACCTGGACTCATCTGTAAAAACAACATTTCTCCACCAAAACAAGGGTCTGCGGACATGATTTCGGCACCACGTTCGGCGAGCTTGTTGTGTCAGGATAGGCCGATGACGTCGTGGTCTGATCCCGTGATGACGTAAACGTTGTGGAACTGTGTTGGGGTGGATACGGCGAAGTCCTGGGATGGTTCGGGCAGTCATCACTGCAGTCTGAAACCTGTGGCGAAGATGGGTCACCCTTATCCATATGTCCTGTCTTGGCGTTGTTACACGTGGACGTCCAGAACGTGGCCGATCGATGACGTCATTTGTGTTCTGGTAGCGTCTCACAAGTGCAGAAATGGTGTTCCGGTGGCAGTGGCAATGTGCAGCCATTGGTCGTTGAGACATTCCCCACGGACCATCCCAATGGCCTCATGCCGTTGTGCAGACGTGAGCCTTGGCATGCTATGCGTTTCAATAGCCATTTACTTTTTGAACGATCGCAAGGGCAGGGGTTGAGCTTTCCAAAGTGACAGTATTGTGTGGCATTTATTTGCTCTGTTTCTCTTTCCCGGAATGCACGTGCAACAACGTATTGCACGTCTCAAGGACGAACCCACTGACGTCACGGAACGTGGCACGTGCATGCATGTTGGATACATGTCACTAATCTCTGAGTTTAAATCCTTATGTGTCTACACAGGTTTGATAAATTTAGATTTTAAATTTTTGTATGCACAGTTTCTTTATGTGCCTAGTATAGAAAAAAAAAAAACTGTTTTTGGCTGTTACTCTGTATCCCTAAAATTTACACAATTGCAAAGAGCATATGTCGAAATAACCCACATCGGCCTAACTGGGCGTTCAGTGGGATGCGTAATAGGATATCCAGAAAAGCATGTTTACTCGTAAAATCGGGCAAAACTTAGAAAAAATACGAATAGCTGCTTAAAACAATAGATCAGACTATAGATGACAATTAGGTCGCTCGGCCAGGTATGATGAAGGACCGTCGACACACCGAGCATGGAATGCACGTGCTGCCTACAGGCACAAGGGGTCATCTCAAAGATATTCTATGCGTTTTCTTGTGTGTTGAATATATCTCAACTATTGATTAACATCTAACGTGTCTTTTTTCATAAAGTTAATGTTGAAATATGTGAAACAGTATGATACCCATAGAAAGTCTTAAATCAGCCTTTGTATTAAATGTCTCAAAATATATAGGTAGCATGGCCACCCGAAGAACGATAGGACTGGATATTATTTGCAAATTGTTACTTCCCCAGTTTAATTTCCCTAAAGGGTTATCTTATCTTAGCTGATATCTCTATCTCCAAGCCCGACCCCAACCATCGTCTGCGACACCCGACCTGGTTTTGCTTTTGAGACGATGTCTGTTTGTTTTTATGGTGGTAGTGAGACTCCACGGTAACTACATCCTTAAGAGTTTCACAAGTAAAAATATTATGTTGTACGTCAGCTATGGTTTCTAATGAAGCTAAGTCCAATTTCAAAATGGGCATTTAAAAAGTGTCCTTTGTAATACAATATCATCGCACACTAATTTGCATAAAGCCAAGGTCTGTTCCAAATAAGTCGACTTGGACTTGCTCATTTCTGCACCAATCTCTCCTCAGTAAAGTCCTTTTTTCACGTTTCCTATCTCCCTACCACCGAGACTGTAGTTAGGTCGAACTTAGTTTAACAGATATTTCACACTTTCACATATTAACTACATAAATTGTGGATCTAAATGTACAAAAACATGTTTTTATATTTCCAACAGTACTTTAGTAGACATGTTTACTCTAAACTTAGCTATGGAGCTACTGAGTGGCAATCAAGTCTTGTTGGAGTGTCCTTTGTGGTGCATCAGTAATGATGGGCTGCCGAAGTGGAGTTGCAGTTAGACGTAAAACATTTGCACTACATTTGCTTGCTATACATTGCTGCGCCAACAGACTGGAACTGGTGGTTAAAGATGCGGCGAAGTCATCCGCATATATCTCTGTAATTGGCAATGTACTGTATGGCATATATAGCTTCTACAAGTACTCTGCAAACAGGTGGGAGGGTTGCAAGCTGCTGCTGAGGCCTTGGGTATTATACTGTTGCGTCCTGTGAAAGTGTCAGGTGTGAGGTGGCTACCCCACCATGAGCGAGCCATCAAAGCTGTGCATCAGTTGTATGATGCTCTTGTCACTCACCCGGAAAATGAAGCCAAAACTGGAAATGAAGGACAATCAGGAAAAATCACGGGAAATACTGATGAACCTGCTAACAATCAAATTTGTGATGTTTCTGAATTTTTACATTGTGTTTTTGAATATGCTTGCAAAGTTGAGTTTGGTATTCCAAACTGATGGTTCTTGGTCTTCACAACATCCGTGATGCAGTAGAGGCGACATCACTGCCCTAAACAAGATATCTACTGATCCAGAGTGAGTGAGTGAGTTAATATTTAACGTCACATCGGCAATATTTCAGCCATATCGTGACGAGAACATTTTACAATAAGAAATAGAATATATATGTAGATACTATATAAAAACCTGCCGACGAAGGACAGTAAAAATACTAGACAATCACAGATACCAATATAAAACTAGCGAACAAAGCTAAAACATTCCAATTAAAGAAGACAATACAAGGTAAAAATGGGCTATAGATCGCCAACAACTGAAGGTAGATCACCATACTAGTGACCATGGGGACTTACAGTGCCTTTGCTACCTGCATGGACCCTAGTTGGATTTACACCATCCCTTCAGCTGCTGGCGATTGGAAGAAATGTCAGCCAAAATTAAAATAACAAAAATGCTACGTTTAAAAATCCTGGAAAGTTGAAATTGACTTTCGAAGTTTTGGGACTTACGTACCCTCTCAAGGGGACAATATTTTTACGATACTCAACCCCCTTGAGAGTACAGCCACTAACAATCTAAGTTACTATTCAAACTACCAATCATTAAAACACAGCTATATGCAGAACATATTAATCAAAAATTCATTAATGAAATCAATTTCTTTTAAAAACCAAGAATTAAATGAAGATGAACAGAATTAAAAGATCCTTAACAGTTTTAACATTGAAATATTTATCCCTTATGATGGAGATTCAACACAGTCAAGCAGGAGATGCTTGACTGTGACTCTCTCATCACAAGGGATACAAAACGGAGGATCTTCACCATTTAACAAATATTTGTGAGTGTACCTTGTATGGCCAATACGACATCGTCGCATGATGACTTCTTCAAATCTGGACTGACAACCCAAGTAAGTGTAACCGATATAAGGTTTTATTTCATGTAATTTATTTATACCCACCTGGGTGTCCCACTTCTTTTGCATCAGATCACGGATATAAGATCTTATAGCAGCTTTGTAATCAGAGTATGGGATCAGAAGTGGTGTCACAGATTTGTTGAGTGCTGCCTTAGCAGCAAGATCAGCGATTGTATTCCCAGAAATGCCAACGTGGCTGGGTAACCAACAAAAGACGATGTCACATTGGCCAGTAGCAAGCTCATTATACAATTCAATAATTTCTAATAAAAGTGGATGTTTACAAGAAAGATTTTTAATAGCCTGAAGACAAGAAAGAGAATCGGAAAAGATGATGTATTGCTCATATTTACGGTGTTTATTAATATATTTAAGAGCTGTTAAGATGGCGTTAGCTTCTGCTGTGAAAATAGAGCTGTTATTTGGTAATCGAGAAGATATTGTTCGGGATCCAATGACAGTGGCACATGCAACCGCGCCACCGTCCTTGGACCCATCTGTAAATAAAGATTTGTATGTATTATATTTAGTTTTTAGCTGATTATATTCTTGTTTATACTGTAATTCATTAGTTTCAGATTTCTTAAACTTTGTCAGAGTTAGGTCAACTTCAGGCCTCACCAGTTGCCAAGGAGGAGAAGAAAGAAGACGGGAAGGAGCTATATTTTCCAGCTCAATGCCGGCAGCAGATATGAAGGGCTTAATTCTGTGCCCAAGAGGCGGAACAAGAGAAGGTTTTTTGTTGTATAAATCCTCATAGAGGGGATTGAAAACACAGTTAAATGCAGGGTTAGATTCGCTAGAATATATTGTATTGTAAAGATAATTTTATACGACGTTGTGTTAGAGAAGGCTCATCTGCTTCAACATAGAGACTATCAATGGGAGAGGTTCTAAAGGACCCAAGACAAAGTCTTAGGCCTTGGTGGTGGACAGAATCAAGTAGTTTTAGGTTGCTTTTGCAGGCTCCACCATATACGATGGAGCCATAATCAAGTTTCGAGCGGACCAGTGATCGATATAGGTGGAGGAGGGTAGCTTGATCCCCTCCCCACTTTGAGTTGGAAACAACTTTTAACAAATCGAGTGCCTTCAGGCATTTGGCTTTAAGTGATTTAATATGTGGCAAAAGTTAAATGGGAGTCGAAAATTAGACTCCAAGAATTTGGCCTCCTTAACAACTTTGATGGGAGTGCCATTTAAAGATAGTTCTGGATCTTTATGCGGTTTATATTTTCTACAAAAGTGTAGACAATTAGTTTTGGACTTGGAAAATTTAAAACCGTTTTCAAGACACCATTTATTGATTTTATTTAAACACCTGCAATTGCCGTTCAATAGTATGCATATTTTTACCACGACAAGAAATGTTAAAATCATCCACAAAAAGTGATCCATCAATGGAATCGTTTAAAACCTTGGATAAACTGTTAATCTTGATACTAAATAAAGTGACAGACAAAATACTGTTTTCAGGGACACCCTGATCCTGATTGTAATGATCAGACAGGGTTGAACCAACTCGGACTTGAAATTGTCTGTCTTTTTAAAAACTGTGATATAAAGAGAGGTAAACGGCCTCTCAAACCGAAATCATGTAAATCCTTCAAAATGCCATGCTTCCAGGTGGTATCATAAGCTTTCTCAAGATCAAAGAAAATTGATACAGCATGTTGTTTTATTCACTATAGCATTCTTAACAAAGGATTCTAAGCGTACCAAATGATCAATGGTACTACGATTTTTCCTGAAACCACATTGAATATCTGTTATAAGGTGATTGGTTTCAAGATACCAAGTTAATCTGTTATTCACCATACGTTCCATGGTTTTGCAGACACAGCTAGTTAGAGAGATCGGTCTGTAATTAGACGGATCTGTATGATCCTTGCCAGGTTTAGGTATTGGAACTACAATGGCATTACGCCACGAAGGAGGAAATTCTCCAGACGTCCATATTTGGTCAAATATATCTAAAAGTGTCATCAGACATGGTTCAGGTAAGTGTTTCAGTAGCTGGTAATGTATATTATCATCACCCGCTGCAGTGTCATGAGCTTGTTCAAGAGCAGTATGTAGCTCATGTAATGAAAACACTTCGTTATAATCTTCACCGTTATTTGATTTGAAATTAAGTTTTGTCTTTTCCTGTTGTTTCTGATATTTCTGAAACGCAGGGACATAATTTGTTGATGATGAATTTTTGGCAAGAGTTTCGCCAATTTTATTTGCAATTTTAGACTTGTCAGTATTAAGTTATCACCATCTTTAAGATGGTGAACAGCAGATTTTGAACCTTTGCCTTTAATTCTTTGAACCATGTTCCACACCTTAGATACATTGGCGTGCGTGAATTAAGTTTGGAGACATAATTTCTCCAAGATTGCCGTTTGTTTTGTTTAAAGGTACGACGCGCCTTTGCATTGTGTATTTTAAATTTATTTAAGTTATGGACAGTTGGATGATGGCGGAAATAACGCTCCGCCTTTTTCCTCGCTTTTCTGGCTTGTCTACAATCTGTATTAAACCATGGTTTTCGTACATGTGGAGTCGTAGAGGACTTCGGTTTTACACTCATCAGCTATTTGCTTTAAAACGTCAGCAAAAGTTTGAATGGGATCAGAAATATGACTGAAACATTCAGGACGCAGTTTCGATGTACATATAGTTTGATATAAGGGCCAGTTAGCCTTTGAAAAATTCCATCTTGTATACGAGTGAGTATCAGAAGGAGTTATTTCTGAAAGAATAGTTGGGAAGTGGTCACTTCCACAAAGGTCATTGTGAACTTCCCATTCAAATTCATTGAATAGATAAGAATCTGAAATGGACACATCTAAAGAAGAGTATGTGCCGGTCGCTGGATGCAGATAAGTGCTTGAGTCGTCATTAAATATGCACAGGTCATTATTAGAGATAAAATCTTCAAGTATTTTACCTTTGGCGTTTGTGTGTGAACCTCCCCAGAGTGGGTTGTGGCCATTGAAGTCGCCCATGATAATACAGGGCTTCGGTAGTTGATCATACAGAGACTGAAGATCAGCCTGTTGAAGTGCTGACGAAGGGGGGATATATAGAGAACATAAAGTAAAAGCAACACCCAGCGTAAGCCGTATTGCTACAGTTTGAAGATTAGTTTTGAGTGTAACAGGACTGTGAATAATATCTTGCCGCACAAGGATAGAAGATCCTCCACTGGCTCGATCACCCAGAGGAGAAAAACAATGATAGGCTTTAAATTGACGTAAGGTAAAATTGTCTGTCTGTTTCAGGTATGTTTCCTGCAGACAAAATACCGATGGTGTTATATCTTGGATTAATAGCTGTATTTCATGCAAATTAGTTCGCAGTCCTCTACAGTTCCACTGCACGATGTTGGTAGAAAAACTATCTCTTTGGGTGGGTTAATAGGGATCTACCCCTCACCTTTTTGAGGGCGACAAGCTATGTTCCCTGGGATGGAAGTTTTCGGACACTTCCATGTCCTCAAGCGATCCATATTTATTGTACAATTTGACTGGATTATCAGAACCCTTCGGGGGTCTGCCACTCTTTTTTGAAGATTCTGTTCTTGAGTGGGTTTTACTTTGAACAGTATTCTTCGAGCTTGTGTTTGCTTGAGACTTTGAGTTGACTGAGACAAAGATTGTTCTCCGGATACAGATGAAATCTGACTACTGGGCTCTGATGGACCTTTAGTGAGTGAGTGAGTGTTGATAGAAGAGGTCGAGGTCTGAGTAGACTGTTCAGGTGCAACAAACTGAGCATTAGTAGTTGTAACCCATGTTAAATCTGTTTGGCAAATGTATCGACGAGGTGGTTACTTTTGACATGTTTTCAGAATGTGTTCTGACGACTGATGCATATGATTCAGTCGGTGCTGCAGATTCCACAAGTTTTTGGCATCAGCAAAGCTGATATTCTGGGTGAATTTAATTTTATTGATTGCCATTTGTTTCTTCCAGATTGGACAGTCTTTGGAGAAAGAAGAATGATTTCCTGAACAATTTGTACACTTTTGAGGTCACTGGTGCAGTCTTCTGTGACATGAGTAGTCTCACTACAGTGGGCACATGTTATGGGCTTTGTACAAGTATTAACTCCGTGCCCATATTTTGACATCTAAAACATCTCAAAGGATTTGGAATGTAGATGTCAACTGAAATATTGCAGTAACCTGCTTTGACAGACCTCGGAGGAATTGGAGATGAGAATGAGAAAAGATAAGCATTTGTTTGGATTAATTCGTTGTTTCTGCGGGTTGTGAATCTTTTAACATATGTCACTCCCCTGATCCTTCATCTCAGAAACAATATCTAGTTCTGACATATCAGCCAACAGTCGATCTCTGTCTCTGATTATGCCTTTACTAGTGTTCAGAGTTCTGTGGGCAGTGATAGAAACTTGAATTCCAACAAATACTTCTGTTGACATCAGGTTAATTGCTTGCTGTTTTCTACTGCATTCAACCAGCAGAGAGCCTGAACGCAAGCGTTTAATGTTTTTAACCTCACCTGCAATGCCATGTACACCCTTGGAAATTGCAAAAGGGTTCAGCTTCAGTGGAGCCTTGTCTACAGTCTCGATAACCAGAAATCGTGGCCAATAGTCGATTGAGTTGGAAGGACGTTCGTCATCATCATCATTGTCAAGTTGACGCTTGTTTCGTTTTAGGGGGGTTTTGTATTCCATAGTTAGTGTATAAGTTTCATCATCCGAGCTCCCCACCCACCACGGAGTATCACAAGGACAATGCTAAAAACAAGTGGATCTCCAACTTGCAGCACCAAGGATACTCGGATGATATACTCAAGCAGAAAAACTAAAAGATTAATTCTTCCACCAGATTGGCCCATGAGCCACCGCCGTCTGGGCATAAGACTCTAGGCAAAATGAATAGGTCACATGTCAAAATCAAGTAATGTATAGACAAAAAGAGCCGAGACCTAAAGTCAATAAATACAGTCCAAAATAGAATTTGTGCAAATACAAAGAATGCACAGGGCTCGACATGACCGGCCGATTGGTAGAACCGGGCCCATTCTACCACCCGTCTAGGTGAAGTTGGGCAAAGGGCCGAAGTGGTGTGTTGGGCAAAGGAACACTGTTCCTGGAACCAGTGCCCTCAACCACCAGAATCCCTTCCTCCACCGACACAGGGCGCAAACCCACGGCCAACAGGTTGGTGGACTGAAAAATATCCCCAGGGTCCACAACGGGGTTGAAAGGCGCTTAGCGTGACTCCAGCACCCACCACGAGGAGGTGGCCTTCATGGGTGCCCGCAGTGGCACTCTGGATTTGAAAGACAAAACGCTACAGCAGACATGCCTACAAGAAACCAGTGACGAAGATCAAGAATGACCCTGAGAGTGACTTTGCATGGTCCAGTGATGAGTCAGAGAACACAGAGGAGCTGCAGTCTGAGATGGAGTAAATTTCAAATTAGTGTAAGTTTGGATAATAAATTAATTCATATGATTTGTTTTTGGTTAATTTAGAAGCGATGAGAAACAAGTAAAACTATAGTGCAACCAATATATGTTTTGTGCAACAGAGTTTAGAATTAAGGTTGCACAAGGTGCAGCCTATTAAAAAAATCCACCCCCTGCCTTCGCAATTTCCGATACGATGACATTTGTCAGCGAGCCTGACAACTCAATCCCGTGTGTCGCCTTTTACGACAAACATGGGTTACTGAAGATCAATTCTAACCAGGATCTTCACGGGTTCCCTGATGAGATCACCCAAGAAGGGAACTAAGTTTAATCCATCAGAAGCATCAACAGAGTTACGATTAATAGAACACATCAGCGCAGGAGGATTCCTATTCTTGTTATGGACCCAAATAGATTCCATATCGCCTAACTCAGTGCCATCATAACCTCAACGACTTCGCGTTTTATGGGAATAAAAGCCTTGTATTTTCAATTTTAAGCTACGTTACATGTGGCTAACCAAGACAACTAAGCCCTAAATCAATAACGAATAGCTTCTGTCTCATATCAATATTGTCAACGCATATATGACGACGGGGAACTAGCTCAGAAAAAGGTAAATGAGTCTAAACTTCTTTAATTGGTTATACAACAGATTACAATTGCTAACATAGAAATAAGCTGAGCGTTGATTATAACTTTACTGTGATGGGGTTAGTCCAGGAAGCAGGTATATCCCACTCACGGCAGTATATACAGGTGCAGCCGGAATACCAGACTGCCTGACAGTTTTGATATAAACATGTATTTTCATAGACAACTATGGACGGACGAAGACTGATTTGGACTTGATGTGTTGGCAGACACGATAACCAATGCAGGATATAATTGTTATAATATGAATTGCAGTCTGGTCCTTAAATATGAAAAGCACATGCTTATGCTATAAAAAGACAAGGGATGCAAAACGGATGATCTTCGCCTTTTAAAAACTTTATGAGTATATCTAGTAAGGCCAATGCGACATCGTCGCCTTATGACCTCAAATCTGAGTTCCCAGAAATGCCAAAATGGCTGGGTAACTAACAGAGGTTGATGTCGTCGTATTAGCCAGTAGCATGATTATTATATAATTCAATAATTGCCATTAAAGTGGAAGATTTTAATAGCCCGAAGGCAAGAAAGGGAATCGGAAAAGATTATATATTGTTTGTGTGTATTAATACATTTTAAGGCTGTTAATGTAGCGTTAGCTTCTGCTGTGAAAATAGAGCTGTTATGTGGCAATCAAGAAGATATTGTTTTGGATCCAACGACAGTAGCACAAGCAACTGCGCAACCAGTCTTGGATCCATCTGTAAATAAGGATTTGTATGTATTATATTTACTATTTAATTGATTATAATCTTGTTTATATTGTAATTCATTAGTTTTGATGTTTTTCACCTTTGTCAGCGTGAGGTCAACTTATGGCCTCACCAATTGCCAAGGAGTAGAAAAAAGACGGGAAGGAGATATAATTTTTGCTCAATTCTTAGCCCAAGAGGCGGAACAAGAGAAGACTCGTATTGTACAGATCCCCATAAAGAGGATTAAAACCACAGCTAAATGCAGGATTTGACTCGTTAGAATATAGTTTGTTATATACTGCAAGGATACCTTTATACGTCGGGGTTAAGGGATGGCTCATCGGCCTCAACGACTGTCAACAGGAGAAGTTGTAAAATACCCAAGACAAAGTCTTAGGCCATGGTGGTGGACAGAATCAAGTAGTTTTAGGTTGCTTTTGCAGGCTCCATGACTTTCTTGACGGCCGCCTGTACCTATATAAGTGCATGAGACAGCTATTTCAGATCTCAGTTACCTATGTTTCTGGCGGGTGTCTTTTAGCTGAAATAATTGTCTTTCCAACTGTTTCTTGGATTATAAAATGCAGCACGTGTCTCATTCAAAATATGGAGCTGTGACATGTTTCTGAAGTTTCTGGTGAGCACTGACTTTGCTTTTGGGCCAGTTGACCTATTGTTGCAACATGTAATACCTATTGTACTGCCTATTTATTATTTTATTCTGATTCCTGTTTATATGCATTTCCGTGTGATTTATTACTGACTCACTTATTATTTGTAGGGATTTACTAATTTACTCCTGTTATAATTGTAAGTAGTATAAGTAACGGGTGTTTTGGACCAGTTCCGTTTATGGCTAATTAAGCTCCCAGCAGCCCCTTACAAATGATGGTTGATGAGTGGGGACATTGACCGATGTCCCAATATGAAAGATAATTTTCTTGGTGTATCTTAAATTTTTCATTTAGATAGATGATATTAATAGAGGTATAATGAAAAATGAATCCACTAGAGAACATAAAATACTCTGCTCTGGCCCTTGAGTGGTTCGACATAGTGAATGAATTGATATTATAGGTTGGAGTAAGCGGGAAGGGCAAGTATTCAGCAGAGTGGTGCTCAAAGATCGAATCGTTGTTTGGGCAAACAAAAGACTGGAGCTCGAGTTAGAAGATAATTCTCAGTATGCAGAAACATTTGTGATCCAAAACAAAAAAAAAATAGCTGGACAATGAGAGACAGTGCTGACTACAACACCGGTTTTAGAGTTCGCGTGGAACCAGCTGGAACTTTCCGTAAAAGACAGAAACGCCATCACTCGGCATCCAACTATTTTAATAGTCTTAACAAATATTTAAAAAACATCAGGTAACACTGTGTCGTCAGGTACGAATGCTCTTCCTCTATTATAGAGAAAAAGAAATGAAAATAATGGTGTATCATGAGTGGTACATGATAATGCCTCATGAAAACATATTTTTTCCCCTCATTAATCACTTTCATTAGCTATTATACTATGGATGGGATCTGACATAAACTCATCGAAGTCGTCTAAGGATTAGGTTCTGTACGGAGCAGGGTGATCTCTGATCTCATGATGATAATATACATCTATATTTATATCTTTGATAAGGAGGTAATACCGTGTCGTGGGGTAAAATCATTTATTCCTCTCGCACGAATCCCTTGCTTGGTTCATCTTTCAAGTAATACAAATGGCGTTTGTCTTCTTTGATATCCACCAGATCGATTTGGTACGTTTTTATTGACCATATGGGGTCGGTGGTGCGTCGTTGACTTCCTCCCTTGAGTTCTCTGGGCTGGTATAAATACCTCACCCTGACCCGACCCGATAGTTTCGCGGCGCATACGATTCGGAAGTCACGGATTTCATTTTAATGGCCTTGGAGGGATTTTTGTCGATGAGTTGAGTCACTTCATTGTTGATCGCCGACACAACTTTGGGTAAATGCGGTATCCATTCCGTTGATCGGTTATCTTTTATATTTTCCGAGTAACTTTTCATTCACCATGCAGTGTAGGGCGTGGTCTGTTAGGTAGTCACTCGTATCATACATGTGTATTTTTCTGCCATGTTGTCGTACACGTCCTAGGTTTGAATTTCCATCAACAACAAATTGGTATACAACACCTCGCATCTATTACCGTATTGCTTCTTGATTTCGTTGTAGTAAAAGTGTTTGGAATGATCAAGTATACTCATACCGACACTGGTCTGTTGAATTTGATGTGACTCTTGGCCATGTGCAACACTACTAAGTAATCGTGGAATATTTTACTTCTATTAAAAGCCAGTTTCCTGAGTATTTCTTCCTCGTGAGATCTAACTAACTTCATGTTCATGTGCTTCCTCAAGCACATACTGAGTTGTTAATGAGCTTAAATGGATTCTTTCAAAATCACTGGTGGCCCGTTTTCTTAAATCCGTGTTTAGTCTTATGTAAGGTTCCATCCAAGGATTTTGATCAACCTCGAGTACCTTATGTATTTTCTTTAGCTTCATAAGCAACGATAAGTACAGGTGCAGGTTAAGATAGTGAATGATGTATTTAGTTGTATCCTTCATGTTTGGTACGAGTTTTGGTACAAGTTTCGTTGATATTCGGACATCCAGTCTTTGTCAACCATTAGTCGCTCTGGAGCGAGTGGATAACTGATGTGGGACGTGTAATTCTCTGGGGAATTCCAGGTCAACTTCAAGTATGTAACATTTCTTCGTGTCGGGCATCGGAATTCTTACAGCCTAGTTTGTCCCCACACCTTGAGGGCATGCTCATCATTGTCACTTGTGATGTTTGATTCCGTTAAGTTCCTGTGAAATGATTTGATGGGAGGCAATTTTATTTCATTTCCGCGAATCTAGACCAAGCGCCCATGTATTCGTATGGGTACACGCCCTTTCTTAGCAACAATGGTCGAGTTGACACGTCTGTGTATTGATTCGGTATGGCGAAGGTATCCTGGTTGTTCGCATTCACTAAACAGTCGAGAGACGACAGCAAAACTGAACGCTACCTAAGAATGGCGAAACGCAATTTTTATCTTGCTTTAAGGCATCGTAGTAGTCATTCACAGTCGTTTTAAAAGTTCATCGCTAAGGACGTCACACATGACTGAGGTTTCATCTTCATCATTGGTTGATGATAACGATTAATCCGAGTAGGATCGATCAAAACAAAACGCTGTTGGTTCGATTTCCTCATCAGGGACGTGAACAACGTCATTGACCCCGGATGGCGCGCCTGGCTTTTCAGGTCAGTTTGGACTCTCCGGATGATAAAGAGAACTCGTCTCGAACATAGGCCGAGGGATCGTCAAGAAAACGATGATTAAAAGCAGTTGAAACGAGGTGTTGAGTATCAGTGTTTGCAATACTTTAACTTTTCCAGTTGACCATCTGGGCCTGCTGCCGCCTGAAGGCCTCAAAATATACAGGCCCTTAATGAAATCTGCAGGCCCATTTTGTTAAAATCAAACCAAATAAAACAAAATAGACTTCAATGTACACAGTTTCAGACTGTTTCAATTAGCGAGGCCTATGGCGCTGAGGGAAGTTTTATTTGTTAAAGACTGGTGTTGACATTCCTATGCGCAGTGTGTTGAAATACCAGAAAGTGAAACTGTAAGTTATCTAGCATGATGGATCATGGATGATTCCCGAAGGATAATAACGAATAACAATATGGGAAAGATTCCAGTTGAAAAAACAAAAACATTGACAGATAACTTACTGAAGGCCACAAGGGCCTGCAAATGTTTGAAAACTGCCGGCCAAATACAATAACAACTGGTGCTGGGCCTCCGGGCCGGCGATTATTTCGAACGCTGCAGAATATCGACGACAGTGATGTGTTTTCAGTTACACGGGCCTATGGAGAACCATGAGCGAAAGGAGAAACATGAAATATCAAGGCATTTGTCCGAAAGGATGTGATTCAACTAGGTGGCATGTGGCATATACTTTTACACCGGCCGAGCTCAACTCCATGACGCCGGAAGATAAGTCTATGGCCAATGCATTTGAGTTACTCAAGGGGCACATGCCCTTGTACATATCCGCGCTGGACGATAGGCTTGAATAAGAACTCACGTTTAATGACTACGGTAAAGGTGTGTATGCGAGTGACTCGGACAGCAGCTATGCCATAGACAACATTTCATTAGAGTTCGATATGGCCACGAATATGCAACCAGTATTTGGGAATGTTAGCCGTATTGTACGATCGCGTACTACAGCATCAGAAGATTGTCAGGGATAAGGAAGATACGTTGTTGAATATCAATTTGAACATGCCCGCTGGAATGATGAAGGTATTTTGATCATTCCGGAAGAAAACTACACAGCAATTCAAAGAGACAACAAAAAGTGGAAGTAACTATCGAGGGCATGCCCAATCAGATTTTTAGCCAAGCCATGAGGGCCTACCAACAATGTGAGGAAATAAAAACTACCAGCGATCCCAATGGAATTGCAGAGGAGTTAAAAATAATTATAATGAATTACAGTTATTGATTCAAGACTTCAAACCATCCGCGTTTTGTCTCCAAGAAACCTACCTAAAAGGACTGATAAATTTAACATCCGTCGGTACAGTTCCTACGACTCCTTTTCTCCTCCCGGTGTAAAAGCTACAGGAGGCATTTCTATCCTGGTGAGGCAGGGCATCCTCCATAGCCCTGTTCCACTTAACACCAACCTACACACTGTTGCTGTCCGCATGACTCTGAACATAGGGTTTACACTATGCTCACTCTATCTTCCTCCCTCCTCAACTGTCCACCTATCAGATATTCAGAACTTGTATAATCAACTCCCAAAGCCCTGCATAATCATGGGCGACCTGAACGGCCATAACCCTCTATGGGGAGTACTGATACCAATAATAAAGGAAAGGTCCTTGAAGACTTTCTCTCCAATAATGATCTATGCATCTTCAACGATGGATCAAACACCTATCTCCATCCTGCCACTGGAACATACTCTGCACTTGATCTATCACTTACGGATTCTAATCTCTTAAACGAGTTTGAAATGGTCGGTCCACGATGACCTTTGTGGAAGCGACCACTTCCCAACTATTCTTACTCCTATCACTCTCGCGGATGAACCACCTTCAACAAGATGGCATTTTACTAAGGCCAATTGGCCATTATTCCAAACTCTCTGCTCTGAAAAGCTTATACCGGACAACTTCAGGAATGTTCCTGATCCCATGGAACTATTTTCTGATATCTTAAATACTATTGGAGACGAAACCATTCCTAAGTCCTCTGCAAACCCGCACATACGCAAACCATGGTTTGATACAAACTGCAAACAAGTTAGGAAAAATAGGAAGAAGGTGGAAAAAATACTTCCGTCAACATCCTACTGGGCATAACCTGGATGCCGTTAAAATGACAAAAGCCAGGGCAAGACGTACATTTAAACAAACTAAACGCCGGTCATGGAGGAAATATGTGTCCAAAATCAACTCCCGCACACCCATGTCCAAGTTGTGGAACATGATTCAAAAGATTAAGGGCAAAGGATCCAAATCTGGTGTTCGCCATCTCATAGATGGTGACTCCTATTAACCAATAAAGTTGAAATAGCAAACAAACTTGGCGAAACTTTGGCATACCACTCCTCCTGGTCAAATTATAACCCCAAGTTCCAGAAATACCAAATCCAACAAGAAAAGAAAACTGTCAATTTTAACTCTGATAATGGTGAGGGATTACAATGAAACGTTTTCTCTCCATGAACTACGTTCTGCCCTGGGGCAGGCTCACGACACTACAGCAGGAGCTGATGATATTCACCTTCCTGATTCAAGTTTGGAAACTCTACTCAATATATTTGATGACATTTTGGACAACCGGCAACTTTCCTCCTTCGTGGCACAACGCCATTATCATCCCTATACCAAAACCTGGCCGGGATCATACCGATCCCTCAAACTACCATCCTATATCACTAACTAGCTGTGTTTGTAAAACCATGGAGCACATGGTCAACAATCGATTAATCTGGTACCTGGAGACCAATAACCTCCTTAGTGACCTCCAATGTGGTTTCCGAAAAAACGAAGTACCATTGACCATCTGGTGCGTCTGGAATCTTTCATCAAAAATTCCATCGTCAACAAACAACATACTGTATCTATCTTCTTCGATTTAGAAAAAGCATACGATACAACGTGGAAACATGGTATCTTAAAGATTTACATGAATTTGGATTGAGGGGCAGATTACCTCAGTTCATATCTCAGTTTTTAAACAACAGACAATTTCAAGTACGGGTAGGTTCCACATTGTCTGATTATTTCCACCAAGATCAGGGCGTCCCTCAAGGCAGCATCCTGTCTGTCACCCTTTTAAGCATCAAAATTAACAGCCTCACTAACGTCCTGAACAGTTGTGTTGATGGGTCCCTTTTCGTGGACAATTTCAATATTTCATGTCGTGGTAAGAACATGCACGCAATAGAAAGGAAGCTTAGTAGATAAAAATGAAGAAGTATCGCACCACCCGGTGGTGCTCAATGAGAACCATAGCACCACCTCGGTGGTGCTCAACGCCCATTATTGACCTTATGTCAACGGTCGATACCTTCGCTGCCCCTTAAGTCAACCGAAGAGGGAAGTGCTATCGACCTTCGGAACCTTATATATCGACGACAGGGCGAGGAACGCCAAAACACCTCGCGAAGTCAACGGCGAGGGGAAGTGCTATCGACCTTCGGGACTGCCGTTGACCTTAGATATCGACGGCGGTGCTAGGAACGCCGAAAGTCAAGGCGAGGGAATGTCTATCGATCCGATGTCAACGGACTCGGCTTGTGTAGACCGACGGCGGATGGAAAAGCGTCCGTTGTACGCGCCGTGTCAACCTCGACCTCGTGACCACTTTTTGTTTATTAGTGACGCAAAGAAGGATATAAAAGACGGTATGAAAATTCCTAACGTCGTGCAGTTCGCTCGTTCTCTCCGGTACACGCTCAGGTGTGTTTTTTTTTAGCTGCTCTTTTGGAAGTTACTGTAGCTCCGCCGACTATGTCCATGTCCCTCAAGCGTACCGCTGCGGAAGATGATGGCAACGACGCGAAAAAGTTCAAACCTATGGTCACCCGGGTTTCGCGAGAAGAACTCATGAAAAAGGTAGATACGGACGGAATCTTAATCCACAAAGATATCCAGAGATGTAAAGTGAGCGAGCTGCCGAAAAACGTGTTGATGGAGATTGCCTCACGCGAACAAGTCAATGTCCGTGGGGAACTGCTGTGGAAGGTAGTATTATCTCCGGCAGTGAAGAAAGAAGCGCGTCGAAGTTGTAATGTGCTACTGAACAATCAGTACGAGGAAGCCCTTGAAGGCTCAACCCATCTGATTTTCATGGGTCAAGCCCGGTCAAAGAGCAACCGGACCTTTAATAAGATCAAGTTCTTCTGCTGCACTGAAGATAGCATCAACGAAAACGAATAGGACGAACCGCTGAGCCAATCCCAGTCAGACGAACCGCTGAGCCAGAGTTTCTCTTAGGTGAGTAATAAATAATAATAATTTTACGAGAAAGGAGCAACTATTCGAGTATATAAGCGCGATGAGGCTAAGGTCGATTGTATAAGTTTTTGTACGCCAATGTGGAAGACGTGGTAGATGTTATTAGATGTTTGTTACATAGGAAAGATCTCTCCTCCATTTAGAAACTCATTCCTTGTGCGAATACCATAATGTCACCGTGGTAAGATTTTTTTTACGTAAAATGTAAAACGTGTACACGTAAATCTTACAGGAACGATATCTTCACTCCCAGCTTTAACGTGTGTATTATTATAACCTTTTCACCAATCCCTTTGTTTTCTTTTCAGTTTCTACACCGACCCTTCACCGATAATGTACAACCGCGTTCACGAAGGATATAGTTACCTACAAGTTTCTCAATAAAACGTGAAACTTAAAAAAATTTTTTTGTTGTGTACTCAATCACAGACATTGGTTATGGATAGACCCTAACGTCCCATGCTTCTTTCACAAAACGGGTACGATTAACTTTATGGTTATGATGATGATGATCTCACTTTTACAATAACATTGTGATGAGATCACCTTAATCTTGTGTTTAATCGTAGATGTTGTGAAACAGCTCTATATTTACTCGCACAGGCTGAGGCACGAACTGTGCTCATTTGTCCTGTGTACGTCAGGAGGACATCCGTAGCAAAATATGTTGATATTACTCCACACGGTTAGACGACGCCCACGCCCACGTTACGGTTGAAATCTTACAATCGCTTGTGTGAATGTAGTGTAGACAACAACCACAAAAAATATATCCCAACTGAGAGCCTTTTTGAACACTGTGCGACTCACGCTGAACAATGAACGGGTTGCATGTGAAAGGTCACACACACACACACACACACACACACACACACACACACACACACACACACACACACACACAAACAATATCCCTCTACCAGTCGGTAACGAGCTGAATTCGCCGAGGACCAAATACTGACAAGCAGGCTCATCACAAACTAACATATTTTCCTCGAATACAACCCAGAGTTGTTCTGTTTTCTGTCAAACACGTACCTCCACTTCGTAGAACAACGTACAGGGGTGCATTAGAGGGAAATACGGTAAGGACAAACTGATTTCGTCGGAGTCACGCGATCCTCCCATACAACACTGAATCAGCGTAGTAAACTTCCATATATGGTAACATTACTATAGACAGCGAAAATAGACAGACACAGACAGAAAGATAACTATACCTTTTATTTGTAAACAAGTGAGTGAGTGTGTGTGTGTGTGTGTGGAGAGAGATACGCCAGGAGATGTATATTTGGGGTAGAGTACCGTGGGCGCAGGTGTAGGGATGACGCAAGGGAGGGAGGTTTATTGCGTTAGGGGAAAATTTGAGAGAATGCAAGATTTGCATTAAGGCTGACATCAACAGCTCCACGGCACGCGTCCTCTACCTCGCGTGTGTCACCTCAGTGACGACGAACTCAAACCCAGATAGCATGCCAACGTTGTCCCAACGTCTGAATGCTATCTGGGAATGTGTACATACATACAATACACACACAAATAGAAACATTTTCTTCTTTCTTCTCCGTAACTATACGTATACGCACTTTGTAGTTATGTAATTAAATATACCACACTCCACTGTTGCTTACAAAGCCGTGATACTTTATTCACTATTATCTGTTTTAGGTATAATGTAGTGTCTTGTGTGTCATAGGCCATATGGCCGGATGTTATGTTTTATTGAGTGTTTTAAAGTGTCAATGTATGTTTTATATATGACATGTGACACACAAATAAATATATATTTTTCTTCTTCTTCTTCTTCACATACAATACACACGAATTACATCTTAAATGATAAAAAGATAAATCCATTCAATGTGCTCCTAACCGGTTTCCAGTATAACCCATTTACCTGTTCTTAGTCTGTCTCACAGTCGTTAAACGTAATATTTTTATTGACCCAAAATATTATACAGCGATCTTAAAGTTCAAAATATGTATAAATATAATTCATTTGTTAAAACAGGCCATAGGAATATTGTAGCGAAACAACTTGATCGTCTATGGGAACATTACTACTCTTATTCAGTTGCACTTGAATATTCTTTTTATTTCCATCTTTGACAGAAAATCTTCATATTTACCAAATAGTCTACCAAAATTAATAGTCTAATCTTTATATACACTGAAAAGGAATTAGGCCGTCACACATTCGGAACAGTGCTGAATGCGGTGTTAAATAACAAGCATTTGAGCGGTTAGAGAGATCTTACAAAAACATATCGAGATGTATTACAGTAAATATCTAGGGATGAAGGATCAGATAATGATACAGACATAGCTAGTATAATACACCCCTCATGACATGCTGTCATCGTATCACCCGTGAAGGTCCGGGTTAGAATATCGATCTTCAGTAACCCATGTTTGTCGTGACTAATGGGATTGGGCGGTCGGGCTCGCTGTATTGGTTGACATCCGTTCCCGATTGCGCAGATCGATGCTCATGCTGTTGATCACTGGATTGTCTGGTCCAGATTCGAATATTTACTGACCGCCGCCGTATAGCTGGAATATTGCTGAGTGCGACGTAAAATGAAACTCACTCACTCACACACGTTTGATAAAGTCATCTAGAAAATATATGAATATGTGTTTTAGTTGCGTCTGATTCTTGTCACCTATTCTATAGAAAAAAGAACCCATTCCATAACAAAAAAAACAACCTGACAATTAAAAAATGAAGTTATTAAATGAACACAAACTCCGTTTTAGAAACTATTGATCAAGTTCAAATGTTCATAATTCACACGCCTCGTGAAAGTACGTCCAGTCCCTGCGAATGTTTATTGGTTAGTATAAAATGCGCGGAGTTGACTGCCTGCGCGCTGTCACGCACAGTGTTTAAGCCCCTCGTTGAGATGACAGGAGAGACGAAACGATAAATGAATGTTTTAAAGAAAAGAAACAGAAATCTCGTATAGATCCGTATTCTCGCAATGTTGAGATGCACCGTTTTGGGCCATATGATGTTTGTCAAATCCATATGTATTGAAAAAGTTGATTGTAGTTCCTCTTTTGCGTTAGGCTTGTGATTTACACAACTTGGGAGGCATGTTAATGACAAACTCGTGTTCATTTGAGTGTTTGATATCATCTCCTTGCGCAAGCAGGTACACCATTCATAATCGATGTTTCCAACAAGCTGCGTTTGCTGATCTCTAGCAAGACAACAAGTTAAAGAAAACAAAACCACAACGATTATTTGATTAAATACGGGAAAGAAGCCACAGAGAAAATGGGAAATTTGAGTAAAATTGAAGTGAAGGTAGGATAAACGACTGTGTGTCTGTGAATCAAAACTGCGGTAACATGGTGAGTTCTGATTATGATTTCACTGATATTTATAGAACAAAGTTGTAAAATTCATAGTTAGCGTACAGGTTTTTAAAATTATGAATGTTCCCTGTGTTTTGTGTTTTTGTGTAAATCGATCACTTATAGCCACCGAGAATATACGGGGAGGGCGAAAAGAAACAGATTTCACTCTGCGGGATATCGTATCTTTTATATCAAGCGCCCTGATGCGTACGTTTTTTTTCAACGCACTTCCAGACCCATTTTTCGCCCTTACCGGGGTGTCATGACTGTAATTATGAGCCGGCGCTTACTACAGGAAATACGCTGACTGTACAAATTACACAAGACACCAATGAATGGTTGTGTAAAGTATTGTCGTATAAGTTCGAATTCGGGTAATTTGAATGTTGTTGTGGGTATGTCATTACTTGTAAAAGTAATCGTATTGTTAATCGCGCTGTAGTACTGGTCATTACTTGTAAAGACGTATCCGTTTTATGTGCTGTGTGTGTGTGTGTGTGTGTAGTGTGTGTGTGTGCAAGGTTTATTGTACTGTATGTGTGTGTGTGTGTGTACAATATTGTGTGTGTGTGTGTGTGTGTGTGTGTGTGTGTGTGTGTGTAGGGAAATATGATACTCTTATGGGGAGTTGTGTATGTATTGCGTGTTTCACAGAGTGTAATATCGTATGAGTATTTATGTCAAGTATGTATCACGACGGACACTGTATGTTGCATAGTATGGTTATTTCAGAGTGAGCGAGTATGGGTTTACGCCGCAGTTAGCAATATAACGGCGGGGGCGGGGGACACCCGAAATGGGCTTCATGTGGGGATTCGAACCCGGGTCTTCGGCGTGACGAGCGAACGCTTTCACCACTAGCTAGGCTGCCCCACCGCTTCTGTTATTTCAAAACGCGTTCACCCAACAAGACTAGTAGCACTGTCAACCCCTTTGTCGTGAATACGTGTTGAGGAGATTTGTTTGTCATATCAGGTTGACAAAAAATTATACAAATGTATACTTATATAAATGACAATCTACTCACATCAATGATATTTATAATTTTATTCAAGGCATATATACAAACATGATTAAGCAATGATATAGTTAACAATGAACAGTTTTTTTTACAAAGCTTCCAATTTTCTAAAGGTTCCTGGCACCCCGAGACCCGATTTGTGTTTCAGGTACAATCTTTTCACGCTCCGCTGCTTAGTAGAATATTTCACAAGACGTTTTGGTACATCCAAGCTGCGCAGCATTTTACGAAATACTCTGTAACCGTCTGGTCTTTTCGAAGAGCGTAGAATGACAAAACGAATCAGTTTCACGAGGTTCGTACCGTCTAGCACTTTTCCATCTTGTAATACAAGTTCTAAATCATCTGTCACTCTCAGGTCACCTGACTCAATTTTCGGCTTGAGAAATAACCACAAAGCCATTAATTTCCCCATAGTTTTTCTTTTAGAAATGTTTTTGAGAATATAACTTGGTACTCTTAACAAATAGTCACATTTGTTCATGGGTTGCTTTTCATCTGGGATATCGTTGGTCGATGTGTTGTTGCTGTTGGTGGTGTTGTTTGATTCATTCGCTGTCTGAAGATCTTGATTCGCTGCTGTCCGATTCACTGCTGTCTGACGATTCTGCTCTTCTTCTTCTTGGTTCGTGGTCAACCGCTGGTAAGTCTCTCTTGTCAACAATATCATGGGTTTCGTCATTTTCAAACTTCGAAGTGAGGTTTACAGCTGATGATAGGTACGCTTGATAAGCTCCTATGCAAACCGGTAAAACCACTTGATGCGAAATGATCAGCTCGCGTTTTCGACGTGCACTTACAGTCTTGGGGGCCAGTGTTCGAATGCACTTCTTGTGACGCGAGAGTCGAGTTTTATCCTCGTCGGTCAAGGCAATGTTGCCCTTAAGTATGTTAAAGATGAGGTTAATAATGACCTTCAACTGTCCGCGTGATGCGTGTACCAGTAACGCTTTTCTTTGCTTCCCACTGGCCTGTTGCAACATCAGAAGAAAAGTCGAATGGTGTTCAAGAAGATCACTCATGGTTGTGCTGAATGGTCGACAATCCAACTCAAAATGAAGAAACATATGGTTGGCTGTTAGTATTTATCACACACACACGCAAAATCCTCTTCCGCGTCCTGTCCTCCTTCTTCACATTTACAGTCTTGAGGGGGTCCTCTTGCCAACTTTCCAACAAATCTTCACCATCAATAGAGACGGTCGTACTGTCTCTTTGAGGCCTGGTAATCTTGTAAAGACATGACCTCTGCAAAAGGTTATTAGCGGCAACTCGGTCATTTGTACTACTGAAACATTCATAGCGTACCCGTCCATCTCCCCATACTTCTTCGCCCAATGTGTTGGGACACAGTCTGTTATTCCACAGCAAGTCTTTGATCACATCACTCCATGCATGGTAGTGATCTATTATTTGTGAAGCAGCGTAATCGTCTCCCCACACTGACACTGTAAACAACATTCTGGAAGCCGTTTCTTTCAATGTTTCGTCCATCTTTCCGTGTTTGTCTATGATTTCTATCACGTTATTCCTCTCTTTTATCGCATGTGCCATGTTCTCAACGGTGCAGAAAAAAGAATGGTGATTATAAACAAAAATTCGGTCCGAATCTGCAGAATGAACTGAAGCGAAGTGTAGTGAACTGACTGTTTTATAAGGAGGTTGTAAAAAAAAAATCAGTATTTGTTTCAGGTCACTGTGGCAAGTACACAGTGCACACATCACCTGGAAATATCCCAGTGCGCAAACGTCCATACTGATCGTCGGCGTAAGGTGAAGCATCCAAAACGAGATACCCGTATTTTTGTCTTCCCACAGCATCTTGGAAGGATTCCGCAAAATATTTTGCCTGTCCTGGGAATATTTGAGATGCTAAAATTTTGTATTTGTGCGCCGAACGGGGGTTAGATAACATAACAAAGTAATGAGTGTTGTCCTGTTGCATTCTCCTTTGGGATAGGCGGACTGTTGTATGTTCACGACAGATATCCCCATATGATGCGATAGAGTGGTATATAGATGCAAAAACAACTGATTTTTGCAGACTTGTTGCATGAAGTCGTCTACGACCAGTAGACAACGTTTGTCGGATTCTAAGGAATACGATTTAAGTTCCTCCTGAGTAGGTAGCGCATCTTGAAATCGTATATTTGGAATGCTTTTCTCCATGTTGCTATACACATCTTGCCACACTGCATAACAGTAAATAATCAGGTTGGGTGGTGGATAAAACATGCTTGTAGTCTGTTTTAAGAGTCGTGCAACCCAAAACGTTTTTCCGCTCGATGATCCACCCACCACTGATATCGTAGTAGGCGTTTGAAAAGGCAACACACATTTGTTTTTTCCTCTTCCATGCTGTCTTTCTGCTTCTCACTCTATTGGAGTAATAATCGGTACAACTGACAACGAGTGTATTTATACAAAAGCAAAACAAAACCAGATTTAAACTAAACAACATTTTTTATTGACTTTCACGAATAACAAGCACCATATAAAAACATGAACATTCATTGATTTATAACAATGATGATATTAATAATTGCCACATAGTTTGATGTGTTATTCTTAACATGAAATGCACTACTACAACTCATATATAGGATGAACAGGAGTATATAGGTAAATACATATATATATATTAATTTTTCGTGTCACATCTGAATTGACAATAAAGACTACACCTTTTGCACGCACACTAGGAGAGAGATGGTGGGTAAACATTTCTCTTGCCTATGACATCAGATTCTAAAAAGTCGGGTCGCTTCGTAAGGCGCACCACCGAAGCGATGAAGCTTTCATCACCTTGGTTACTTGACAAACACGTTGCGGGCTTGATCGATTTCGATGAGGGAATTTCTCTGAGTCAAGACGACGCAACTCAGGGTGCTGGTGAGCCGACTTGAATTCCAGTTCGAGCCTCACGCTTCCCGATTTCACCAAGTTCAGGTATCTGACTCGGCGCACATTGTGTCAATGTCGAAGACGAACAAGGCGCTCCCCAGGAGAAATTCGCTTCTGGTGATGGCATTGCCCTTGTCTTCCTTCCACAGTCCCATGCCGCCGAGCATGTTGACGAAGAGGCGACATCGTCTGCTTCGGCGGGTTGATCGGGCACGCAAACTCCGTCGATGTACATAGCGTTATCTTTTAAGCATGGACGACTTGAAATTATAAGGATTGCCAGTGTAGCTGCCGTTCAGACTCGAACTTTCCACCAGTCCCACGACGCATCGGTTGGTGACGGGATTGCTGATGTTGTCTATGGTGTGCGTCTGCTGAGTGGTCGGGATGCTGGTCACCTTGACTTCGCTTTTGGTGTACGGGTAGAGAGCGTTGGATTTTTCGAAAAGTGTGTTGTGAGCCAAGATCAAGGCGGGTTGACTTTGACCTTGCACACCTGCAGATAAGCGTCCAAGAGTTGAACTTTGAATTCGTGCTCAGTCACGTCGCTCATCAAACAAAATTTTGGGTTCCGGATCTGAACATTTTCAAAGTCAGGTCCACGCCGCTGGGGAGAAGACGGTTCAGGTCGAAGATGTCCTCGCATTAACGGCCCCGACATGGTGAGTTCTTTGCTTTGGCGCTATGAAAGTGCCACGTAATGACATTCCTGAATTGACAGATCCGTGACGTTACTGCTTTCCAGATCCGCGTCCCTCTGGGCAAAATCCTGGCTTAACAGCTGCGCCCCTAACTGAGTGTTTTTCGCTTCCGCACTCATATCCCAGCAGGACCCTCATCATGCTCTTGTAGGCGTAATGGTTGTTGGTACTGGACACGAGCTGGTTCTGCAGGTAGACCGCGACCTGGGAGAACAGCGACTGCATAAAAAGTTCACCGGAGCGACATTTTCATCCTCGCCAAGGCCGCGCTGCCATCGGTCTGCAAGTTACTTTGACTTTGACGTGCAAACGGGTGCGTTTCAGATCGGTGTAGTCGAGGCCCGAGTTGTTAACTTGAAACTCCAACAGGGCAGCATCGTTGATTTGGCTTAAAAGGTCGCACGCCCACGAAATAATGTTTCTGTATGCTAGTTTGATAAGGAGGTAGCGGAACAGATTGAGAGACTCCGTGACCAACTCGTCGAATTCTTTATCATTGATTAGTGACATGTTCCTTTAACTGAAGATATCGTTTTCTCGCACGGGGAGTACACTGGAGCGCTTGGCCGTCTTGGAGGGTGCAGCGCTGTTGCCGGGTTTGTCGAATCTTCTTCGCTAGACGACCTTTGCCTGCCTTGGCGCTTTTTAAAGCCTTTTGCCTTTGTCTCTTTGGTTCCCGCCTTCTACCTCGCTTTGCGATTCTGACGTCATTTGCAATGTGACCTTGGTTGGGTCTCGTTGTTGTTGTTGTTGTGTTCCTGCTTGACGAGCCGGGATCACCAGCTTTTTGCTTTCCCGTGGAGCAGATGAGATGTTTTCTCACATGTTTGTTATCGAAATAATGTTTAAACTTGGGGGTAGTCTGGGAAATACAGCGGACGTGAATCCATGGTTTCTTTACTCAACAAAAGGATAACGCCTTAAATGAAGTGTAGCGTAGGTCTCTTCCATTAAGAATGAAGCTGTAGATGCATTTTCTGACTTTAAATACAATTCGATATTGTCTGTTTCTTTCAGCTTTGACACGAATGTTAAATTCAGTACCAAACGTAGGTAGGTCCCTGGTAAGTTGATGCGTCTCAATAAGGCCAGTTGAGTTTCCCCAAAAGAACTGTCACAGATTACGCAGCACAGTACATCTACGTAATACGGATTCGTGACTTTAGACAGATCCACCATTCCAAAGTTCAACTCTGTTAAGGATACCACCCAGAATCCGTCGAAGACTAACCGTTGATTTAATTTGACGCGAAAAAATGATGGATAAGTATTATCCGGAAAGGATGTCCTTTTGGAGTCGAGCTTTGAGAAACACGTATTCTCCATGCATTTATTACACTTCTTTCAATTCGCTTTCTTCCACGCATATGCGATTCGAATGACTTAGGCCAGCCGACCCATCGCACCAGAGCGCATCGTCTTCCCCTTCACCTTTTTCCTTTTGGGCAACTTTTTCGACTTGCCAGAGGGCGTCTGCCGCTTTGTTGACCTTTCTTTTCACGCCACAGAAAAGGAGCCTATCACGGGTTCGGTCGTGAAAATCTTTCAGTTTGTACTGGGGAAACGTTTGTTTCTTGTAACGTCGAGCCACTTTAAAAAAGTTCCTCCGGTCCATTTGAGGTCGAGTAATCGCGCTGAAGGGTTTCTGAGGTATGAGATGCGGACCAGATCGCCTACTTTAATACGTATTTCTTGATTTTAGGTTTGCTTTGACTTTTCTTGCAAAGGGATTCAGATAGACGTGGTCCCATACTTTCTCTGTTCACTGTTCGTGCAGGGGACAGTCGGGGGTAAAGAGGATGAATGTAGAGTATGGTTATAGTTGTAGACCAGTTTTGAAAGAATGTCCACGTTGTGTTTGGTGTTTTTGTGCATCATGTAACGGGTAATCAGGATTTCAACGTTCTGTTAAAAGCCGCTCCACGCTATTACTTTTGATGTTTTATTGCGAGCTAATGGTAAGTTTAATGTTTTGTTTTTTTTAAAACTCCTTTAATACACCTTTGAATTCACTCCCGCATCCACTCTGATTTTTTTTAGGTTTTCTTTGTTTGATTATTCTTTCGAAAAGCTCTTCTAACACCGTCTCGGGTCTCTTATTTTCCAAAGGTAGAATGAAAGCGAATCGTGAAAGAATGTCCACGGCTACCAGCAAATATCCTTCACTCCCTCGTTCAATTTGGTATACCTCGTCATATCGGCTAAATCCACATCAAACATTTCATCGATAGAGTTGACTCTGACTTTCATCCTTTTGAAACGATATCTACCGGGTCTATGTAAGCTGTAAGAATCTTGATCATTGACAAACTTTTACACACGGCGTAGTGACACTTTTTGATTCAATTCCCTTATCTTGTAACACACTACACGGTTTTGAGGGTCCATAATAGGCTCCGGTTTCTGGGAGTCGAAATAATAATCTTCCAGTGCTTTGTGTCGGAAGCCGCATTCTTATTCGTTGGATAACTCATGATTAAATGAGTGAAGCATAAGATGAGATATCATGATATAATGAAAACATGACAAAATAAATAAATAACATGTTTTTATTCTTCTCTTGCTAGGTCATGAACAAGCAAACAACAGTACCAAACAATATCAGTTGGATGATGTCACAATAGGAATGTCAGATTGTCAGAGAGGTTAATGAACTCGTAGTGTATCCTTGTAGGAAGATTTTTACATTCTTTATCGAAACTTTTTAACATTTTCTTGACACGCTCTTCAATCCATCAATCCATTTAGGTGTCTCAAATCGAGAGTCACGGTATCTTTTACATTGATACGGGACTAAGTTGAAGTCCTTAACGTCTTGCAAAGTAGAATCATCTGCCATCAATATTCTCCAGTTTTCGCGTACACCTGTCCATCGTCTATCTGACAATGCCATGTGAAAGTATTTCTCCACCAGGTTTTGGTTCAGATATATCACAAGTATGTACTCGTTCCCTTCTCTGTATCAAACATACACCCAAAACATTAATTCACGGGACAACTGGGTCTGATAATGCTTAGTGACTCTTGGAAGACAATAGCAGAGAGTCAAGCAAGTTTTCGATGAATTTCCATCTTCTCCGCCATAGCGGCTTCATCTGCCGAGAGTGTCAGCGAGATTTTTGTAGTAATGACTCGCTTGAAGTGACATTGAAATCATCTTACAACTTTTGGCAGCATCATTCAAGCATTCATGCGATTTGGACACCTTTTGTCGTAGGATTGTAGAATGACTGGTTCGTTCAGAGTGTGTTGCATTTTTGACGACTTCTTCCTCGGGAGTAAAGAGTAGATTTTGTCTTTTTCTTCCTTCCTCTGTTAAAAAGAGAGTATGATGAGGTTGAGATATTGACAATACCATGTTTTGGCTTAGCAGCATTGCATTAAGGTATTCTTGCTTCGGGCTGAATGTCTTCGGCAAGCATCAATTTGTTCTAAGAGTACATATATTTCATCATAATCAAGTAGTATTATACTGGATAAAAGAAATGCTACATTAAACTAAAAGTGAGTGAACTGTGGGAATACTAAATTCGCAAACCTTTGCTGACGTGGTGACAACACAACTTCTGTCTCTGATGGGCAGCCGATGAAATGAGTGATAAAAGCGCAATTTGTGTGTACATGTTACTGAAGTTTTGGTACTCTTGAAATCCATTGGTCGATAGGTTTTAGCATGTGGATCACGTGTTCTTCTTTAAAAAATGAATGATTATACGTGTTGAGTGTAATTGTTTACCTAATTATTTGCAATTCATCGGTTGATGACTGGGCGTATGTGTGTGTGTGTGTGTGTGTGTGTGTGTGTGTGTAAGTGTGTGAGAGTGTAATATGATCTATGAGTTTAATTCGCATGAAGACTATATGAGGCATCTCTGCATCATACTTATCGTGATAAGTTCCAACAAAGAAAGACATACACAAATGAGCACGGCCAAATTTTATTTTTTAAGATTATGTCATGAACCAAGTTCCTCGATTGTTATCAGGATGACGTGTATGTGCAAAACACTACTATTTCTTTGGCAAGGTAGTCACTGTCTTCGAGAGGATTGGGTCAATCGGAGCTCATGTCTCTTGTTGACGATATACATAATATAAACACAATCGCATCAGAGTCATGTCTCTTGTTGACTTATATATGCAATGTTCACAATTCATTATATATTGTCACATTTTCTAAAAAAGGTCTCACATTTTCTCAGCTTCTCTTCTTACCTTCATCCTTTCTACTCGACGTAAAGAAATTTCATGCTTGGTGTAATGCAGATTTTCATGTTACCTCAAAGTTAAGGAGGAAAATGCCAGTCCGGTTTTGATAATGATTTACGATGATGAAGTCGATTCGCCTCTTTGCCCTTTCGATGATGAGTCTGTGAGGCAATTGTTAACAATGCATCATCAAAAATACCTGTATCAATCCGCTCATCACCATCCATCATCAGACACGCATGATGAACTTGAGACGGATGATCACCATCCATAACAGTATTTATTACACACCATTCATTTCCTATTCCGAAGTTCATCCACACAAACAGATTCCATTGCGGATTCAAACGCTTCGAACGAATATGTCAGACTTCACGCCTGCCCTAAGCATAACGACCCCATGAAGCTGGTCTACGGAGAATGGTCCCCGTGATGCGATGCGCTCTGCTGCCCATCTGAGCCGACGTCCCAGCCGCCCTAGACATCGTGCTCCCAACACAAGCTGCAAGATGACTTCGCTGTAGAATTCCTCCTTCCTTCCAGTACTTCCATTTGTTTCCAGTTACCTGTAGCGGTATTGTCTCAGATTTCCGCCTCATTCTGTTTCAATTTAAAAAGGGAAAGTAAATATATTTAATGATTTATGTGCACTACTTCATACTTTGAGTTTTTCTCTTGTCATATACATTTTAGTTTTCGCCGGCATACATTTCTGTTTCTATCATATTGACTCTATTACGATGATGTGAAACATACATAATTAAAAAGGAAAACAAATGAACAATGAATTCACCTTTGGTTTTCATTGACTTTCAGGAAATCACCCAGAAGGTTTCTTGTGTTCTTGTTTCGCTAGATCAACTCTAGTGAACTAATGAGGGAAGTTTCAGAATTTTTCCTTAGCAAGGAGCAAGTTACAAACTTCAAATAGGATTAAATCCATAGGGTTTATGATTCTACGCTACCCGCCAAAATGTATCGCTTGTCTTGTATGTGCCATGCCACTTTGGTCACTTCTTTTCTGTAGAGTGGTAAGCAGGAATGGATCGAATCTGATGATGGCGTGTACCATATTTTGTTCGTGTTTGAAAAGACAGTCTTTGCAACATTTGATGCCGAAGATGTTTTTGACGAAGGCTTTCGCACCCTTTGGCAGTGCGTTTCTCGCTCGTTCAACTGGGAGTTTTGTCAAAAATAAACTATAGTTTTTGGTCGAAGTCCTCGACAAACTCTCTGATGTTTTTTTTTTACCACTCCACTTCATCTTTCATCAGACTGATGACTTTGTGTTCCTTCCATGGAATGAAGTGGATGGTCTCTTGGGATAAGTGGTACGAACAGGTGAAGGTTAGCTGACATAAAAGTCTCTGAGGATCTCGGAGAGTGAGTACCTACAGGTGACCAGATTTGATAAAACAAACTATCTGTGTCCTTCATTTCCAGGATTCTGATATGGTCGCTTGTATATTCCTTTTAATACGATACATTGTAATGGAAATCAGTAGGAGAAGTCTCTTAGCGTGTTCCAAATGGCGAAAACCCATTTGGCGACGGGTTGGGTTCAATGTCACGCACAATTTCCTGGGCGCTCAGCCATAAACCAAATGTTCTGGAAAAATATTTACACTTTTGAAATTTCCAGATTTCGCCATAAACTCGTTTCTCCTTCTCGCGGTGATTAATCACCTGGCTGTACTTCTTATACTTTGTAAACTGTTTTCCATACACAGCATTTGAGAGCAATTTGAACAAATCTTCGGCAAGTCATCTCGGCGTTTGAGGCAGTTCAATGTAAGCCTTCATCCATTTTGACTGAGTAAATTTCAAACTTTGTGTAATTTTTTCAGTTTCAAAACCCAACTGTAAATAATGCTGCAATGTAACCGAAATAAATGATATAATTCATGTTTGTCATTCAGTGTTGAAATAGTTTGGTCCTCGTGGTGGCTTTCTTATTCTCCTTTCCCCTACATATCACTGGAACTCGCGAGCAATTCTCGATGATAGGTGATGCGTTCGAAACACTGGAATGCTCTCAAGGCGGATGAGGGCAAGGACTGATGGATTTGATGGCATGACGTGGGTATTCAAATCATCAAACCCCAACCATCACCTTCGGGGTCAGAGCGCAATCCAGTGATGCAATTCACGTTTCTATGTAAACTTTTCATTCAAACTCGCCTAGGTAAAGGGACAACCCATGGCTGTCTGCTACAGATTGTTACATTATAATGTATATCAGTGAGAATCGGTCGGGATGGCCAAAGCTCATTATGTGTTTGCTTGTTTGCTTCGGAAGTACATTGATTGATACGTGATACCGCCTCCTCTCACCGTTATAAATTAGAAGTCGGACCGGTCATGATCAGGGTCACCCTTACCAACAGATACGCAATTCATGGCTATGCCTGAGAGTAAAGTACTGACAGGGATCGAGCTGTAATAGTTTTGACACATGTCACAAAATGTCGGAACATATCGGTTAATATTAAAGTGTCAATGGGCAACGGCATTCCATGAATTCTCTCAACACCGATGTATTTCGGAAAGCCCCAAAATATATTGTTAAAGGTGGAGATTTTTCTTCTTGAAACTGCGGCCTGGTACAAAAAGAATAACAGTGCCTGACGGAAACTGTGGTTTGACTCTCAAACAGTCCGGCTATTCGTACAGGGCAAATTTCCGTGTCAACAAATCCACGTGTTCGTAATAGTTCTCAATGTTGAGATAAATTTTCTTGACTTTACCAAATTGCCGCCAATGCTCGTGCTTTGCATCTAAAAATCTATAACGGTCTGTATTAAAGGAAGCTGATCAATTTGAAAACATGATGAAGTGCTCTAGAATTTTGGACTTATGCATCAATTTGCGATCGGCGAATAATTCCGCTGCTCGAAGAATTCATGATTGTCGTACCGAGGAGGCATTGTGACAACAACATTCATAAATGGATTCTTTATAGGAATTAACATTGTACTAATTTCAGACAGACCTCTGACTCTTAATTCGCCAATGACGGATCTGCCATGCCTATCATCGTGTTGTAATTTTTCTCCGAAGCGTTTCAATTTAATGCCAACTTTTCAGGGGCGTCAATATCATGGAACTGGGTTGTTTAATATGTCCATGATGTACTGCTAATCTTCCAAGAGATGTGTCATGAAATGCTGGGCAGCTTGTTCACCGCCTGTGGTGGTTCTTAACGGAAAGCAGTTTATAGCCTGGGTTCTCTACACACAATTTGATAACTGTAGCCGCAGGAATGTGGCTCTTTGAACACGTCGACTTCCTCGTTGTCTCGTTATGTCTTAAAGAGCCGAAGCATTTTGACTCGAAATCTGCATAAATCACAAAGGGACCTTCACTGTTTTACCGTACTGACCCAATCCAAATGTTCGAAAAGCTTTGTCTGGTTCGCATTTTAAATTTGTTGGCTTTAGATAACAGTACGGGGATACATGCTTTAATAGAGTGTCTTTCAGACCTGAACGTCCACAAACATTTTACTTAATAAATGAATTTATTGTTGTGGTCTCCAGGTTTCTAACCAAAGCCGCAAATCAGGATCAGAACATAATAATGAGACAGTGGGGTTCGTCTTCCACTTTTGGGTTAAGAGAAGTAGGTCGATATGAAGCGATCTTTCGACACTTTGGAAACTCTCCGAACTGATTTGTAAAGGAAAGACAAGGGGTTGTTGATTTTCATCTTCGTCACAACTATAGACATTGATACTTAACATATTTGCTTCTTCAAATTTTGTAATATGATTGAGACTCAAGGGAAATGAACACTTCTTTCAAGTCTAAGTCATGTATTTTATCCTTATAGTGTATCACTCTGTTCTCTGACGAGATGTGGATTCTAAATAGGAAACAGATGGGCTAAAACGCAATATATAAACACATGTCATCTTCTCTTACATTTTAATACGTTTAACAGATAGCGCTTTTCTAACATAGGGCTGTGGCGATACGAACTCCGCAGTGCCGCTGGAAAACTCTGGACCACGACACCTACTCAACACAGTCCTCGCACCTAAGCTCTGAACCATCCCCTTCGCAGTTGTCCACCGCCTCCATTACTGCATTTATGGCTCCAGCACAAACACATCCAACCGTCAGCTTCAGTCGCCGGAGACATTTCTTTAATTCCAAAAGCACATCAGTAAATGCACGTAGCCAGACCATCCGCGCTTGGCTCTACAACCAAACTGATACAAAGTCCCCTACTCTTTTGATCGATTGCTCTTGCTCTCTAGTCCTGATTCTCAAATGATGCAATATGGTCAAAGGCTGAATTTCTGGCCAAAAATAACAGTAGGGATCCTTTCCCTTCTTCGACCCCCGAATAAAATCAAATTCCCTCACGTTACCATTCAACGCTTGTCTAGAGCATGACTGTTGAACGTCTCTACTTGTTTCTTCCTACGTTTAGCCGTCCTCTCGCCTCCCCTCGCCGTTGCAACGAGGAGCAGCCAGTGCTCTTGCCCAGTGTGTTTGGCAGATGAGCATCTCGCCGAAAGGTCTCTTGGTACAGACACGGGCACGTAAACGATTGTCCAGAGCCGTGCTGAGTGGTCCGTCCAAGCTGATTTTATATGTCTCTGTAATGCATCACCGCGCGAGAACAGTCGAACAGATTCTTCACAATCAAAATTTTGTGAGACGGACCACAATTCCTCTGATGTCCAACGAGCCGAACGTCAGACTATAGGCATTCTGACAAAACCCACAGGTGCATGCCCGCAGATGAGGCAGACATTTTAAAGAGGGTCTAGCAAACAACGTCCCGGGAACACTTTATATTTCCGGAAACAAATAGCACTGTCTATCTTTCTCAAAGCGAGTGAGCGATGAGCGAGTTAAAATGCATCGTCACATCGGCAAATATTCGCTCACACGACGAGAACAACTAACTGACACAATACGGGTAAGCAATAGTAAACTATAAAAGCTCTGTTCCATGGTTGACTGTAAATTATTTTGATTATCACAGAGAATAATTTAACAACTAGTAATTAAATCTTAAATCGCTTAAACTAAAGTTGGCAATATAATATAAAACTGGGCTATAGATTGCTAATAACTGAAGGTAGATCACTATACTTGACCATATTATAGTACGTTTGCTTCTAGTTT